>NC_000067.6:70204010-70536510 GCF_000001635.26 Mus musculus | reverse complement strand
TGAATATGATACATTTTGTTTTTATTCAACACTTAGGGAAGTAATTGGCATATAGATTGGTTTTGTCTTTTCATCTTTCTGCTTCAAAGATTTTATGTACTATTTGTGAGTATCTCTGTTTTGTAGTATGATTTTCAGAGATGGAGGACAAAAAAATTCTAACTTTTACATTATGACTGGAATGGCAGACATCTCTATTCTGCATTTCCTTAACTATCATACAGTCATCTAGGAATATACTGTACCTACTATCTTAGGGTGGTTTCCTTTTTATTTATTTAACTGTTTTTTAGGGTCTGATCATTTATTTGTTACTCTTAAAAACTCCAATTTGACTGGACTCCAACTCAGATGTAACAGCTCTCAAAGAGGGCAGCAGAAATCTCCTGGCATCTGTTTCTCCCATTTGTCTTTGGCTTCTATCATCTCTTGGCCAAAAGTGCATCATATGATGCAGCCTCCTTGTGTTTCCTAGTGTTTGTTCTGTTTCCTCAGAGTACTTCATCAGGACTTGTATGGCAAGACACATGTGGATAAGACATGTAATATGTAACTGGATGCACATTTGGATTTCGCATGCTCTTTGGGGCCCTATCTCCTATCTGTCAGTCAGGAATATTTTTTTCTCCTGTTTTATATTAACTGAGTTAAGGACATGTCAATTGTTATCCACAATGCATCCTGGAACAGACTTCCATGTTTTGCTTCAATTTCTCCTGGTCCAAGACCTAGAATGCCCCCTACCCAAGAGAAAGTCCCCTCTGCTGTGGGTCAAGACACCTTGTTTCATGGGAGAAACTTGATTGTCAGGCCCACCACTGATGTGGACTACAGAACCTATGCGTCAGAGCATTAGCAACTACTTCTGTGGCCATGGCTTCTCATGAAAAGTTCAAAGCTTTCTTTCATCAACCAATTCAGTGAGTTTCTGGAAGCTGATGGTAGAAAGGAGACATTCAGCTGCATCTTGACATAGTCATGAAAAAACAAACAAACAAACAAACAAACAAACAAAACCATGGCACTTCCCCAAGTTTTTATCCTGGATGTTAATCGATATCTAAACTATCATGAAGATAGATTGGGTGAAGTGGAATCAATAGCATTAAGATTTCACGTCATTGCATGCTTCAGTTCTAGTGCTAAAGATTATAAAATGCCAGGGCCCCACAGTGCAGAGGGGCGCCCAGTACAAAGGGGAGAAAGAACACAGCAGTGTGTTGCTTCGGACCCTCTGAGATGATTTCTTCCCCCACTCTATACTTCTACTGTCTTTGATCATGTAATGTATGCAGATAAGACATGTAATATGTGGTTATAATTAGGAAAACATAGAGAAAAAAATTATTCTTTCAGAGACTGGACCTTTCATTATTAATAAATGTTATTGTGGCCCAATAACATTTTACTATTCTATGACTATTATAGAAAGGTGGTGCAAAATGATGGAAAGAAAACTAGGTGGTAAAATGACACTAGCTCATTTCTGGCATTTTTGTGTCAATTTCCTCTCTCCCTCCCCCACCTCTTCCTCTCTCCTTCTTTCTCCCCTATCCAGGCTAACACAACTTATTGACCTGACTTTGAATAAAACTGTAAAATAAGTGAATTTGGGTTTGTGACTCTAGATTAAAATTCTCCTTCAGAATCTGAACATACATGGCTACTTGTCTATCCAAACATTCATTTTGTTCCACAGGAATTGTAAAATGACCAAATGTCAATAGGAAGAGCTGATTTCTCTCTAGAATCTGACTCTGTGTCTCTGGGCACAACACACAGACACTGGGAAATACTGGACATGTATGGACCCAGTTACTTTCCTCAAATCTCTATATAATCCATAACCACTGGATTTCAATTTTCCCTCTACAGTTTGAGCAAATGTGTACACTCATCTCTACCTCCTCCTCTGTGGCTTCCTTGCTAATGCCAGCTTATCCATCTTGCTTCTTGGTCGCCTGACTAACACTCATGTTTTAGGTCCAATAGTAAGTCTTCATTTTCAAAGAGCCTGTCCTTGTGAGGTTTTGGGTTATTTCTCTCTGTTTTCCTCTTACGATCATTTAATCATCTTTTATGATATTGTTATTTGTTCTTTAGATGTGTCTGTCCATTGTATTAGACCATAGCGTGCCCTCTCTCTCTCTCTCTCTCTCTCTCTCTCTCTCTCTCTCTCTCTCTCTCTCTCTAACCTTCAATGTGCAATACAGTGGTCACTCCATAAGTATACTCTGTAATAAATCTATATTAACTAAAAGATATGGTTGTGTATTCCAGGTCAAGTATTAGGTATTTTTGCTTCTAAAAGGATACAGATACAAGATTTTCAGCATTAATAGCAAAAACCTACAACAAAATAACTTCTTTAATAGCTAGACATGGATTATTTTCTCATTTACTCACTTGGTGACTTTGTAGAAGTCGAAAACATGGAGTCATTTTTCATGGGTGAAATGAGATTATTTATCTGACCAAAAATATCCCTAGTATATTATAAAGATCTGAGGTGGAAATGTGCATAAATGTGTCTTGGATTCCTAGAATATGTGCACATGTGAAGAATTATTGCTCTGGGCTATCAGATGTCAGCTTGACAATGAGCATGTTTCTATGGTTACCTTCGAGCTTGTTTTTTGCCGCTTCAATTTTTTTCTTATAGTTTCAGATATCAAATATTCAAAGCTTACAAGAACAATTTGTAGAGTAAAAGTATGGTGTCTCTAGCGGGTGTGAGCGGTGCAGAATGTGATTAAACGTATGTGTATTAGTGCACACACTTTGGGATTACTACAGACCACATAGATGGATTTGCCTGAAGTTGATTCGAGGGAATCTAAAGTATTACCCTTATTTCTAAGTAAGCCTGAGGGAACTTTCAGATTCTCCATCTAGTGGTGACCACATGAAAAGCAAAGCCCTTTAATGGTGGGCCATCTAAGTGAGACTATCTGTCTTACACTATTCAGTGCCTTAGAAGTGTGCCATGACCTTTTGTAATAATGTATTGCTTGTTCTAAGTTGCTGACTATAATATTTTCATATTATATAAAGAGAAAAATCTCCTCATAAATCTCTAAATGTGCCAACCAATTTTCCTGATGTGATAGTGCATTGGTTTATTAATATTGTAATAGCTGAGAATCTTAGCATTTAAAGTAAAACGCTAGCTCAGTACCATAGCACACTCTACGACTTCAGAGATGAGGTAGGAAGCTCACAAACTTGAAGGTAACCTGGGTCATATAGGGAGGCCTGACCTCTGCAACAAGAAAAGTCAAGTTATAAAAGCTGCTATTTTGTACAGAGGAGATGAGCACCCCCACATCCCCTAGTACTGAGGAGCTGCTGCCTCCATGGCTACTGTTTCTCACTTAGTCTAATTCTGTTTTCAAAGCAAGTTTCTAATGGCGTGAGATGGAGGACAGTAATCTGTGCTAAATGGAGAAAAAGACTCCACTTACTAAAAGCTGTTCACATATTCTCCCTCAAGTCCACAGGAAAGTATTATGGCTGCACTTGCAGGGGTGATGTGTGTGATTCAGTGGAGTCGAGAAAATACCCATGCCTACAAAGCAGGGAAATCACACAGACATGCTACTGCTGGGAGAGTTTTCTTTTTCCTTAAACTACACCATTCTGTCTAAACCCTTGACCTTATTAGCTGAGTGCTACCAATGAATTGTTTTCTCTCTGCCTCTGTATCTGTCTCTCCATGTGTCTGTCTCTCTCCATGTCTCTGTGTCTCTGTTTCTCTGTCTGTCTGTCTGTCTGTCTGTCTGTCTGTCTGTCTCCATATTACTTTAGACTAAATGTTAGTAATAACACTCAGCACTTTAATTTCACAAAGACATTTGTGTGGCATTGTGGCTATGGTGGCTGTGGGAGCCCTTCTTCCCCCTGGAGCCCTTTCTCTGCTACTTGCTCATGGGTTATTCTCTCTCTCTCTCTCTCTCTCTCTCTCTCTCTCTCTCTCTCTTTCTCTCTCTCTCTTCCATCCCCCTCTCTCTTTCTCTCCCTCATTCTCTCTCCCTAATTCTCTCTCTCTGTGTCTCTTGTTCTCTCTCTCTTTCTCTCTCATCCTTTCCCTCCTCTTCCTCCCCTCTTCCCCTTCCTCTTCTCCATCCTCTTTTTCTTCTAGTCTCTTTTTATTAAAACCCAAATTGCTTAGAAATGACTCCTTACCTTCCACCCTCAGATAGCCCTCCCAGACATCAGTTGACTGATATGGAGGCAAAGAGTTTGGTTCCTTCACTTAGAACAGGCAACTCAACAGTGTGAGTCCCTAAGTCCTGGCTAATGCTGGATGCCAGCTGTGTGGTCCTCCTTCATAGGTTTGGCCCCTTCTTTGACCTGCTCCTTTAATCTCACAGAGGTATCTAGTGGCTTTATCCTTTGTGTGAGTCATGGACCCCTCTGCAAGGTCACAAGCACCTTCTCTAGGGAAATATACCTTAACACTGAGGCTTATGGAAGTTTTACTACTTATTTTAAAAACTACATTTGGGCAACAGAGCAGCTATCACATTTTGGCACAATCTGGCAAAGAGAACACTTTGCTTTCCCAATGGCTCACTGTTAACAAGAAGAAATGGTGTATGAAAAACATTAAGGAAAACAGAACCATGCAGGATGCTCTGAGCTATCACAGCTGTCTCTTTGGAAAAGTAAAATAACTGAAAAAAGGAAGTAAAGGATTACCCAGCACCACTCTGTGCAATAAACAAAACAAACTGTAGTATTTCACAGAGAGAAAAGAGCATAGCTTTGGGCAAAATATATTACCAAAATAGGGCTAAATGTGGCTAAATAAATTGGGTAAACAAAATGCTAGTTTCTCCTTGAATTTTGTTTCTGGAGATGATAGGATCAGCCTCTAACAGAAGACACAAATATCCATTTCCTCTTGAGAAATAGAAACTAGAGTAGTTTATTTGCATTGTAAACCCGCTCAGTAGCAAACTCAACATCATTCAGATAAACAATATGCATAATTAGTATCCATGAATAATAAAATTAAAACATCTGGATAAAACAACTATTAAAGTAAACAAAACAAGGAGGAAAAAACCAACCATTTTTCTGTATTGATCATTTCCATCCCTTTCTTCATATTTTTGTTAACATTTGACCAACATGAATGCCATGACTGTAAATGGAGAACTTCTTAGTTCTTTGTCCACTTCTTATTACTATTCAAATTATCCCAACTTCCTGCATACAAAATACAATGGTATCCAGGCATGAAAATATAATGAAGCTCACTGCTTTCTATGCTACTCATGGAAAAGGAGGGAGGGGGAAGCTGAGCTTAGAAAAGCTGTACATTACAGGACCTTCCAGGAGAGGATCCCACTTGCCTCACATATAGCCTTGAGATCACAGAGAATTTCATCTGAGGACATGGACGCATAGCTATATGGGAATGTGCATGAATACTTTTCTAAAATTGGTTCCTGGCACCATGGCTTTTTCGCTTTCAATTTACCTTTCCTTCATAGAGTTTCTCCTATTCTGCTTAAGAGAAATACCTGACTTTCCTGAGTTAACCAATGGGGGACTTGAGAACATGCCATTCCCACTGGAAGAACCTCACAGAAAGTTTGAAGGAAAAAGAGAGGGTGGCTGGAACTTTTGCCCTGCTTGGTCAGGGCAAACTCACTAAAAGGTGGCTCTAGGCGCATTCTGGCACCCCACAGTTGCTTCTAGCTTCTAGAAGAATCACCTTCATGACAATGTACATCGATAATTTTATTTTAATTTTTGTTTACGTTACAATGTTTTTGTTTTTTTGTTTTTTTTGTTTTTTTCTGACAGATGTTAAGTCTGACTTGGCTCGTCTTTGCTTATGAGGGTAGGCCTCACACAATTCACCGTGAACTGATTATTATATTTGTTATATTTGTTGTCTGTGCTTTGGGCATTTTTGACAATTCTGTCTTACTCAGCTCATGAGTGGTAACAGTATATGGTGAAATGAGTACTTTGTAGGGAGCCCTAACATTTGAAGATCAAGGTGGCAAAGTGGGTCTGAAGATCATTTTCTCATCTACACAAACTTTCTTCCTGTGTTCTTTCATCGTGAAAACAGACGGAAGCTAAGTCTCCTCCTTGTCACCCATGGGAACAAATGCAGCCATGGGGCTTCACCCTCATGATCATGTAGCCCAGAGACTTCATTTCATACATGTGTCCCACAAGTGTTACAATCTCCATCTTCCCAGATAAGTGTCAAAGCCAACAGCCCTTTTCTGGAAGCTTATTAACATCACACATAACGCTCTCTCTCTCTGCTTGGTAAGTTTCAGATTTGTGCCGGAAGGAGACTAGAGATGATTTACTTGAGGCAGAGAATGATTCGGAGAAAATGCTAGAGGAATGTGAGGAGGACAGGAGAAATTGGTCAATAATTATTATTTTTTTTTTAGGACAGGGAGACCCTAAAAGCAGCAGTTCCGTTCTTGTCCTGAGCCAGAAGCCAAATATATCCTTGGCTCTGTTCTGGCTGGAGGCCAGAAATGCCAGAAGGGTGCTCTGGTTTCTTGGTCTCTCTTCTCTAAAATTAGCAACCTTGCCTGGAAGGCAGCTATATGTGAGGGTGTTAACTAAACTCCAGTCCAGGCACCACTATCCTTTTTGGTTGAAAGCTTGAAATTGGATCTCTTATTTGCATGGTAAACAATGGGTTATAGCCATTATAGTCTTAGTAAAGGTGCTATTGATATTTGAACTTTATCTACTCAATATTTGCCTCAATTTTATTATCTCTTGTTTGCAATTGATATGTACTCAGATGGTCCCATTGAGATTTATCTATCTTGGACCCCTGAATCACTCAATCAAAGCTTGAAAGTTCACAAGAATGGAAAATTTAAACTCTTCTACACCCCAATTTGCACCCAGAACCTCAATGTTTTTAGGGTCTTAACTCTGGAAGGGAAGACATTACAGGAATTAGTAGAGGCCATTTGCTTTAAATTAGTTTTAGAGACCACTAAGGATGCCTGCCCTCCCTCTTAGGTTAGTTAGACTTTTGGCTCCCCTCCTATTTCCCTAGTAACACCTGAAAGATGAACAGGAGATTTGCTACTCCTTAAGATTTTAATTACCATATGAAAAAGTAGAGCAGCAAGGCTTTGTTAAGTCCCAGTAAGTGAAAGCTTAGTCAAAAGAATAGAATGAGCCTCTGGCCTCAGATGTCTACTTGATATTATCTGGGTCAAAGATTGGCAGTGTATACACTGTTGTTGTCATCTTCATCCTCTAACCCCCAACTCTTCCCTCCTCCCTGCCTCTGACTCTTACTTCTCCCTCCCCAAAGAGTTACAGAGTTCATCCTCAGGCCAGGAGACCAACAGAAAATGTGATTCACCTGAAGATATGCTGAGGAGGTGGGAGCAATGAGATAATGTACTGATCCTTTATAGAACCCTGTTAGAGGAGGTAGCATGCCTGTCTTCACTGCTAAACCTGCTTCCTTCCTTTTTGATTTCAGAACTTCTCATCTCTATCACCCAGTTGCTTGGGGATCCTCCTCTATGACTGTCGTGACTGTCTCAACTCAAGGTTTAGAACTTTATTCCTTTTCTCCATACCCCTCTACTCTGTAGAACCCAGAATTGATAGCTTGTTAGCTTTGTTTCTCTTTGTTACACATGCTAAAAGAGTTTGTCAGACTTCTTTTCTAGATCACCCTTTAATCTTTTATTAAGGAGACTAAGAACCCCAAAAGAAACTCCAACTTTCTTAGTAACTGTTAAGTTTCGAACCCAGGACAAACAACTGAGATGCCTATTTAGTATTTCGAAGTAAGACCTGGCTTCCAGGTTCTCCCAGCATCCCTCAGTCTTCCCTGTTACATGGTATGACCCTTATATCCCAGCCTCTATCCTGAACTCTCCAGCTGAAAGGCTGCCCTTCCCCCAGAGGCTCTCCCCTCTATAATGCAGAGACTTGGTTGCACACTCCTTTTGTACCTTTGGCTTCCTGTCTATTACACCTAGTTCTCCTCTCTCTCCTCTTTTCAGACTTCCCCACATTGCCCAGCTCAGTCCAGCCATGTACACTCTGGACTCTCCCAGAAGTCCCTGCCTCTGTCTATGCTCTCCCATGCATCTATAATAAACTTCCTCCTCTTCTGTATCTAGGAGCTGCCATGTCCTTTGCTTTTTTTCCAATTTCTTCTTTTTTCATTTAGTAACTAATGTTTAGAAAATGATTGATATTTAACTATATTCATCTGTGCACAAAAGTTTTAAGGTAGAAAAATAAAGAGTAAAGAGGCCAGGGGAATTAGAGCTGATGCAAAACAGAAACCTGAAGACCAGCTTCTGGTTACATCGTCTACCATGCAGAGTGGCTCCTTCCCTTAATCTCTCTATTCCTTCCAACCACAAAATCCTGGTTTATGAAAATTATAAGAAGCACTTATCAACTTTAAAATGAGCTTGCTGGTAGGTTTGATTGTGTAAGATATAACCCAGATTACCTCATCTTTCAGTAGAAATAGAAGCACATATAGCCACTTTAAGTAGTTACATAAATTAATTTACATGTAAAGGAGTTAACTGTATAATTAAGTTGATTTTTCGAAAAGAAGTCTCTCAAAAGCCTCCCTCTTTCCTGAAGTATTTTCAATCACTATCAAAATATCATGGAGAAAAATGCAAAAAGAGGGTGTTTATGCATTCAAAACACAGAAACCATGCTTAGCATTTGCTCCTTTTCTGATAGTCTCCTAGGATCATATCTCAATGTGGTCCTAAAAAAATTATCATTCAAATCGAAGCCCATATTTTATGCTGAGCAAATGCACAGGTAGAATACTGGACTTTTATCCACAGGTGGGGAGGGTACCATTTACATGCTTGGCATTTCAAATGGCGATCCAAACGTCTCCACAAAAAAAATTGTATCATGAAAAATCATACCTGTCTTAGAGGAGGATAGGAGAACCCTGGCTGACAGGAAAAATAAGATTCATTCAGTATTTAATGGCTTGGGGGAGTTAAGAACTGTGAGCTGGTGCTTTATAAAAATCCCTTTCAGCCTCTCCTCTCAAAGCCAGCTCTATGTTATTAGCCCACTCTGGTTCTATTTGCTGATTTGATGACTAAAGGTTTGGTGACCAGATGCAAATTTTGCTTTCTTATGTTAATCGAACACGCAGAATAAGCTAGCTGCTCTTCTGTCTCTCAGCAGCCAGAAGCTTGGAGAGCTCATGAAAACCCCATGCCAGCATAAGGGATACAAGGTAATTACATGAATTGACTTGTTAGTTCTGAAAGTGAACATTCATGTGGATAAAAGAGAGGGGAGGGGGAAAAAACTCATTTTTTGTGTGTGAAGATTTTAGCTCTTTCTCAGTGAAGAGATGTTTCTAAGTATGAAATACTACTGAGTCCCTCATAAATCACACCCAGTCTCCATGACTTGCTATAAATGAGGAATGCAGAGAGGAGAGAAAGCTCATATCTGAACTACGAATTTAATTGATGACTTTGATATAAGCAAAGGACGAGTTACAAGGATAGATGTGTTGTTTATGAAGTGTGAGATTAATTGCATTAACAGAGATTTTCACATTTGACAAATGGGAGCTTAGTGTGGGAAGAACTGCTAAAATTAGTCTTCAGGAACGGAGAAGGTAACACTGAGGGTTAGAAGACAGCTAAAGTAAAGTCACCTGGCTCCAAAGGACTGAGCAACTACATTTGCAAAGGGCTTGCACTGAAATCTCGATGAGAAAACGTCCTATGTAGATTAGGCAACAAAGAATGTGTACTTTTGAAATATAAAGAGGTAAATTGATAAACTTGGTTTAATAGGTCCTTTGTACTCTAAAATGTAGAGTTTTGATTATTTTAATTCATGGTTTAAAACTTATTAGAATAATCTTATCTAGTTTTAGCCTTTGGGTACAGCATTCTAATTGTGTCTTCACTGACAGTAAACCTATACTATTACGTATGTACTTTTGGCACATGGCATATTTATAGACGTACACTAAATAAATGGAGGCACATCTCTGAAACAGACAAAAAGAAGTCTCCCTATAGACTTCCAGTGGATAGCTACACTTAAGGATAGGCCTAAGTACAGCCCTCCTGTCAGTGCTCCTCACACTTTCAGTGTAGGTTGTTCTTCTCCAGCCTTAGAGAATCAATCTCACATGGTCAAACCAGAGATTTAATGACTTGAGACAGAAGTCACTAGGAATCAAGATGCAAAGCAAAGAGTGGTGGGCATGGGGCAGGCACTCAGACCCAGTTATCTCCTTACTTCAGCTTCTAATAGTTCTCTGAACAAATTCTAAGCTTTTGGGTTTCTTGGTTCTAGTTTATCCAATATGCAACCTCCTAAGTATATGTATCACACACACAAACACACACATATACAGATTATTTTTAATCATATGCATGTGTGTGTTGGAGGTGGGGAAAAGTGGTCAGATGAGTGCTGATGTCCATGGAAGCCAAGAGAGCATCGGGTGTCACGGAATTTGAGTTTTGTGCATGAGATGTCAAATGTGTGTACTGGGTGCCAAATTTGAGTCCTTGCATGAACAATACTTGCTCTTAACCAAACATCTTTCCACCTCCTAGTGATAAACCTGGATAATAAAGAAAGGAAACTATAGATAGAATGTCCCAAATTACTCTTTGTACATTTTACTTCATTCTTTATTTTGTAATTGATGATTTTTTTTATTTTAATATTTCCTTTGGCTATGAGATTCCAGTAGGTATTCTTGCCCTTCTTAATTTTGGCATCTCTAATCATTTCATGACTAATTCCCCAACCCCTTTCTTCCTTGCTTCCTTCTTCTCTAAAGGAAAAAGAGCCTCTTCCTCAGCATCTTTAGCCAATAAAAGAGGTTACATTGTTCACATAAGCTAAAGCAATAGAAATAGACTGTTGTTTTCTGATAAAATGAAGAATACCTTAGTCAAGGTCAAAGAATAGCTAGGAATCTTAAAATGTAAGATTTGTATGGAATATAATAATGTAGGGATATAATGGAACTTTGTACACTATATTGATATATGCACAGTAATGTATAACTGAAATATAAACATTTTTGCCAATTTATAGATTACACCTATATATTGTCCCATCATGGTGGTTTGTGAGAAAGTAAACATTAGAAACCTTCTATCTCTCCTTTTAATTGTAATCATTTGCACATTGCATATTTCTATATGACTTCTTTTCCATCTGTTGATAGAGAATTCTATTTTGGCATTTCATTGGATACTTAGCATATTCACTCTCTCTACCCATCCTATCCTATCAGCCAATGTATATATTGCAGAGCTCTTAGAGAGTGGCCCTAAGTTGGGTAAAGGAGGCATGGTCTTCCTTAATGATTTGGAATAACACTTTACAATTTACCTAATAGAGTCTGTTGAAAGAATAATCCTTTATTTCTTCTCCTGTATATTATAATTACTAGTTTGGTTTGTATCTTTTGAACACTGAGTGTTTTATTTCACACCTGGAACACAGTTTAGCATTTCTGAATGAGTGCTGGGGAACAGGCAGAGACTCTGTCCTAATTAAGCTTACAGTTTAATGGGGATAGATACATTATGAATAATAGGAAAAGATGACTGCAGATAGTGAAACATGAAAATGACACAGAATGCAGGGGTTGGGTGGATCCTGTAGTGTGCTTAAATGCAGTGCAGGTCCAGTCCTTTGTCTCCAATTTCCATGTGACTGTGCATGTGCCTCATTTACCCGTGTCCCCTTTCTCATGGATAACCCAGACATACATTTGGGAGGGCTTTCCACCATCTGTTCTCGCCATAGCCTTTGAAGTTTGCCTACTTTGTTAAACCTTCTCAGTGAATCCAGTTCTTCCACAGTTCTCATCTCTGAGATCAAATATATATGCTTTCTATAGATTTGTGCAATAGTTAAATGCTTCTACATAATTTCTCTCTCTCTCTCTCTCTCTCTCTCTCTTTTTGTCGCATTCAAATCCACTGGAAAAGGCCAAAGACTTAGACTTAATTCAAATTTAGGTTAAGGAATTTATTTTTACCTCTATCAGAAGGATGGCAACCTTAGAGCCAAATGTATGCTCTATGGAAGGGCAGGTAAGTTGGGATTTTAGAAGCAGACACTAGGAAGGTGTGCATTACAACTCTCCATGGAATCCACAGTTGGGCAGGAAAATTGTTTTACTTCCCTCAGTTGTTTCTTTCCTACTATATAGTAAGAAGAAGACCATTTCATTCCTTTCCCATAGCGATAAGCAGGCTGTATACAGCAGCAAAGGCAGCTTAATACCTACAGCCCATCATTCTCATTTCACCTGCAGGCCACTAGGATCTCCCAGGCATTCCAGAGCAAAAAGTCAACAGCCCTTACAGAATGCCTAGTCCTATGCTAAGTCTCTTTAGTCATCATAGGGGACCTATGTAAGCTATTAATCAGGTCTGAACACTCTACTGACTAGGGTAGAGCAGTTCATTCTGGGCAGGCAAAAACATAATGCTATCAGGTTAGGGCTAGCTTTCATGTCCCCACGGTTTAAGTATGTAATTCATATCTCATTTTTTATATACTTATCAGATGGAAATTCGTCCATACACATTTACAACATGTTATGTAAATTTCAATTTTATTTCCTCAGAAAGAGGGATGAGACGAGAGCAGTACCCAAACTACAAATCCATGGCTTGGGTTGAGCCAAGAGCATTTCTTTCTCTGTTCCAACTATCTCTATGCATAAGCCTAAAAGCTTCTACCCTCTGTTCAATCAAATCTTCCAAGCTGACTGATTCAATCTTGCTGTTCACAGCTTCTGACTGAATTGCTCTGCTTGGCTTATACTAACTTTGGCGATATTTCTAACCTTCAGGCTCCTTTTAGCTTTTTGGCTCCTTCTGTCTTATGTCTAGCTGTTCCCTCTGCTACCTGTCTTTGTAAAACTGTCACATTCTCCCTGAGTTGCTTTCAAGTAGCCTCTTCTTCCTCTGCTCTTCCTGTGAGAGTTGGATGTATCTTATTTCTGACTCATTCTGCCAAACCTTTCTCTGATTCATCACTTTGTCTGTCCCTCAATTAGAGGTCACTTTCAAACATGGCTGCTCCCCTCTACAAACTAACCTTACCTTCATTGTTAGGAATTGAAGGTGAGTACTCAGGGCATGTCTGTATTCCAGCCAGATCATACTGTATTCTAGGGTGTGTCTGCATTCCAGCCAAATCACGCAGACATAGAAGGTCTGTGCATGTGATTCCTTTTGAGAGCAGCCACACTGCTGAATTAAAATTCTCTATAGGTCAGTATGTTTACGTTGATACGCTTTACTTTACTTATTTTGCTTCAAATTTGAAATTTGTTTTCCTAAAGCAGCATGGTTACAATTCCTGGTAACTAAGAAATAAGCTTGGGTATAATAACCACAAGTTATTAGGTAGTAAGAATTGTGCTCAATAAATTACAGACAATGTGTCATTTCATGCATACCTGATGAGATAGGTAGACCCAGTTGAGAGATATATTTCTTGTTTATTGATCCTAGGTTATAATGGAATTGCTAAAATGCAAAACTGTCTCTACAGTGACTATTTCGTGAGTTATTTTTTAAATTATTTGTAAATAAGTTTTTTGCTAAAAATGTGTCAGCTACATATTTTGATCCTAAAATTTACATCTGACATTGTTTTTTAAAGTATATATTATATACTTATAATATAATATAATATATGTAAAGAGTTAACTTTTACAGATTTCTTTGAATCACATATTTTATTATTTAATGAATCAATGTTTGTTGAAGGATTCCAGGTGCAGTTAGAATTCATTTTATAGAATACGTTATTGCCAAAAATCTCAATGACTAAAATGCAAAAAATTGAAAGCTTTAGGATCTCAGAGATAAAGGTGATTTGCTGAATTACATGGCAATAATTACACTTATAAATCCTCCTCTGAGTTCTGTCGACCAAGTGCTGCCCTTTCAAAGGAACCCAAACTGCTGCCGGATGTCTGTAAGCTATTCAGCAATAAGATTTTTATCAAATTATGCCCTTTTGGTTTTGGATCTGAAATTGGTTGCAGCTTAGCCCTGAAGTTAAGGCAATATTATTAGGCAATATTGAGCCACTAGCTGGCATTACAACGGATGGCAATCTCCTTGTGACTACTGCATGGTGATGAAGGAAAGGCTTGCCTGGAGGATGCCTTGTAAGGCAAAATGATGGGTCTTTCCCCTTTTCTCTCTTGTCTCTTTGATACAAGATCAAAGACAACATCTTATTCTTGATCCTTCTGCCTCTACCTCTTAGGCACTGGGATTCACCCTGGCTCTTCAATATTAATCTCTTATGGGTAGGCCATTGTGACCTAGTCACATTAAAAACAATCTAGCCAAGCAAACAAGCAAAACAACAACAACAAAAAGCAAGCAAAACCAAAAACAGTATAGAGAGACTAGGTCCAGATGAGTACCTGATGTTATTATCAATAAGTTTGGAAAAGTTTCAGCCAACTTACAAGTATGGCATCCATCATGTACTTTTATAATCCTAACTGAAAGATATGATCCTCTTTCCCTTTGTTCATGGCATTGTGTTCAACTGATATATTCTGTCACTGAATATTGTGCAGAGATACGGAATATGAGGGCCCGATCTTAAAATACAACATCACTTTTCTCATTTTAGGTCTGATTTTCATCTTACCATGTTTTCTATCTCCATCGAAGTGCCTTCTGTCATCCTATATACTCTGAATGCTTGCTTCAATTTAATACTTATAAACAATATTTTATCATTCTTATCATATCATATCTATAATGCTTCTAACAGAATATTTCACATTTAACCAGATTGTTTATATTTTCTGAAATGTTACTTTTTAAGTCTAAGAAAAGTTTAATTTCAATAATCCCATCAGCAACACAATACAAAAACATGATTTCTAGTTTATAATTGTGAATGCTTGTGCCTAATGTACTTCATGGATCCATGATTCTCCTTATGTTGGTGATTGATTCTATAATATTAAAATGTATGTTGTCAGCTGGGCGTGGTGGCACAAGCCTTTAATCCCAGCACTCAGGAGGCAAAGGCAGGCGGATTTCTGAGTTTGAGGCCAGCCTGGTCTACAGAGTGAGTTCCAGGATAGCCAGGGCTACACAGAGAAACCCTGTCTCGAAAAACCAAAAAATAAAAAAGGATGTTGTGTTTTGTTTGTGAGTGCTACATCACTCACACTGTAGTGGATGAATATTTCAAAGGAGGATAAATATGGACCTCTTAGAAAAACTTTGTTGGTAATAATCTAAGTCACAAGACTGTGACAGCAATGACAAAGAAAGGGTTCTGCCCTCCTTGCCTTCATATATGTACCAGTTTGCAAATTCATTGTCAATTATATTAGATAAATGTCATGATCTACTAATGCCTCCTTCAAGTTTATCTTAAACATAGCAGTGCATATACTTGCAGGACAACAAAAGAACTATATACTAATTCCAAGTTCTGGATACTGGTGACTGTTAATTGTCTCAGTTTGAATTTTCAAGCAACTGCAGTCACTACTGGCTAACTTGCTGTAAACCACTGCAGTGTCTTGTGAAAAAAAAAAAGCAGTCAAGTAAAATTAATTCTTAATCATAAACAGAGATTTCAGGGTCTGTCTGATTCTCCCCTTACTGTGTATTCCATGAGCATAGGACACCAGACGAGTTCACAATATGCTTTTGGATAATCTCCTAGCTGTAAGAAATGGAAATGCCATGGTTTCCTCTTATTTAAAACCTGTGTCTTCAGAACTGGCAATACTTGTGAGATAGGCAAGAAGGATGCAGGATACAGAGGGCTGTTCATCTATAAAACTAGGCACAAAAATGGGCTATTTAAAAATTTTAACTTTAATTGATTGTGTATCTGTATTTATGTATTCATGTATGTAAGTGGGCATGTATCTGGGAGCCAGAGGGCTGCTTATGCAGATTGCTTCTGTTCTTCCATCATGTGGGTCCTTGGGGTTGATCTCAGGTCTTAAGGCTTTCCCTGACTCGCTCTCTTGCTCTTGCCTCTCTTACTCTCATACTCTTGCTTCCCCCTCCCTCCCCATCCACTTTTTCCCTCTCTCTCCACATGGCCATAGCCTGCCTTTACTTCTCTACTCTTTTCCCTCTCTCTGCCTTTCTACTATAAATACCTTAAAACCAGGAAAAAAAGGGGGGGGAGGGGGCTTTCCCTATGAAATCACCTTGATTGCCCAAAACCCATGATATTTATCTCTAGGAGTGTATATAAAATTGATAGACATTTCCTTAATAATGGCTAATCGTGTTACTTAACTAGTCTAACACCAAGTGCCTTTTATATCTGAAAACAATATTAAAAGGCTAGGTAGGGTGGTGCACACTTTTAATCCCAGCATTTCTGAGGATAGCCTGCTCTACATAGTGAGTTCCAGGCCAACCAGAGGTACATAATGAGACCCTGTCAATAACAGTACTAACAATAACAATAATGATAATAATAATAAAACAATAGTTAAATTCTAGGTGCATGAATTCATTTTTATACCCAGAGTTACCCTTAATATTTCAAGTTCAAGTTAATTTTAACTATACTAGTTGCATGTTGTTTACATGATTTTTCTGTTGACAACAAATCTAGAATTCTATATACATATTTTTGACACAGTGTATAATATAGGCTCCTATAGCCTTCTGGCCTTCTAGAAACTTTGTAGCTTATCTATTCTTCAGTTCAACAAGTTAACTGTATTTGGCTTCTTATGTTTCCTCCTGCTATTTCTACTAACACTACAGTAAAAAGCCAGGTATGGCAGGAACAGAAAGAAGTGAAGATAAAAGACTCTTCTTTTTTTTTTTTTGGTGGAAAAAAGTGTTTTGACATCCTGAAGGCTACAGACAGTGATCTTTCCTAAGTAAAGGTTTGGGAAGTAGAGAAGGCAAAATAGTATTTTAACAAACGCCAAGGCATGATTCTTGTAAATTAAAAACATCAGAGTACTTTTGCAAGAACTTTAGCCTCAGATATTAGAACTATGTTATTACTATGAAATTTTTCTTTCAAAAGACAATGTGCTACAGCTGCCCAGGCACATGTGATCTATTTCTATTTTTGTGTGCAACCCATGTGATGTATTTGTATTTTCATGTAGAGCTCACATGAAAAACCTTTGATGCAGCACAGATGTTTAAAAGCAAAACACTTAGAAACCATCTTCCAGTTCCTTTCAGGATGCCAGCTCTTTCACTAGAGGAGTTTTTCCTTGTTAGTATGCCCATCTTTAAGATACATCACTCAAGCAGACATTCCACACACACAAGGGTGGGAAACAGGCCATACTATTTTATGTCCAAAGGCATGTGTGTGAACATCTGTTTCCAATATTTATATACACAGTGTCCACACTGATTACCATCACATTCATTGCACATGGTACAACAACATAAGACCTCCCTACCTTACAATTTCATATGGTGTTTCTTTATAAGGACAGTACCATATTAATAAGCACTCAGTATCCCCTGTCTAAGGAAAGACAACTACAAACAGGAAACATTTATTCCCAAAAAAACACAATTAGATCTAACTACATTTAATAAAATTTTAAATGGGATTGGGGGATAATAGAAATAAAAACATGAATACATAAATATAGATACGTGATCAATTAAAGTTAAAAAATTTAAATAGCCCATTTTTGTGCCAAGTTTAGATGAACAACCCTCTGTATCCTGCATCCTTCTTGCCTATCTCACAAGTATTGCCAGTTCTGAAGACACAGGTTTTAAATTAGAGAAAACCTGTATTTCTTTTTATATTCTTTTTCTGAATGTCCAGACGTGTTAACAGGCACTCGTAACACTTCAATATATGTTTGAGTTTAGGTAACACAAAGTGTAAATTCAATTGGTTCAGGAGGAGCACCTACAACTGTCACTCTTCTAAACCAGCAGAATCCCTAAGGGCATTCTAAATATTATTTTTATACCTACAGACAAGTTTAGTCCACAGGCCTCATCAAGGAAACTTCTCTTTACAACAGACAGAGATCACCATACAGAAACATGATCAATCAAAATACGGGAGTTATGATGCTCAGTCCCAAAGGATACACCTTTAACACAGATCCTTTGCTGGAAACATTGTCTCAGGTAACATTGCAGAAGAGAACGCGGAGAGGCTGTATGAGACAGAGGACCAGGAAGTCTGTTGTGAGTTTATGCCTCCTAGAAACCACAAGGAAGCTACATCCATGCTATCTTAACAACATGGCTGCCTAAAGATGAACTGAACAAGGCTAACAATAAACATTCTAACGTGTACTTCAGAAAGCCCAGGTCTCAGCCCTACAAAAAGAACTACAGGCAACTAAGGAATCTGGAAGCAATGGTCCTCTCCCAGGAAGGAGCACAGCAATTGGTTAACCCATACGAAATGGTCAGCTCTTTAGCCATGCCAGTAACTTTATAAAGACTGTGTAGTATAATATTTGTAACTATAATTTAACAAAAAAGAGGCCATGAATTTGTAAAGTGCAAGTAGGAGGTATGGGGAAGGGTGGAGGTAGGAAAGGAAAAGGCAAAATATTAACATCAAAAAATAAAGAACAAAAATAACCCCCATGAATTAAAAAGATTATATACAGTAATTTGGTCAAATATTTTCATACTTATCTTTTTCATTTAAAATTTATCTAAGGTACTTTTTCATATTATAGGCATTTGAACTGCTTATAGGAATAAAATTATATTTTAATTAATGATAACATTTTATGTTTTAATTCATTATAATTAGTACATTAATTTGACAATAATGGGAATTGCTATTGATACTCAGAAAACTGAACTACTAAATACTTTGTCACGTTAAACAACCCTCAGAGGAAACTGGAAAACAAATACAACAGCTGCCACAACTGTGTTCCTTTGCAATAAACAACAACAACAACAACAAAATTACCACAATAAAATAACAAGAATAGAGAATGGATGCATACTAAAGAGAGATTGTCAGAGCAAATAGAGTGATACATAAGGCAAAAACTTCAACAGCGTAGAGTTATGAGAGTGCTTGTAATGCTAAGACCTGTGCATGACAGAATGGTAGGTCCCATTGAAGACTTTAAAGTTGCCATGGCCTTAAAGACATTTTATTTTGAGGTTTTGATGTGGAGCTTATTTTAAAAACAAATAGAACATGATAATGGCCCATATGTTAAGAAAAATACATAAAATTAATTTTAGGTAATGGTTAAATAATACTTTCTAATATGAGTGGGTGGGTGTGTGGGTGACAGTCCAATCTGAAGCTAACATTACTATCAACCTATATATAATTCTAGAAGTCATCTTAACTTTATAACAATTGTTCCACTCATTTATGAACACTCATTGTGATGGATATTCCTGGTTATCATTTTGACTGTATCTGGATTAAACTAAAACCCAGAAATGGAGGTCATATACACCCATGATCCGTATCTTGAGGCCTAAAGACACATGCTTTTGATCTGGATCTTGAGACACAGTGGCTAAGAAAAGCTTAGGTTCAGACAAGGTAGTTCACACCTTTAATTCCAGGATACAGAGGCAAGCAGGTCTCTGAGGTCAAGGCCAACCTGGGACAGAGCAAGTTCTGGGATGGAGCAAGTAAAGAAAAGTTTAGCTCCAGGCATGATGGTATACACCTTTAATTTGGAGCATACCTTCTGCTGGAGGCCTACACAAGGACAGTGGAAGAAGGCAGGTTTCATTCTTCTTGGCCTGCTTGCACTTATTTGCAAGCATATCTATTGGAGTCTACTTCTTCCAGATACCAGCTTGGAGAGACCAGCTGAACCACCCAGCCTCATGGGACTCAGCAACTAGTACATTCTCAAATTTCTCATTCACAACTGGCCATTGTTGGATTAGTTGGAATGTGCCCTGTGAGTCATTCTAATAAATTCCAATGTGTGTGTGTGTGTGTGTGTGTGTGTGTGTGTGTGTGTGTGTGTGTGTGTATGTGATCCATAAGTTCTGTGACTCTAGAGAGCCCATCCTGGAGTCAGAGTTCAGCCATAATTATAAACAAATAACAGATATTTCACAAATAAAAATGGAAAATAGTCTAGTATCATAAATTTTAGCTTTATAAATCTATCAACGGTATCTTCAAAAATAACTTCAAAATACATAATTCTCTCCACAGTGTTATGAAAAGAGGATTTTAAGTTATATGTGTATAAACGCATACATAAGCAGTTATTCCATCAAGAATCTCTCTTGGGAGTGTGAGCAAACCTACAAAGCTTAGAGAGAGGGGCAGAGAAGGAGCAGAAAAGAGAAGGAGAGGAGAAGGGGGAGGGGAGGAGAGGGGAGAGGAAGAGAGGAGGAGAGAGCATTACTGTACTTTGTGATAGGAAACACTTGATGGGAACCTGGGAGAGAGACTGTCTTATTGAGCTCCTACAGAAAAAGAAAAATAAAGAAGTCCACATTCTTTGGAATCAGAGGGAAAGAAAAAGATTCTTTTTGTTAGCTTACCTTTTTAAAAAAAATCTACAAAATTACAGGGTTATTTGAGTTCCTTTGTGCACAGATAGCATTGCTATCTGCTAAAATACACCTTAGAAAGCCAACTTAGAAGCCAACTTAGAAAACTAAGGCTGCACGGCCGAGGGAATCAGAGAGGCGAGCCTATTATGAAGTGTTTGAAGGACATCCTTTCCATTGTACTTTTTACAGTTTCCTACAGGTCTATCTTGTAATTTTGAATCACACATTCCTTTTTTTTAAGGATGACTTTTTGGCCCCTCTTAAGATCAACTTCCTATCCTTTCTCGTATCTACAGTGTATCCATTTATATAGCACAAATTTGGGTCTATTTAACTCCATAGTTCTTTGGCAAAGAATAAATGGTGCTAAAGTCATGTTTGAGTACACGGTCATCAGCAAAAGCCTTTAATACACATGTGTATTCTAAAGAATCCAAAAAGAAGCTTAAAATCTGTTTAGCAGTGGGATGCAAGTCAGTTATACTGATAACTTCTGACAAAATATACATTCGTTTGCAAATAGTAGTTATTCCTTTTTATTGTGGTTTAGTCCAAGGAAATCACAATGTAGAATACTGTACATATCAATTCCCGTTGTTGCTTCCTTAACACCTTTCCCAACCACAGAACACTGCTCCTCCTAAAAGAAAGTATCCTCACCAGTGGTTCCACATAAGGAAATGCAGCCATTGGGGCTTTCGCAGTCTACTCAAGGTTATCAGGTTACAACAACAAGGAGGGAGGACTTCACAGCCAGTGATAATGATTTATTAATTTTTTCTTGCTGTTTATCTCAGAAATATTTTTTTATGTTTGAACTTATTAGATGAACAATTGATGAAAACTTTCAAAAGTATATCAATTGTTTGATGTGCTAGTCTTATATCATTTCTTGTGATGTTCTCTGTGTTTCCTTTTGGTTTTGCTGATTAGTTGTGATGTCAATTTGACACAAGCTAGAGTCCTCTGAGAGTGGGGATCCTCAATTGAGAAAATGCCTTCATAAGATCAGGTGTTGAAAGCCTGAAGGGCCTTTGTTTAATTTATATGGTAGACAGCCCACTGGGGAGGATGCTGTCTCTGGCCTGGTGGGCCTGGGTTTTATAAGAGAACAGGCTGAGCAACCCATGAGAGGCAAGCCAGTAAGCTACACTCCTCCATGGTCTCTGCATCAATACCTGCCTCCAGGTTTCTGTCCAGTTTGAGTTTCCACCCTGACTTCCTTCAGTGATGGAAATCTATAAGTGTAAGCAAAACAAGCCCCTTTTTCCCCTAGCCATGGTGTTTCATCATTAAGACAGGGGCTGTCTTGTTTACCCTGGTTCAAATGAATATAACTGTAGGGGTAATCCCCTCCCCTACTCTCCACCTGCCAAGAGAGAGAAGTGTTCATGAAACTCGGGCATTATAACCATCCAAATCTGAAAGCACTATCTCAACTTGCTAATAGTAAACTGAGTACCATGTTCACTAACTTATTCGCTATCGTCCTCAGTTCTTTGGTTCCATTATTTTTAGATAGCTTGCTCTCAAGTGTAGTCTTTTATATTTTGAAAACTGTAACATGTTCTTCTGGCCCTCTCCTATTGTAGATGAGAGGAAACAGTCATCTTCTATTGATTTTAATTCAAGTATTTAGAACTATAGAGTGGATAGATGCTACAAGGTTTCCACTAAGGATCCATATCATACAATTTTGGAAAATGGCTGCTAAGCCATGGGATGGTGCAATGATCACTCCCCTTTCATTTACTTAAAAAAATATGTCTGTGTTTATGTGTGAGATACATGTACATGTATGTGTACAACTGCTGGTCTGTGTTTTTGTACTGATCCAAGTGTACATGGTGTACAGATGCATGTGTCTCTCTGTGTGTGTGGAAGCTAAGAACAACCCTGGGTATCACCTTCATGAACATTCCTTACCTCCTTGAGATAGAGTCTCCCAGTAGCTAGAGAGTGGCTTGTAAATGCTCTAAGAGTATTAATGTCTCTACTCTGTGGCACTGGGATTACAAGCATACACCACCATGGATGGCTTTAGATATGTGTTTTGGGGGAACAAACTAAGGTCCTTATACTTATAATGCAAAAGATTTACCAATGAAGCTATCCCTTCAGCCTTAGTTCTTTTGACTAGTTAGAGCCAGAAAGTAGCTCTTGCCAAGTTAATGAAGTAGGTACTAATTGAAGTCAAATGGTCCTGGTTGTTGGCATAATGTTATGAATTGGGAAAAGATTATCCTTGTATTATTCAAATGTTGATTTTTCTGCTCCCATATCGGGTTGCAATCCAGACATGGCATTGCAATCATTATGCCAAGAATCTCCTTTCTCAATGTTGTATAAACATTGCTCCCCATTTATTTTCTGATTTGCCAGTAAAAGCTGACCAGCTGATGACAGATCAGAGGAGACAATGAGGCTGGGTTTCTGATCCCAGCCAGAAGAAGAGAAGAAAGAGAAGAACATTCAGCCATGAGGTGAGGGACCAAGAGTCACCATGAGAAGACACATGGAACAGAGAGAGCCAGATCAATACTAAAATGCAACTATTTTGGGGTTTGGGGCTGGGAAGTAACTAGATTGGCTTAGAAGATTAGAATAGATTAATAACTGCTCAGTTATTGTGCCATAAAGCCGGTTTAAATACATGTAAATGCCCCTGTCCCATTTATTTGAGATCTAGCTGGGTTAAACAAAGAACTGCTACTTTTAAAATTACTTTAACACATGGTAGCAAAAAATATTTATTTTTCTTCTCTGAAAAAGTAAAGATTAAGGAATAGTGATTTTTTTCTTTCTCTGGATAGGTATGAAAAAATATCTTAAAGTAATCTATCAACCCATTCAATGTATAGAGTAAGATAGATTACCAGCCCCCCTTTTAACTATGTGGGAACAGAGCTGCCTTTTTGTTGCATTCTATTAAGTGGAGAAAATCAAAATCTACTTTTACTTTTATAAGTGAAGCATGCCCAATAGAAATTCTAACATGGATGAGGGGGAATCTCATAGGCCCTATCTCTATACAATTAACAAATACTGAGAGTGGGAAAATTATTTTTCCCAAGAAATAAACCTCCTGATTGGTCAGACAATAAATACGAAGTGGACAATCCTGAAATACACACACACACACACACACACACATATATATGTATATATATGTGTGTGTATATATATGTATATATATATATACATATATACATATATATGTATATATACATATATGTATGTGTGATTTATGGTTATATATATGCTATATTAAATGGTCTTAGAAGATTGTATTTATATATTTATGCATATTCTCGCATGTATCTGTAACAATAATAGTCAAAGAAAAGAAAAGGAGGCCATGAATTTGAGGGGTCTGAGGGGGACTTAAGGGTTATTTAAAGGGGGAGACTTGGAGGGCTGCAGGGAGTAAAGGGAATGGCAAAAATGATGTAATAAAATTGGAACTTCAAAACAGTAACAATAAAGGTGAAACAATGTTTCTAAAAGTTATGCTAAAATTTGATCTTTAAGAGTCCAGTGAGGTCTTAGGAACTTATTTGAGAAGTTTGTGAAAAGTACTGATAATGGCAGGAGCTAAAGATCACCAACCAACAGACATGTTCTGTGCTGTGATCATTCCACAGATGTTTCCTGATATGCTGACATGCACACTAAGAAAGTGTCAGTCATTCCACAAAATGCAGCAAAAGAGAAACATTCATGAGTAGTCTATTCTAAATAAATGAATAAAAACTGGTTTTCAAGATTCTACCATAACAATTAAGGTCCAACATGACTATGGGGGTAGCTCCACATACTGTACAGTCCCAGACCTGAGATTAGGATTTTCTTTAACTGTCTCAGCTCCTGAAAGCTTCAATGATGTTGGAGAAATATCAACTCTGATTTCCAGGACTAATAAAATCTAAAATGCTAGATTGGAGGTCCTGGGAGGTGCTATTGGTACACAATAGGATTTTGTGACCCTAGACACCTTTCAGGGACTTCTATACATATCACAGTGCTAAGATAGAGCCCATTCAATGCCTTTTGGGGGAAAAACATATTGCACTATTTCCTTGATTGATTGTTTTGTCTTTCTGTGTGTGTTTATTTCTGCCAGTGCTTGCATGTGTGAGCATCTGTGTGTATGTCTGTGTCTGCCTGTGTATGTGTCTGTCTGTAAGTGTGCATGTCTGTGTCACTCTGTGTGCACATGTGGATATGTATGTGTGCTGTTTATGTGTACATGTGTGTGTGTGTGCACACATGAGCATGGATGTGCGAGTGACACTATGCATACATGGAGTCAGCTTCCTTGTATCAGCATGTGGGTCTGAGAGACTGGAATCAAGCTGTTAAATTTTAACAGTGAGAACCTTACTAGCTGAGGGGTCTTTCTAGCACACCTCTTAGATGAAACACTTGTAACTAAAATTAAGACATTCTACAAATGGAGATGCTGGCTGTGATTTCTAACACCTTGAAGAAATGGTTAGAATTATATATCAGGTTATTTCCCAGATAATAGCCTGATAGCATTGGCACAGACTGATTATTTCAAGTGCACAAGCAATTAGAAAAAAAGAGGGTAGCTCAACATGTCATGTAATCAAACTCAAGACTACAAACCACAAGATATAATCATGAGTGTATAGCATCCACTTCTGCTTTATGCATTAAATTGACCTGAAGTTGATCAATACTGTGATACCCTGAAGATAGGTAGTCTGAATATCATAAATAAATGGCTTGTTTCATGATAACCTTGTGTCCTAAATCATTGGCTTTTATTACCTTCTCTGAGTGGAAGCAGTGTGTGTGTGTGTGTGTGTGTGTGTGTGTGTGTGTGTGTGTGTGTGAGTGTGTGCATGTAAAAAGCACACAAAGGCCAAAGAAATTTGCCAAGCAATCTTGAAAGAATGTTTTCAGAAAGATGTGGTGACCTTCAGAATGTTTTGAGATCTGATTGTAGGAGCAAACTAATCAGTGGATGAGGCTTTTGTGTTTAAGCCAGATACCAGGCACTAGACAGAACTGTGTGTGTGTGTGTGTGTGTGTGTGTGTGTGTGTGTGTGTGTGTGTATCCTTCCCCTTCAGAAGCCACTCCATAATGATACAGAAGGATCATTTGAGTCAAAATTATAGGCAATTGAATGAGTCAAAATAACAACAACACGAAGAAAATAAAGTTGAGTAAAACATAATGTTTATATTGTTTCCTCTGAATTCTTGCACTCTGTAATTTTTCTCGTAATAAAGACATCCTCTATGAACACACAGGAGAGAGAATCACTGGCCAGCTGTGTCCTTTGGGTGTGTGGGACTGTAAATAGTTCACTGTATTTTTCAATGTATTTCTGGCAGAAATGGAGTCATGTTTTCCTTCTTCTTTTTCCCCCCTTAGGATAAATACCTAACGTATCACTGAGTTGGCTAACTTAAAAAAATATGCTCTAGTCTCGAGCCCCTTTCAACAGCTTTTTCCATACAAATTTAACTTTCTGGGTTCAAACAAAATTAATGAGGCAATGTGATGAAGCTCTCATCATTGTAGAGAACTCTCTGATGTTGCATATATGCCTTTCAGAAGAGGATATTTTAATACCATACTATGTACTAGACAAAAGCTTTTTCTATTCAATAACTGCCCATCTTTCTGTACTCAGGGGAAGACAGCATTTCTCTCTAGAAAACTGGAGAGAATATCAATAGAGCTAATATCTTCAAAGTCCTTAGAGCTCAAAGCTGTTGCCTGCAGTTGTGAAAGGTCCCCACCCTCATTATCTCTGCAAAGGAAAAGTGACCAAAATGCAAAATACTGCCTGGTCTCTAGGGGCCAACATGCTCTATAGGAAGTTATAATAAGCATTCACTAACTCATTTCCTAGCCTCATTCTTTAAATTTTAATTTATTTTTAAAAGAAAATTGTTCAATTATGGACACCATTTGTTTGTATGAAATGAGATGCTGAAGTGGCACAAAATTAAACTATAAGGGTTGCAGCATTTAAAAAAATTTTTAAATATCATATATACCTATATTCCAAAGACACATGACTTGTATAATATAAGTAGTCAAGGATTATCAAATTATGAATTACATGCTATGACAAGTGCTCTTCTGAGCACCCTATGTCATAGGAGAATTCACTTAATGTTCTATCCTATAAAAGAAGGATTGGTGTATTTGGAAGTCACTAATAGCAGGAATTGGAACTATCATACATAATCATGATGACCTAATTTAAAACAGAAATAAGGTGTTCAACTCAACGCGTAATTGTAGCAACTCCTAGAGGAAATCCTGCTGAGGAAGCAGCTGGGACGGAGGTAGCACTTGTTCAGTATGCCTTGTCACAATGTCACAGGACTGTCTGTCCCCACCGGTTGCATCTCATCCTCTAATGGGTAGACAGCGATGAGATCCAGTATGCACCTGTGAGGCTTGCCTGGTTTTGTGTTCAGATAATTCACCCAGTGTAACACAGGTCTTTACCAGTCCTACTGTAACCACCTGACCTCCTCCACCTATTCTTAACCTTGTATTTGTCTCTATGGAGCCCTTCCACAGAGAGTTTTTTGTTTTTTGTTTCCCCCAAGACATGACTTGCTTTCTCACCGTGTGTAGGTTGTCTTTCCTCAGAGGTCTCTCTTGAGTGTCTTATTGGCAAAATCCATACCCTGTGATGGCTACATTGATTACCTACTTTGACAGCATCTAGAGTCCTTGAGAAGACAAACTTCTGGAAATGCTAAGAGAAAACGTGAGGAAGGTTCTAGAATGGGTTTGCTAAGGTGTGAAGTCCCTCCCTGAATGTAATTGCATAACTCCATGGGCTGATATCCTAGATTGAGTAAAGTATGAGAACTTGCTGAAAGTCATCTTTCTCTACTTTCGCTACCCAGCATGTTGTGATGAGCCATCTCTACTGCCTCACCATGTCTTCCGTGTGATCATGGACTCAAACTGTGAGCCAGACTAAGTCCTTCTGTCTTGAGGGCACTTGTGGTTTCTTGGAGGTAAGAAAAATAACTAATGCATTATATTTTCACTCAGGTAGTGTTATATGATTTTATATTTCAACCTGTGTATGTCTATGTGTATGTCAGACTGAAAGGTAGGGAAAGAGGTTAGAGAAAGATGGTACAGTTCTTCTTCCTCAATTAGTACATAAATAACAAACACAGAGCCATGTCTTATTTGTGAATTCACATGGCTTATCTCAGGAATGTCCACAAAAACTGAAACAAAACAAAAAAACAATAACAACAAAAACATAGCAAGTACACTTCCTTATTCTCAATTTACAGAAGGAGAAATTTAGGCAGAGAGAGATAAAGAAACTTTTCCAAAGTTAGAGAACTAATTGGATGTAGAATTTGGATTGAAAACAAGACAAAACAAAGGAAAAAAAAAAGCAAAGAGTGTCACTCCAAATACTGTTATTCTTGCCTATTCTACTGCCTTTGATTAATTAAAGTGAAAAATATAATAAAAATATAAAAAAGATATATTATCAAATATATATTATGTGGAGGCTAGATGGATAGCTCAGTGGTTAAGAGCACTGGCTGCTCTTTTAGAGGTCTTGAGTTCAATTCCCAGCACCCATATGATGGCTTACAACCATCTATAACTGTAGTCACATTGGATATAATGAACTCTTATGGTGTGCAAATGAACATATAGACAAAACACTCATAAGTATCAATTACATAAATAACTATATCTTAAGAAAAGACCCACCTTTAACCCAGTATATAAGAAAAGAAAACTAAATCTTAAGAAAAGATCCACCTTTAATCCAGTATATAAGAGGCAGGGGCAGGTGGATCGCTCTGAATTTGAGGCCACCTGGTTCTACAAACCTGATTCTAGGACAGGCAGCACTGGTAAGAGAAAACCTGTCTCAAAAAATCCTGTTTCAACAACCTGTCTTGACATAAAATTATGAATACATATAATATATATATGAGAGGATATAATATATATGTATATATATTTGTATATGTGTGTATATATATACATATATATCATGGTAATTTTATCTAGGGTTTATGAAATATAAATTATTAACTCTGATTTATGTGATGTCAAACAGGTTCTTTTTTCTCATAATTTTTCTAGAAACATCTTCAGTAATTATGTAGGATAATAAAAAATATAGATCGTATAAGATATAACACCTCCTCTAGCCACATCAAAGGGATCTGAATATTAATGAGATTTGTGAGCTTTAGTATAAGAGCCTTTCCTCTCCCCCTCCAGTTTATAACCTCTTAAGGAGTCAACAGAGAATTCCTGTGAAGACAGGGTCTCAGCAGGAATAGGATCCAGTCAAACCAGAGCATCACTGGGCTGCTTCACAGGCATCCTACTGTTTCCTCACAATGAACAAACACATCCTATAGTGGGAAAGCTGCAGGAATTGAGCCTCTAAGGTTGGCTGTCTGTAGACAGAAATTGATAGAGCTTGTGTCACCAGGAGGGGTTTTCACAATGAGAGGGCCACTAGTAGAGGCTATTCAGCAGAACTGTTTGGTGCCTTCTTAATCCTAAATCAGCAAAGTGTGTTATTCGTTAATTTTCTGTTTCTGTAATTAAGTATCATGGCTATGAACAGTTACAGAAGGAAGTGTTCATTTTAGCTTTACAATGTTAGAGGGTTACAGACCATGATGACAGCATGGAGACATGGCAGAAAGAAGCTGAGATCTCACATCTTAGACCATGAACACAAATCAGTACCTACTGCAAGTAGGAGAATGTTACCATTCTCAAAGCTCAGGTCCCCTCCAATGACATACTTCTGCCATTCAAGGCTGCACCCCCCGAATCTCTCCATACAGCTACTCCAATATGGAGCAAACATTCAAATGTCTAAGATTATGGGGAGAGAGCCATGTCTCATTCAAACCAAAACACAAGGTGCACTTTTCGTAGAAGCAGGAAAGGAGGGGTGGAGATGGGGCTCAGCATTAGGGAAAATGTACTCAGACACTGCAACCATGAGAGGGTGTAGTAGCAAGTCTTCCCCCACACATAAAGAACTGTTGTGGGATCGGCATCAGCCTCTAGTAGATATGTACATCAGCTTCCATTGGTTTCTAATAAATCATTTTCATTCTTCATTTTTCCAGCATAGTTAAAAAGAGATGGTTAAGAATTAGCAAATGTGTGAGAAATCATTCTTCTATCTTCCATATTCAAATAGCAATTTAAAACACACCAGTTCCTTATAGTTTCTGTCACCACAGCTACCTTTCATGTTTTCTCCTGTTTCACATACAGGCACAGGTTGGAAGTTAGTTCTCATGCTTTGTCTTATTTTGGCTCCCCCAAAGCTGCACTTCCAGATCTGAGGACCCCTGCCCCCACCTGGCTTTTATTGATAATAAAGAATTGCCATGCAGCTATTGGCTGGGCAGGAAAATGGGTCAGGACTTCTAGATTGCATGGGCAAGAGACTAAGAGAGAGGGGAAGACGAGGAAGGTCACCATAAGGGGATACAGAGGGATTAGATGAAAGAGCTGCAGGAAAGGCATGCAGTGCCTGGCAAATATAGAAGTGGATGCTCACATTTATCTATTGGATGGAATATAGGGCCCCCAATGGAGCAGCTAGAGAAAGTACCCAAGGAGCTGAAGGGGTCTGTAACCCTATAGGAGGAACAACAATATGAACTAGCCAGAACCCCCAGAGGTCGTGTCTCTAGCTGCATACGTAGCAGAAGATGGCCTAGTTGGCCATCATTGGGAAGAGAGGCCCCTTGGTCTTGCAAACTTCATATGCCCCAGTACAGGGGAATGCCAGGGCCAAGAAGTGGGAGTGGGTGGGTAGGACAACAGGGTCGGGGGGGAGGGTATAGGGGGCTTTTGGGATAGCATTTGAAATGTAAATGAAGAAAATATCTAATAAAAAATTGAAAAACAAAGAAAAAGAATTTAGGTAAGTGGCCCTAGAGGCCATTCCCTCTTCAGGTCTTGGGTAGTAGAGATGAAGTGTTGATTTAGCAAGTTGACTTGTAAGACTCTGGCAAGCCTTAGCAAAAACCAAGAGGAATTTATTGTTCCAACATGTTGGGGTCGCCCTTCACATAGAGAGAGAGAAAGACCATGTGAAGCCACACCAGTGAGCCTTTATACAGTTCTCCAGGCAGCAGCCATTAGGCACGATGTGACTGGCACAAGAGTGTGACTTTTAAACGGATTGGTCTATAGGGAATGAGGTGGGTGGCCAATGGTCCCAGAGCAGAATGTTGTGTCTATGAGCTCTGGTGGTCGGTCCTCCCTCTCTGTGGTCTGAGGAATGTAATGAGCCCCTCCCTTCTGGAGGGAAGGGGTGCCTATGTGCTCTATGACCTTTCACTTCCAGGAGGGGAGGGGTCTGGTGGAATTTTCTACAGTTCCTCAGCTGGCCTCTTCAGACTCAGAAAAGTTGGAGTGAAGAATGTATGCTTTGCTAAGGGGAGGATTAAAAGTATCCAGCCATTGAGCTAGTTAAGGCATATCAAAATTAGCTGATGTGCATGTGTATGTGTGCATTTGTAGGTGTGTGTGTCTGTGTCTTTGTTTCTGTGTGTGATTCGCGAATCCAGAGAGCTCTTGGGTGGGTGCAGTACAAGTGTGACTCATAGGGAAGGAAGCCGAGTGGGTTAACTAATTCACGGTTACAGGATCATGTTACTAATATTAATGATTACTTGTATATTTAGTCTAGACTCTTCAGATATAAGAGGAGCCCTCTAAGGGAACACCTACATTTATTTCTTTAGATGCCATGCCAAATTCTATATGCCCATCTGTGTCATTCATAGACCTGGCAGGAAACAAAACAGTTTCATTTGGATGGAAGACTTAAAGAGACTATTAATGAAGGGATTATTGGCCAATAAAGCAAATATAGAGGAATAATTGAGAAAATACTTGAATAAATTAGAAGCAGTGAGGAGTGATTACTGCACAAAGTAAAGGGAATGGGAATGGGAATGACCTAATCAGAGACTGGCTGGGAACTGGAGTCCCCCAGCAGGGAAGAGCACAGGACCTACAGCTGTGGGCAGCAAATAGCTGGATTGTAAATGCACCTAAGCAAGGTGGGAGAAGATCATGCAATGCTCCACTTTCTCTCCCTCTCCCCCTCTGATCTGACTCTTGTATCTCCTTTGGAGATGGACTAAGTTGGTGGGCAATCTGCCTTCCATGTGAGTCAGAGGATGATGACAAATACTGAATGATTAGCAGGAAGCTATCTGATAGAGGAGCAGCTCAGCCTCTACCCATCAACCTCTCCACTCAACTTTCTAGCCAGCCACTGACTGAGATTATCGACTATATTTTGCTGGTACATTCATTTTCATTACACTGCCTCCTCTAACCTCGAGGCATACATTCTAATGTACTAGATAAGCAAATGGGAAGATGAATGAAGGAGGGATTTTCTAGGAGAGAGGGGTGACAAAACTGAGAGAAATGTATTAATATGGAAAGTGTAAAAATATAGCATATAATTAAAACAGGAATTTCAATGAATGTTACAGAGATGTTAGAAGCTATGTATATTTAAAACTATGAAGAATGAAAAGAGTGAAGATGGTGAACAGAATGAGTGAAATAATACATTTTGATGATATTGTGTGTGTGCGCGCCCGCTAAACTTTTTTAACTAAAAAGAAGGTGTGAGGGAAAGAGTAGAAATGGGAGAAAAATAGTATCCATGGCTACAGTTAAATTTAGCTGAAGACAAGTGGTCCCTAAGATCCTGTGGCTATAGAACAAATGGAGCATCATGTAAAACCTGGGAAAGGATGATAAAAGAGTGATGAGCACAATAAAGAAAATCTATTAAATCATCTTTTAATGAGAGATGGGTGCTTCTAGCAAGTCTTCTTTCTGGGTGTCATTTTTTTCTCCTCCTCCATACACAGATACAAGACACCCTTCCTTCCAAACAGGACTGGGTGACATATACAGTGTAGCACAAATGGAAGAGTTTAGGTTAAAATTTACAGCATGCCCTGCTACTCCGTGAAACCACAGATGCACATATAATTTCTTCAAACATAATCTCAATGATTTCTTCATCACTATATCTCAGAACATAGTCCTGTGACAGGCATACAACAAGGTTATGATAAATAATTCTTTATTAAATTGATGTATGTTCCAACATTATAGCAACAAAAATATGAGTATAAAAATAAAGAATTTTATCAAATTTATTTTTAAAATATTTATTGTTAATTTAAAAAAATACACCATTTTCTTCTTTTACCCTTATTTCTATTGGCATGAAATAGGAGGATGCCTGACGATCTTGAGCAATTTTTACTTACACTCTTAAATTACAAGTGAGGAGAGACACTTTTGAGCTCAATCAGATTGAGTAAATCATATTTGAATATTGTTTGAAATTCAATTTCAGATAAATAGAACTGCAGGTTATCACCAGTGCCAACTGTTCCATCTCCATGAAGAGTGAGGGTACTGTGTGTTCTGGTTTGATTTGCACATCTGTTGAACTGCAACTTCCCATAAAGGATTATCCTATTAAAAAGTATCATCTTGGCAGATTAAAGATGATTATCTATTCAATTTTGTATAACAGACTATTAAAAAGAAGGCAAATTCTTCAGGTACTGGCTCTGGACCACATAGTATGTGTGCACTGAATTTTAACTGTTACCATTGAATCTAATAACTAGTGTATATTCTTAGATTAAAACAATTCATTCCTTTTAGGTTTCTCAACTGCATTCCTTGGAAAAATTCAAAGTGTTGATGGGATATATTGCTTTATATAAATGCATGTCTATTAATTTGCCATATTTCAAAGCTACCTTTGCTGGCATACACACATGATTTTCTTTATATCAGTCAGCATTCCAGCATAGCTCATTATTATTTTTAACTTATATTTATACAGATAGACACAACTCACTCCTCACACTTGATTCATAGATACAAAACTTCTTAGAATTTTTTGCTTACGGCTGGTGGAAAATAATTTGACATCGGCATATTTTTCATTTGTTTATAAGTGTGCATTTGAAAATATTTCTATTTAACACCACAGAAAATCTTCATTAAATCTAATGATGCTAATGTAGAATACATCAAGTTTACAGCATATGCTCTATTCCAATTGTTTGTATGTAATTACATCCAGGAGCCTTAGAAGAAACTTCTGAATTGATATTTTATTTATTCAACAAAGCAATTCAAGTGTTCTTTGATTGTCTTTGCGTATCCTGTTATAAATACACTTCATTGTAATTCTTCACAGAAGAATTAAGATATAATTGCAACTTCACTTGGCTTAAAATACTACATAATATTGAGGAAACTAATCCAAGTGTGACCTTTTGTGATCCATGCTAGGGAAGCTGCAGTAGCAGACTGTGGCTGCACAGTGCTGCAATTGGTAATAGTGACTAGTTACTTCTCCTCCAATTTAAACAGAATGGTTCACATTCTTCACTGACACAGTCTGTAAGAAGACTTTGACATAGTCATTAAATTATTAATATGTTAGAATATATGAATCTTTTGCCAGAATCCCTAGCTAGATACGTGAGATTAATGGGCCAGTTTCCATGGAATATGGCTGCCATTGTTATTTGGAGCACAAATTTGGGTCGTTTTTGGTCCCCATTTTCCTCTCATTTTGTTCCATCTCTTGTGGAAACTTGTATCCTTGTCAGCAACTCTTCTTCATTATTTTGTTTGTGTATGTGACATACTGGATTTAGAAAATTGCTTCATGAATGCAGAAGAGACTTATTTGATGTAGCTTAGGGAATTTATCAGTGGCTACATCACTAATGTAAATAATATAATATTCTCTTTCCCAGCAACCAATAGTTCCCATATAGTCCCTCAAGAAGAGGTGGGGCTTCATGAACCCTTCCCTAGACATGATGAAATATTCATGGCTTTAATCTTGTATCAGCTACCACAGAGGCAGTGAGTTAGTGAGTGCAGTGCCACGTTCCATTCAGAAGAAAGTTTCAAAGCACCTATCTGCTTCCTCTGACTCTTACATCACCTGCCTCTCCTTCTCAAAGATGTTCCCTGACCCTTCAAGGAGGTGGTATAGATATTCTCATTTAGGACTTAGCACTCAATAGTCACTTATTGTTAATAGTTTGATCACCTGTGAATTGCTCCATTAACTCTTATGCACTGTAAAAAGAAGTGTCTCCAATAAAGGTTGTGTGTGACATTAATCCTGCACAGCAAACTGTGGTGTGGTCTAAAGTCTCAGAATGGTACCTGACCTCACATCTGATCTACAGTCAGCAAGGCTCATTCTTTTTTTTTAAAATCAAATTCTATACTTTTTTCTAAGCTACTAAGAAAAAACTCCTTATATTTACGTGATTAGTTGGCTGGGAGGTAGCCAGATTATCTTAGAGGATTAGAATAGATCCATAACTGCTCAGCTACTATGCTATAAAGCTAATTAGGCAAAACTAGTCATTTCTGTCTTGCTTATTTAGGAGCTAGCTGGGGATAGGGAAATATTAGCCACTTTTAAAATTAGTTTTACATATGTAGACCATTCCGAAAGGAGCTTCCATATGCTTGTGCAGTGCTTTTATCACCAGATAAACTACACACCTTTGTGATCATAATGTAGGAAAACAAGACTCAGTTCCACATATAAATTCTATTGTAATTTGTAGAATTCAGGCAATTTCCAGGTATAAAAATCCATCATAAATTGTGAATTTCAAATGAGCTTCAGTTTCAGTATGGATGACATACTGTTGGAATCCCAGTCTATACCCAACTAAGAAATGAATATCATAGTCACCTAACAATCAGAAAAGATGCTAGACCTGTCAATCCAGGCTCATAGTTATAATGAATTGATATTCATTATCCCTGAATTAATGGATTTGTGGTTAATATGTCTTTAATTGAAATTTTCAAGAAACTCCCATTTGTATCATCATGTTACTTCTTGTGTTTACTCTTAGCAAATTAAGTTGCTTTTTATCATGGAGCATAATAAGACAAAAATCAAAGAAGAAAAATTGGCTATTATTACAGAGAAAGCATGAAGCCTGTCCCTATGAATCTCCATTTTTTTCTTAATATAATTCCCAATTTACAGTAATGAAATAAAACAGTTTTCACAGAAGTATGAGAGCATGTAAATTTATTATTACAAATAAGAAATTAAAGCTCTTAAAATGTTTCTAAGTGGGAGAAATAAAACACAACCAAAAGGTCTGTGATGACAGAAGAGGAAAGCCCTGTTCTCTACATGACATGCACCTCCCTTCACAGCTCTACTCTACATCTTAAAGGGCTGCACACATCGCTGCAGGTTCCTGCTCTGCCTGTATACCCAAAGGACTGCACATATCTGTGCAGGTGCCTGCTCTGCCTGTATACCCAAAGGACTGCACATATCCCTGCAGGTGACCATTCTACCTTTATAGCCAAAAGGGCTATAATCTGATTTTCTAAAGTTCTTCTCATTCCTTGGTCCAGAATCAGAGTGAGCTATATTTACTTAAGAACAGATTGGATAGTTTATGTTCAGAGGAACCAATAGAAACAAAATTAAACAATAGAGCCTTAAAATAATTGACCTGGGTCCTCTGGTGACCTATTTCTTATATTTTATCTTCTATTCTGATTGCTCTGTGTCCTTAAAAATGTATTTTATAGGATCAGTTCCATCTTTCCAAGCTTGAGGCATAAAAGATGTTGTCTTATTTCCTTCCTTTCTTATTTAAGTTTTTAATATTTATTTCTAAATAACCCAGGACTTACATAACAGAGGGCTGAGGAGGAAGCATTCCATGGCAGAATGCTTGCCTCACAGGTATGAAAGGCTCTAGGCTCTAAGCACCACCATCACCTCTCCAGCCATCTCTATATAGCCTTCCTACTGATAACATTTATTGCATGTTATGAGTTATACAAGGCACACAAAAAAATCTAGACTGTACTTGATCATAAATGACAGAAATAAGAACCACAGAGCTGAAGCTATGACAAAAAATAGCTTTATATAATTTCTCAAGTATAATGCGATCTTTTCCAGATAAGTGACCAGAAATGTAATTGACGGTGAAAATAAAAAACTCTAAAACCAGAGGACTTCAGATTGGCCATGTGAACGTTGTAGAAATTTATTGAGATATATAGATGACTTAGTGCATGGATAAGAAGTTATACTTGGTACAGGGTTGGAGGTTCAGCTGCACCCCCAACCCTGGCAGTGAAGAACAGGTGCTCAGGTTGCCTAGGAGACATGTAAGAAATCTGGCAGATAACAACAGAGACTGTCTTTTGATAGTTTTATAAATTTTAGGGACAACTAGTTGGTAATTAATGCTTATAACAGGATGCGGTATCTCAGCTTCAGGTAAAACATTTTCAGGTAGCAATATGGAACCACATTCTGTTATAGAAAGGATAGGAGAATATATAACTTATTTCTCAGAATAGAGACTGACCATCATTGAGTGCCAACTCTACATTTAAACAGCAATGGACAATAATATTGATAAAGTTTTGGTTTCTCAGTTTCTTCATCTCTAACATGGGACAAGAACGACACTATTAATTTGTAGTGAGATTTAAGTAGGGACAAACCCCTTCTATGACTGTAAAGACAGTAGTGTGAATCTCAGCCCAGAGGTGTGGTCTGGGTGGAGACAGCTCTCTCCTGAGTGTCCCTTCTTAGGCTTTCCTTTATCCTAGTAAAAGCCCAATAGGGATGATATTTAAATTGGCACTTTCTACATGCTTGTAAATGAGACTGTTGCCCAGCTGGCAGTGACCCTTCAATTCCTGCTCTCCTCTTTGGCCTTTGAGTTGCCGGATTTTCCTCCTTGGCTAGAGAAACATAAACTATTCCTACATAAGCCTTATGAGCTCCTGGAATTTTACCCTCTATACCTTTAGACATCTTCCCCTTGACTTTAAGCTCTTACTCACAAATTCACAAGTCCTTACTCAGCTAGCAAGTGGAGGAAGTGGAGGAGTGTCTGCAGATCTCCAGGGTCTCTCTACATTGCCCTCACCCTACCCTACTCTGTCTTGCAAACTGAGGCTGCTCTGACCTCCAAGGCTTGTTCTCTCTAGCTCCCTTCCTTCAGTCTCCCAGAAGTTATTAAGTGTGACCTGTCAGTCTGTCCTTTCCTGAGGTAAAATGTAGTAGTTGAATCTGGGCAGTAGACTGGGGTAAGTCATGTGGTTTGCCTGACACACTGTGTTAGGAACTACTGTTGCATTATCTTTTTAATTGCTTACCTTTTAGTGTTTGAAAACTGCTGTTGTTTCAAGATTTTTTTTCCCATACTCCCCCATCCTACAACTCACTACCCTTCCACTGTTTGGAAATACGTATGGCCAGTCCTTGCTACCCACTCATGGCTGGGGTGGAATATCCTATAAGTTTCTGACACTGCCTATGAACTGAGGTTCGTATTTAGGGATTCTACCCAAATCATCCAACCATTAAAACAAACAAAAAACAACCTCTAAACTAGAGATTTTTGTTTTGTTTTTTGTTTTCTCCTGTGTGCTCCACCAGGGGGACTTACTCAGAAATGGAATGTTTGTTTGTTTGTTTGTTTGTTTGTTTGTTTGTTTTCTCCAGACAGGGTTTCTCTGTGTATCCCTGGCTGTCCTGGACCTCACTCCCTAGACCAGTCTGGCCTCGAACTCAGAAATCAACTTCATCTGCATTCCAACTGCTGGAATTAAAGGCATGCACCATTACTGCTGATCAGAAACTGACTTTTAAATACAAAATGATGCACTGGTAGCATTTATTAATCAATACTGACCAATTTGAGCCAAAGATTTTGGGGGATATCTTGCTTTGAAAAAAATAGGTTGAGAGCAAGAAAAATAGTTGGATTTCTTTTTTTGGTTTTGGTTTTGTTTTTTCCCCTTCTTGTAGGATTTCTGGCATGGTTCTGTTTGTTGGGGACATTTAGGATTTTCTCCAAAAGCTGGGGAACTTTGCCTATTTCAATGATCTGATACCTACAGGTTTTCTAGAGGAGAGCCTGCAGCTGGCTCAAATTTCTGCCCCTGCATTTTCTAGAGCTATGGCTACTTTACAAATGCACTGGAATTACCTTTTACAAAGGAGCACAAAAAATATTGCTGAAGTATATAAGCACAGTGAAACAAGAGATGTGGAGAGGGGAATGTATGTATAGATCCTTTGAGTGCACTTTTATTGCTTTCACCATGCAACTGCATTTAACATTTTCTGAAACAAGCAATAATGTTTGAATGGAAAAAAAAACATATGACACTTTAAATATGACCAAGTGAAAGATATTATTTAGATAGTGAATATTCACAAAAACTTGTTGTTTTACATTCCCAGGAGGCTCTTTTCTTAATGAGAAAGAAACATTTATCCTCTCACAAATACAGTGTTATAAGTTTATACTAATATATGGATACATCTATAAACACAGATAATCTGTATTTGTCACAGGCAATGCACTTGTAAATGAAACATTATGTAAATAATGCTGTGCCACGGGCAGTTCTTCTTTCCAATGCGTGCGGGGCTGATTCAGCAGTGGAAAAGCAAAGCCATCCGCAGTGATTTATACAGGCTCAAATGTTTAAATATAGAATGTACATTTCATAAAACATAGTGCAGTCTCAGTTAGTGATTTCAACAAAGTCCCAATAAAAGAAAAAGGTTTAGGCTTCTTTCTCTAATCCATTGACGGGCATACGTTCTTAGACATCTTGCCCACTCACAAGCAGACCAACTGACTTTTCTTATTCCGAAAATGAGAGGAATAATCTCTGAGATCCGTTCCAGTTTTAAGAAACGTAAAAGACCAAACTCAGATTTCCTTATTGTGTGACACCATTGTCCCTTTGAACCATTGTCCCACCATTAAACACTGGGTAATTATATCCTCTCTTATTTCCATGAGTAAAGATATTTCAAGGTGATTAAGTAATTTGTCTAAACAATGCCGAAGATGTTATTAAATATAAGAGTCTGAGTTGTAATATGCATTGTGCACTTATAATTCTGGGGTATAAACTTCTTTATCCAAACTACCTGTTACAAATGATGCACTAAGGATATCAATCTTAAAACAGGTAAAGAGCCATTTCTTAGAACATACATTTGTAATTATAAAATGAAAATATTTTTCTACAACTTCTAATTATCTGTTTTTATATTCATGAAATTTGAAAATAATAGTTCAGATAATACCTTTAAGTTGTGTTATGATCTTCAATCTATTTCTTACACTGTGTTAGATTTTCAGTCATTAGAAATCCAGTATCTACAGAAATAACTCAGAGTTTATGGTGACAGCATGAAATATTTCTCTAGTTGCCCTTCAGTGAAATTGATCAAGGTATATAATGATCACTTAGAATTTATAACAGTAACACATTTCTTGTTTTTACCAACTTAGCTAAGATGTTACCCAAACATTCACATGCATTTCCTGACACTGAGGTAGCTGTGCATGCCTATTGATAATGACTTTCTCTTAGGTCCAGAGTACAGCTAGGGCAGTTAGAGTTTTGCCTCTAAAAAGGTGAAATTGTGATGAATAACATTTTGGGTAACACTGTCACAAATTTCGACCAGGAGACATGGCTTAGCAAAAACTCAATGTGTATTCCCAATCAATGAGTTTTATTTTTAGCCAGGTCAATATTCTCTTGCTCTTTTGGATTCATACCATCTATACTTGCATTAGCCTGCCCTGTGAACAAATACAAACTTGTCATCTTCAGATGGATACATATTTTGACTTTATTAATTCCGACTTGATTTTATATTGTATTTCAGGTATTTTTTCATAATGCAATTCTGCTACATTTCCTTACTGAATATTTTATCCCAAACAAATAGCAATTAGCAAAGATATACGAGCCACTTATCTTTATTACCATGTTGGCTAACTCCAGATCTTTACTCTTCTTTACTTTCTTCAGAAGAACAAAATCCTCAGTACTATACTTTTTAAAAAATCCTTTTGTTCATGTTCTGATTTGACTTAGACTCCCACTAATTAACCCAATGTTTGGTATATATATATTTAAATATATATATATAAATATATATATATATAAATATATATATATATTTAAAGGGCCATTGCAGATGTCTGTAGAGAAGCACAGGTTCCTTATTATTCAATGAGAAAAGCGTTGTGACGGTAATTTCTTGTGCACATTGAATTAAAATTAATTATCATATGTTCCTTGAAGAAATGGTAAAAGGGATGGGAAGGTTGAACTGAAATTGTGTTGCTGTGGCCTAATAACAGGATCTCTGGTTCTCAGTTTCCGTCTTTATGTTTCTCATCATTCTAATATCAAATATCTATACTTTTCTTAACATTAGTGTATGACCAGGAGTTTGGTAGCCATGGAAGAAAAAACAGATTTGCTATAGCTAGATTTTAATATATTGGTTTGTGCAGCAAAAGATAGATGCTGATATTTATTTAAAATCATTTTTGCCTGGCTGTACAAAGAACTTTCCAACTGGAAAGCAAAGGTCAATAAAAAATTTACCAGTATCACATCTAATAATTACAATTAAATATAGAGCTATTTTTAATTGTGCAATACTTTTTAAAAGGACCTTAACTTCTGGTACTAGAATGTTACAGCCTCCTGTTTTACCATTCAAACTTCAATGTTCAAAGATATGAGTACTGCTTAAGGCAATCAAAATGGATTTAGAGAGGTAGAAACACCCATGGAGATCTGATGACAGTGCAGATTTACATGTCAGAACCTTACATTAAACTATTAATATCTTATATATAACAATACGGAATGAAATTTCCAACTGATAGTTAGAATCTTTGATTCTGTATTGTGTCCTCTCTTTGAATTCTGACAGACTATAAATGTCATAATGCCATGAATATCATTAAAATTTTTTTCTTTACTTTTTGAAACTCTCATTTATACTTAGGACTCTCCTACCTCTCCCTCCTTAGCATTGCATGCAGGTGCCACCATACTGGATAACGAAAAACGCTTTGTTTCCAGTGGTTTATATAGGTTCACATGCAATGAAAATGCAACATACAATTTAAGACGATAACTTACCATTTATATATTCTGATGCTTAATGGTAATAACACAAAACCAGTTTTAACAAACACACAGCAATTATCTTATGGCTCCAGAATTATTCTTGGTAAACCACGGAATTAATATGAACTATTTTTTTTAAATGAAGCATTTTTCTTCTTATATGTTTATTTCTTCCTTTACAACTGAAGTTTAGTCATATTAAAATTTTAATTGATTACAAATAAAGACTGAGGAATTCTCAAAAGTTCAAAAATCTTAAATACGCATCACTATCAAAGGGAAGATATACTGTGCGTCCCTCATTTCACAGAGTCTACCACTAAAGATGGTGAAGCAGTCGTACTTTAATCTTCTAAGTCAACAATTGAAATCAATTTACTTAATATCAGATTCCACTCTATTCATCATCAGTAGGGATAAAATATTTTATCTGCTTGATAATTCTTATGTATTTCAGGAAAAATGCTACAAAAACTTCATAAAGCATAAAACATTTAACTACAATAATAGATGAATATGTGCATAAATTCTAGAGAATTTCAGAGCAATTTATTAACCGTTTTATAATTAACCTATTCCATTAAAATATTTCAAGTTTATCTAGATATAATTTTTGTTACTCTCCACTGAATCACTTACATTACAGGGAGCCAAGTAGGTAAGATATGGGACATGGCTATAAGAATACTCATGATGCTGTCAGCAAGCTTGTGATGTCTCTAGGTTAATACCTTCCTTTTTTATTTCCTTATGTTAATTATTCCTTTATGAGATCAATACAATTGTTTCACAGTAAGAGTCATGATTTTGATAAACTAGAAATACCACAGCTGATATATTCAAAACAGAAAATTATAAACTGCATACAAAGTTTTACCAAAAACTTTGAGAAAAAAAAAAGGCATTTTAGATTTAAAAAAAAATGTTCATCAGGTGCCAATAGTGAAACAAAACAGATCCTACCTGACTGGTCAAAGTTCACCTCATTTCCCGAACTTGGACCCACATCAATGGACACGATTGGAATGAGTTTCCGGAAGTCCCACAGCTTTGTAACTCCACGGGCATCACAGGATGCTATTATGTGACCCTTTAAAACATATAATAAAAAATAGATATATCATAACCTGTAGTAAAAACATAACTATGAGATTTATGTTCCAGTTTTATCAATGCCACAAAAAATACATTTCTGGAACCTAAAAAGAAATCATTATAAAGTTACATCAAATCTTTCCTTAAGATGTGAAGCCTTACATGAAAATTAGAAAAATAAATTTTAAGAAAACACTTAGACTTTAGTTATGCAAAATGATATAAAAGTATAAAATATATAAACCCTTATATTTCATTATATTATGCAAATTATGTTTTTAAGATATGTTACACACAAAACTACAAATATTAAAAAAAATACTTCATATGTGCATTTCACTTAATTCGACTCCTATGAACTTGTAATGGTATTTGATGCCACAAATGCAGTGAAACTAGGAGTTAGGAAGATAAATAGGTGCGATGGTCAGGAGATGAACCTGGCTGCAGGTAAATGATACTTACTGTGGTCCTTTAGACAAACTTCTCAGCAGAGGTGGTTGGGCTACTTTGTTAACATATTCTATCTGTTTGATTATGCTTAATGCTCTTGCAGGAAAAGTGCTTAAAACAAACAATTTTATAAAGCAAAACCAGTGACAATTAGTAACTGTTGTGTTGGAACAAGGAGGAAGGTGTTTGGATACAGCAGAGGAAAAAATAGAAGACGCGATGAATCAGTTTTAATGAAGCAAGGGAAGAGGGTTTTCCAGCACAGCAATTACCTGAGCTCGTCCTTCAGGAGGTCCATGGCTGCCTAGGTTTCCTGTCTAGACATTAGCCTCTCAGAACAAATGTCAGGTTTTGAGAACCAATCCACATCAGTGACTTGGGATGAGGTGGCAGGCGAGAGGGGCTTCTGCTCTGCATCTACCCTCAGTCTCATTGTTTTGCCTTCTGTCTCTTTGCTCATTCACAAGTGCAGTGAGTTGGGCACAGTAGAACCACATCACTGTTCTCAGCTACTCCCTAGACTGACTCTTTTCAATTAGTTTTACAGTTTCCCCTTTAAAATCTAGTTTGATTTTTTTTAAACTGTCAAGTAAAAAAACTTCCCTTCTTAATTTTTAAATGTCTTAAAGGTATTAACTTTATAATGAAACAACGTTGTTATTTCTATCAAGGTTATCAAGGTTATACTTTTTACTTGCCACTAGTAGGATATCCTTCCTGTAAGAACTGAACAACATCTATAAATAAGAGTTCCAGGGACTCTTTCCAGGTCTCTAAGCACACCAGTAGTACTGGGATGCCACTAGTTTTAAAATTCCATAACTGTTGTCACTGGCAAAGTAATATAAAAGCTGTGTCCCCATTCTAACAAATGAGATGCTTAATCAATTTTATGACTTAAAAGGAGCAGAGAGAATCTGGAATGTCCTCAAGTATGTAAACACAAGAATTGTGAGGAATCAGTGAGTTTTCATTGCAGGAAAAAAAAAAAAAAAGGAAGATCTTTTCATAGGTTTTAGTAGGGAATATTGATATTACAAATTAGAAAACGTTTTCTGTAAATACAGAGGCTTTCAATCATTTTTAGACATCACAAATGGGATTGTTGTTCAACCTAGAGAAGACAGTACATAAGTTTTAATCAGAATTTAATTTGGGTGCACCTTTCACCATAGGCATGTTTATTGAGTTGGGCTTTGTCTGGAGACTCTAAATTAAAATAGATTTAAAAATATGACCTACCACAATGAGTATTAAACCTTGAGGAAACACACTCAAAATTAAAAAAAAAAACTAGTCTTTTCATTTATATTGGGTGAAAAGAAATATTAAAATGTTTTTATGTTTAATGTCTCAAATGCTGCTGCCAAATGATTAATGTTCAGTAGTTTAAAATATTAAAATGACTCAACAATTTATAATATGCTTTTAATAAACCATGTGATGTGCTACATGATTCAGTAAAATCAATGCATAGTAATATTTATGAACCTTTGAGTGGTGACCATAATTTAACCATGGTTTTCATTGCCTTAAGAATTAGAGGCTATGACTTAAGATGTATTATTGTGAGTTAAACATAATAACTTACTAAGAGATATAATATGATTTTTAAGTTTGATAGTTGTATGATACTAGTTAATAAAATAACTACTTAGTTATAATAAACAGAGAGGGTACATATATAGCCTATCATGATAGTTGTAGCATAATGCAGCCCCAGAAAATACGCATTAAATTAGAAGGTGAATAATACTACCATAGAGGTGATTATAACATTTTAGTTTAGTCTAAATCCTGCTTTAACAATCTTAAGGCTATTAATTTTAGTTCTTATAGTTTTGAGTCAGAAACAAACAATATAGGTGATAAAAGGGTTATCAAGAATTTGGAATATCCTAAAGACTCCAGAAACTACCTTTTCTCACCTCAGTCAAATTGGAATGACATTAGCCTACATCCCTCCTTAAAACAGGGCATCAATTTAGAACAGCATTACAACACTGGAGTGTATTTTGGAAATCTTGAGGCACAGAGACATGGTAAAAGATCAGATGGTGACCTGGGGGAAAACCATGCTGTATAAAATTTACAACAGATAAGACTAAGGACAGTGATAATTGTTTTGTACTTAGCCGAAACTAAGCAAGATTTGAAAGAAAATATGTTCTGGACTATGGTGAGATTATCTAAGATTGTAAAAGACTGAGCGCTGACAATGTTTCTAAAATGTAATTCCAGGTTAGGTCCTGTTCCATCATCAGTACTAAGATATAGTGTCCAGAAAAGAACAGTTAAGTACAGAGTTCATAAAGAAGTTCAGTTCTGCCTGTGCTCTGTCTATAATCCCCAGGGCCTGGCTTAGTTCCTGTTACATGCTAGCACTTGACCTTTTATTAAATAATTGAGCAAGTGAGAATGAAGAGAGTATAGAGTTATCAGTGCTGACAGTGTTTTAAAGGATATATTTAACTTATAGAAATATTAAAGAACTAATGGTCATACAAATGAATTTTTTTTTTGAGACAGGGTTTCTCTGTATAGCCCTGGCTGTCCTGGAACTCACTTTGTAGACCAGGCTGGCCTCGAACTCAGAAATCCGCCTGCCTCTGCCTCCCAAGTGCGCCACCACGCCCTGCTACAAATTTATTGTCAGAGTTAAATGATCTGGTGAAATGGACCAGCAGGTAGAAGGCCTTTGTGATACAAGCTTCATGACTGGGGTTTGATTCCTGCAAGCCATAATAGAAGAAAACTGACTCCCAGAAGTTGTCCTGTGATCGCCACTCACACCCAGAGGCACAGACACACATGCATCTTCACTGTGACACACGAGCCCACATTCATATACATAAAATACTTTATAATTATGTCAAATAACAAATACACTTCAAAAATCTTGAGAGAGACTCAGATTAGTTAAATAATACAGGTATAATGTATCAAAGTGGATTTAATGCAAAGTAGAAATTGAATAGTAACCATTTCTGATGGCCCTGGTTCAGCCTGCCAACCTTTAAAATCAAGGACCTATATTGCAAAATGCTATGTAAACACAAAGTTATGTGTTAGAGAAAGGCATGGAACAGAGGGCCAATCTATCTTATGATGATAATATAACAAGGGAAATTTTAAAACACATATCAACAATGCATACTTTGGACACTTTCAATATTGAATCTAAATGTATACATTAAAGAGGCTATGATTTAAATTCTTGTTTATTAATAGGAATTAAAAATAATAAGAATTTGTAACAATAATCTAACATAGAAAAAAATGCATCCTGCATGGTTATACAGTCACCTGACAACTAGAAGCTTCTTGATGCCAAGTTGATGTGGACAGCGGCAGGAAGCTGGCTGACTGCCCCACTCTCTCACAAAACAGCATATTCATTTATATATCATAAGAAAATGAAAAAACATGAAATGCTAATAGGGTCATATACAGTTTCAGTTAATGTAAGACTGTTTCATAAGGGAATAATATCCATTAAAAATATATATGTCATGTGGCTGGCAAAATGTCTCAGCAGGTAAGAGCACTGACTGCTCTTCCGAAGGTCCTGAGTTCAAATCCCAGAAACCACATGGTGGCTCACAACCACCCTTAGTGAGATCTAACGCCCTCTTCTGGTGTGTCTGAAGATAGCTACAGACTTATAAATAAATCTTTGGGCCAGAGCAAGCAGGTACTGAGCGAGTGGGGTGGGGCCAACCAGAGTGAGTGGGATTTACGGAGCAGGGTTGACCGGAGCTAGCAGAGGTTCTAAAAATTCAGTTCCCCACAACCACATGAGGGCTCACAGCCATCTATGCAGCTACAGCGTGCTCACATACATAAAATTAATAAATAAATCTTTAAAAAATAAATAAATAAATATGTCATGTGACTATTAAGGCAGATTTTATAAACTCAGACACTATGCTACGATTTGGGTACAAGGCTCGTACTCTAGATACGTTGAGGAAAGTCATATATAGGCACAACTCTCTTTAGGAAAGCTCTTGTGTTGCAGATTAGGATTAAATGCTTTTGGTTGATTGCAGAAGACGTGGGTACAATCTTCTCAGACTTGAAAAGAACAGTGAATAAATGCTAAATCATATGACTCAAAAGCTACTTCTCAAATGCACAGAACAGTTCAGAGAACTGACATTCTAAAAAATCTTGATCACAAGAATTATATATATATATATATATATATATATATATACATATATTATTATTATAATACAAATATTATATATATATATATATATATATATATATATATATATATATATATATATATATATATATATACACACACATAAACTTCCATCATGGATCACCGTTTACTTTAGGGCAATGGCTCTTGACCTATATAATGCTAAGGCCCTTTACTACAGCTCCTCATGTTATTTGGATCCCCAATCATAAAAGTATTTTCATTGAACCCTTTAATGTGAATTTGCTACTGTTGTGAATCATGAAGTAAATGTCTGTGGTTTTTGGTGGTCCTAGGGGACCCAAGTGAAAGGGTCATTCAGCCAAGGAAGTCCGGCCCACAGGTTAAAAACTGCTGCCTTCGGGTATCTGATAAACACTATCATACATAAGCGTCACAACCAGATAGGTTGTAAGGCTCCCCCCATATTTCACAATATACAACTAAGGATGGTCCAGGAAAATTACATTTTGTTTACATGGTCATAGACAATCCTACAAAAGTACAATTGACAACAACAACAACATCACCATCATCATCAACAACAACAACAATAGCTTCTACTAAGTAAATAATTACTGTATGTTACTTAGGGTCCTAAGTATTTATACAAAGAACCAAAATGACTGGTAACTGGTGATTCCCTGCATTTCTGGATGAAGAAACTAAGCCACAAAGAGACCAAATTATCTGCAGTCCACACAGTAGACAGATGAACAGCCAGCATTCACATCTTTTTCTGTATATCATCCTTGTTGGGAGATGAGCTTTCCAATGGGCAAAATTTATATTAAAAGGTAGATTTATATTAAATATTATTAATTTTTATAAAAATTAATTTATATTAAATAGTTTGATAAAAGGCTAACAAGGAAAAGAAAGATAAAACAGAAACACAATACGAATAAACAGTGGCTCTCAAACTCAGGTTCAAAAGTGATTGGCCCCTTTAGCTTCTGTGAGGAAACAGAGTCTGAAAGAGCTTTGGGTCAGATAGGAGACAAAACCCAACTTACTGCTAAGCTGTGAGTAGTGCTAAGATTTCCCAATCAAATGAGACAAAAGGTGGACAAAAGTTTCTGGCCAAAGTTTCTTGAAATTACACTTTGTAAGTGGCAAATTGAGAGAATTTGGATTTATAAGAATCTCACAATCTGGTTCAGAACCCAGTGGCACACTGAGTAACTGGATAAGTGATGTCAATACCACAAGATAAAGTTTCTGCATCTTTAATGGAAAACTTACAATATAGAGGGACTCAGGGATGCTGGCATTCTCTATAGAATAGATATGAAAATAAAAACAGAGAGCACAAGAGCTGAAAGCAACAACCAGAATTCCCCTTCAATATAAAGCTGCGTGTGTGCATGCACACTTTCACAAGCCTGAGTGCATGTGTGAGTGAGTGCGTGTGTGTGTGTGTGTGTGTGTGTGTGTGTGTGTGTGTGTGTGTGTGTATGTGTGTTACAGGGGATTGAAACCTTAAAGATGCTAGACAAACACCATACCACTAAGTTACATTGAAATTAATATTTCCCAAATCAATATTTTCCAAGTAATTACAGATTTATCTATCAAAATGACAGGTGAAGGAAGCAAGGGAATATATATATTCCCTTGTATATATGTGTGTGTGTGTGTGTGTGTGTGTGTGTGTGTGTATGTATATATATTATACATATATACTATACTATACTATACTAAGAACCAGCAATTATGTGAAATTTTATGTAGGCCAGACAATTTTAGAAGAAATGAAAACAATCACAAAGGCCACATTTTCTCATAAAGCTGCAATTATATAAAAATCACATTAGGTTAGCAAAACAAATCAATTGGGAGGTAAAAGAAGAAAGCACCATATAAAAAACAAGTTTAGAATTTCCTCAACAGAGGGATTTCTATTCTGTTCTATTTTTAATAAAGTTGAAGCCATTGATGAAAACTCCATATGCTTTTTGAAAAAATAGTTTTACTTTTCATTTATTTGTTTGTATGTAGACATGTGTGTAAGCACCTGCAGATGCTAGAAGGTGTCATACCTACTCAGGGGAAGTTACAGGTGATGGCCAACCACTCAATGTGGGTTTAGGAGCTGAACTCAGGTTCTCTGCAGACAACCACCTCTCAAGCCCTGACATATACTTATTTTAAAAGGACTTAAAATAAATAGATGTTCAACTGCCTTCATATTTTTCTGGAAAGAAACAACATGATATAAATTTATGGACACCAAAAATTAAACAGCTAATAAATATAGATCCATCGAAATCAAAGGTAATTTTCCCACAGGAGATACAGACAGATAACCTGAACTGGTTGTCAAAAGAAGAGAAAACGAAATAGTTACAAGGGAAACTGTCATAACAGAAGCATTGGGGCATTACAGAAGAATCATGGTGGGGGCACAGCAGTGTGTTTGGGGTAGAGACAGGAGGTTCGCTGTTTTCCTAATAACTGCACACCTTTTTGTGTTTTGAAACAGTGCTTCTTACTGATCAACATCTGGCCACACTGGCTGGACAATAAGCCTGCTCCCCTCTCCCCTCTCTCCACCTTCTCTCCGTTTTCCCTGCCTTTCTACAATAAAGCTCTAAAACCATACACTGTGTCTGTTCACCAAGGCTCGCTGTGCTTGGAAGATGGGATAGGCTTAATCCTCAAGAGCCCGTGCCTAATCTCCTGTCAGAAGGCCTTCCTATGCTCCAGGCACAGACTGGACTAAGGACTCTTGCCTGCATGGGAACCTCTCTCCCTCTGCCCTCTCTCCCATAACTCCAGGGCTGAGGGTGTTGCCTAAGGGCTCCTGATATCTGGGGCTGCCCCTTGTCCACCCCCCCATCGAGTGGGGTTCAGTGGCTTCACACAGCCAGATGCCCACCCAGGACCAAGTGGAAAGTGTCCGGCAGCCCTCCTGCGTCTGCCTGCCCAGAGCCTAGTCGTTCTGGTCAGATGTGGGCTCTCTCCCTCCCACCTCTCCCCTACACCCCACAGCCCCACACTGGCTTGCTCCTCATGGCTTGCTCAGCCTGCTTTCTTACAGAACCCAGCATCACCTGCCCAGGGATGACACCACCCACAGTAAGATGAGCCCTCCTCCATTGATTATTAAGTAAGAAAATTCCCTATGGGCTTACATACAGTCTGATCTTATGGAGGTCTTGAGATTCTCTCCTCTCAGGTGACTTTAACTTGTATCAAGTTGACATAAAACTATCCAGTACAGGACCCTTCCAGCAACAGCTGACTGTAGAGAGAAGTGTATGAAACACACACGGCATACAGCACCCCTGTCTCTTCTACTTGCTGCTGAGTACTTTTGTCCCATTATACTCTCTGGGCTGCCAGTCTCAGATGACAGCAGAACCAGGCCCTGTGCCTTTCCAACACTTACCAAAGACCCATGACTTTACAGGTGTCTTCCAGGGCTTCAGCACCAGATTGGGACCTCAACTCATCAGGTCGGCTCTCACTCTCTAATCTACAGACAGCCACCGTTGGACTACTCAGCCTATATTGGAAAAACCAGTCTGCTAAAGCCCCCTTTGTAATATACACTCATCCTCTTAGCCATGCTTCTCCAGAGAACCTGGACAATGCCATCATTAGCAGTAACATGGAGAATAACATACTTTAGTACACACTGCGTGAGAGTGGATGATGTCTGTTCCTTCCGCCTCTCACAGGATCATAATTCCTCCTTCCATTATAGTACTATTTCACACCACAGTTGACTACAGAGAAGTAATATTGCAGAGAGTGAATAGGAAGTAAGGAAGGAAAGCTGTCATCGAATTAAGCTAGCTCAAACATCAGTGGCTTCTGTGGGTAAGATCCAGGCGGCTTGGCTTCTGGGATGACGAGCTCTCTGATGGCCATGAGCTTGCCATCTTCTCTCTGGAGAAGAACTGTCTTTTATTCCCTACACCATGGATAGATTCCTTCAATATCTTTCCTGAGACCTAAAATAAATGTCTATGTATGTCTGGCTCAAATAGCGTCAACAACAATACTTTTTATATTTTCCAAACTCATATTTCTCTTTGATTAGGTTTCAGAACATGCTAACCTACATGTGTACATATAACCTTACTCTCATTTTCAGGGAGCACATGGCAACACCAGGCAAAATGGACACACAGGTGGGGTTTGTGCTTTGCCTTCAACATAATCTCAATGTTATTTGATATTGGTTCTATATGAAGTTTAGTCTATGTGCTAATGGGCAACCGTCGAGTGAAGTATACTTTAACTATACTTCATAGGCCTTTGTAATTTTCAGTTAAAACACATCATATTTTTGATTTCAACTTATTTAGATTTTTAGTAAAGGTACTAGTTTTGAAGAGGGTGTGCTGCAGAAGACTTGTACTTGCTGTAGGTCCACTGATTAACAGCTAGAATAAATAGATTTTAGTATCAGGAAATCTGCTCAGTACTATTTGTAGCATTACACCATTAGGCACAATCTCAGTGTATAAATGAAGGAAATAATTTCAAAGTATCATAATACCACTCCTCTAGAACTACCTGGAAGCAATAATGTGAATCTTTGGTTCATTTAGACTTTGAGAATTTATCTAGTAAATAAATAAAATAACCAGTAAGAAAAGAAAAAGAAAAAAAAAAGAATTTGTCTACATTAGTTCATTTTACTTGCGGATCATACTAATGTGAAATAACATGTTATAAATATTTAATAATATTGAAAATATTTGCACATTACAGTATATTTAGGTCAATATCTCAAGTAAATATTTGTAATGTAAGCTTTTCTCACATTATTATTTATAATATTAAAACATAAGAAAAATGGTGGTGAGAAAATACACACTTATGTACATATATATAAATATATATATATGTATATATATATACATATATATATATAACAGACATATGTCAAGTATTGTAGCTATAATAATGGCATTATGAACATTTTAGAAGAAAGATGTAGGCAAGTAATTCAATCAAAGAGGCATCAAAGAAAATTGTTTATGTTTTATTTTATTGTACAAAAAAAAGAGACATTGAAACAAATATGGTAGAAACTCAACTGAAATGCTCCTGTTTTAGCATTAGAATGATTCATTGCAACTTTATTTGCACTTTTGCATTTTGAAAATTCCAGTTTTGTGTTACCATTTTTTAGCATCATAAATATTTTCAAATAAACACAGAAATGCAAACTTTGCATATAAAGACCGCCGAATGACCTCATTTTCATTCCCCAAGATTCTGCTCGTAAAACAGACAGGAGCACAGGGTCATCAAGCAAATGGTAGGAACATTAAGCCACAGAAACATCGGCTGCGTTCAATGTGTGGAGGTAATGACCTGCGGCTCAGTATTAAGGTATAACCATAAGAAAATGCTTAGGATCATTAAGGGGAAAATTAGTATTTCAAACATTTTTAGTACTGATACATTAGCATGTGTCTTAGGACGGGCCTATGCAGCATTAAACAATAGCTCATTATACAATTCCCTTGGTGCCCAATGGTAAAGACAGACACAGCAACTAAGTATGGAATTAAAACAGAGGGAGAAGGTAATATCTGAGAGCCCCAAAGAGCTCAAGACTAAAGGAGCAAATGTCAAGGATTGTAAAGAAGTGGGTAAAACTGCTGTGTTTAGAATAATACTGGTTCTTTTCAACTGTGGGTTTGCAGTTGAGAAAGAGAGACATAGAAGGCTCCTGTGAAAACCCCTACCTCCTTACCACCCCAACTCCAAGTCACAACCTAGTCAGGAAGGCGTTGAAGAGAATGCTTAAAGTTTGTGATAAGGATGCTGAAGCATCACTCTCTGTAATTAATTTCTGCCAGGGGTAGGTATGGAACTGGGGTGGAGAAGGACTGAATTTTCTTTAAGGAGCCACTAAGAATTTGACCATGCTCCAATGAATATATATAGACAACCCAAATTAGAATTATTTTCTTCTTCTTCTTCCTCTTCCTCTTCTTCTTCTTCTTCTTCTTCTTCTTCTTCTTCTTCTTCTTCTTCTTCTTCTTCTTCTTCTTCTTCTTCTTCTTCCTCCTCCTCCTCCTCCTCCTCCTCCTCCTCCTTCTTCTTCTTCCTCTTCCTCTTCTCCTCCTCCTTCTTCATGTACATTAGGTGAAATTCCCAAATAATCAATAAAATATTATGTTGGCAAAAAAAAAAGAAAATTTATTCTTCTCAAACAGCAGTTAGACATTAATGACTATTATATATTGATCAATGAGTGTGTGCGGGCTGTAAGACTAAAAGCTAATGGCCTAGAACTCTGCAACATACAACTACATATGGCATAAACATAAAGTGATTTGCATCTCAACCAGCTTTTCATCTATATTGATAAGACTTACGCTATAGAAAAATTAAGGCTTACAGTGTGTCATACAACTTGCTTAAAGCCATATCATTAGTAAGACATAGGCCAAGAATTCACTCCATGGTACTCTGACATAGGTGGCCAAACTCTAAGGCTCTTAACATGGAAAACATTTTACACTGACTAGGATACTTTGGGGAAGTGAAGCTTCTGAAATACCATTTAACTTAAAGGGCATGTTCTCTAGCTGAGGTAGAACATGATGAAATAGATAATAAAGCTAAGAGAATACCAGCAAGTGTGCATTAGCAAAGGACAAATGGAGCAAGATAGTACTTAAGTGCATAAGGCAGAAAAGATACTAAAAATATGTAGTGACAACGTACCTATGGCAACAAGAATATTCTGGGTTTTGTTCCCCTGCCTTGGGGTCAGGAGAAAAAGACATAAGAGATATGACATTTCAGTCACCTTATGGTTAATGATTAGATAGAATCAAAAAGGGACAAGAAAGGATGTCCTTTAAATGCTATATTTAGGTACCAAGTTGTTTAGACACTGAACACCTAATCAAGTGTGTGGGATCTGAAATGGTTTCTTCCAAGAGAGTAAACAACAAGATTGGATTCATTGGAAAAAGGCAGCCTTCTGGAAATGGTAACATTTTAGATAGATTAAGAATATGGACAAATATTAGAGAAAAAGCTGAGTGGATGGATGGTATTGAGTATATTTAAAATATTATAATGTTGAAGCACAAATCAGAAATTAAATATTATTGCACAAAAATTGTGGTGAATTCATGATAAGATTATCAATGTATAAAAACCTTAATTTTTGAATAATGTATGGAAGAATGTTAATTTAGTGTGGGTGAGAAAATATTGTTAGGAATTTTGAACATATGTACGGGTATCTGAGTACTTCGAAAGCAAAACTTTCAAGGAGGTCAGCGAGTTATGTCACATGGCAATTTTCTCAGGCCTTGGACAACAGAACTCTCTTTTTCTTGTGGTGATTTAGATGGTCTTAGGTCTCAAAGAGACTGAAATCTGTCAAAGGCATTTCTGCCATTAGAAACCCTATCCCATCATTCATCACATAAAAATAGAGCATCCTAGTTGTTGGGCACTGTCTTGAGTGATGGAGATGCAGGAGTGACCATAACATCCTGAAGTCTCTGTCCTAGCAAGTTCGAATATTACTGGTGAGAATCATGTAACTGTTAAATGCTAATTATCAGGAGAGAACATTCTAAAATCATAGATAAGGAATAGTGAAATAGTGAGACTATGACCTGTGAGTTTGGAGCTAGAGCATTTGTGGATACAAGATGTGCTATATGTATGTCTGCACAGAGCAGAATCTAAGCATAGATGAGCATGAGATGAAGGCACCTGGAAGAAAAGCAGTGCAAGGAACCAGGCTCACATTCCCATTCTTTGAAGTTCTTTATTACACAGGAACTCAGGAAAAAAACAACAACCAAAGCTTAACTGACATTGTGCATTAAATGGACTCAAAAGCTTATGTTTGGAGATCAACTGTAAACCATGGTAGTCCTCACTAAGTCTAGATCGTTCAGAGGCAGATAGACATTCTTAAGGTCTCAGTTAAAATCATACACATCTCAGTCTGCATTTTCCACTCGGAAAAATCCCTCATTTTGGTCCCTTAGTGCCTCATACAAGGACCCTGAGGCAAGTTCCCTTCCTTCAGCCTTGGATCTTTTCTGGCCATCCTTACAGTAAAACTTGCCAATTACATTTTCTCCCAGAAGACTTTAGACAACATCTAGAGACATCTTTGATTCTACCAACTGAGATGAGGGGCACACAGGTGACTGGAGCCAGGAATAAAGAGTTGCCCGGGCACTGTGTCATCCTCAGCATAAACATATGAGTCCATTGCTGGCAAATTGCTCTCCACTCTTCCACCAATAACAAAGTACTATTTTCCCATATAATTCAAACTTGAGTCCCCGTTGGCTTGCCCCCTTGGCTTATTATCACACAGTTTCCTCAAATGTTACTCTGTTTGCTGTTCCTTTAACACACTCACATGCACACACACACATACACACACACACACACACACACACACGCACACACACACACATAAGCTCATATTCTTACACATATACACACAAGTTCACTCACGCATACATACAAGCTCATTCACACACAATAAACACAAGCTCATTCACACACACTCACACAAGTTTACATATACACGAACACACACACATATACACAAGCTCACACACTCATACACAAGCTCACTCACACAAACACACATGCTCACACACATATGCTCACATACACATGCTCACACACACACACATATTTCTGCTTGCTTCTTTCAACACCTGGGATGTTCATTTCCTATATCCCTTCTCTTTACTTTGTAGATATTATATGTATTTATGGCTTGGTTCCAATACAGCTCCTTAAAAATTCTGAGTAGCGTTATAGTCCTCTTGCTCTCATAAAACAGTCACAAAATTTAGAAAGCAAATTAATTTTCTTTTTGGTGTACAAGTCTGTCTTTTCCTCCTTGTGCTACATTGTTTTAAAAAAAATGGAACTTGTAAGTAATTAAAAAAGGTAACCATGGCAACCAAGGAACAGAATTTTTAGTTTAATTTTAATTAGCCATAATTAACATTTCTTCCTGTAGTTGGTGAGTATCACATTAGAGGTTTCAAATTAAACATGTTTCTATCTTTGTAAAAAGTTATTTTAGAAAGAATCGCTCTAGACTATGTATACTATTTGAGGCTTACATACTTAGCAAAATATTTGAACAAATGGATGAATAAATGAATAACTCATATCTATGTCTGGGCAGTCAAGGCAAACTTTAAAGCTTCCATCCACACACTGTGATTAAACTCTGTCACAATTATACTAGACATTGCCAGTGATTCTTTTGATTTATTTTGAGGACTTACAGTTTTAGAATACTTTCCAGTTCACAGTCAAGGAAAGTGGAAGAATTACTGTGGCTTCCCAGCCTCTTGAACAAGTTCGCGTCTCCCCACTACGAGCTCCTCCCAGCAGACTGCTATGCTTGTAACTGGTGACCCTACCTTGTCACATCCCAGTTATCTAAGTTCATAATGTCACTATGATTCAGTCTTCCTGACGATCTATATTCTATAGATTTGTATAAAAGGTATACTTATTATACCTTTCACTATACTTATCACTATATTAACACATAGAGTGCTACCATTTCTCTAAAATTCTTCCATATCTTTATATAGAGTATCTTACTGTACAAGTGTTAAATAAAATGAAGACATTGCTCTGACAGGATGTGGGGGAGGGCAGCCCAACCCCCAATACAGACAATGTACTACAAAGTTAGTGGGTTCCTAGAAGGAAAGGAGAGAAAAGGCTTGCATAAATCACATAGCTTGTATAAATCACAAGGCATTCCTACTCTTGGGACCATTTTGGAACTATAACCTCATACATGGAGAAGTAGGAACTCCTAGCATGGTTTATGAAAATAATGCATTTTGCCTTTGGCAATGAACTTCTTTGTGAAGCACTGAAGGTCAATGTGTTGACTCTGAGCTAAGCTTACATCATCTTCATGATCATTACACACATTACAGCAGACATCTGTGAACTAGATCCTGGGCGTATGGTCCCTCGGTATTGCCTTCTTGCAGGGTATGTTATGTTTCTGCAATATTTTATGATGTCGTTATACAGTGTCCTTGTTATTGCTCTATTACTCCGTGGAGAGCACATAAAGTGCTTCCATTCTCTAAAATCCGTCCATGTTGATCATCATGGTGGGGAACATGACTGAAAGCTCACACCTGGTTCTCAACTTTAAGGTAGGAAAAGAGAGCAGGACTGGGCTTGGCCTGAGCTTTTGAAATCTCAAAGTCAGCTCTCAGTGTCACAGTACCTCCAACAAGGCCACACCCTGCAATCTTTCCTAAACGGTTCCATTAACTGGGCCAAGAGGAAGGTTAAACATTCAATCATCTAAGTTTGTAGGGGTCATTTTCATTCAAACCACCACATATAGGAACATTCTGTTTTGTCCAATTAGGGAAGTCAAATTTATCTAGCAAATGACGTAATAAACCAAAGAGATACAGAGTACAAACTAAAGTGTGGCATTCAATACCGAGAGAGCTTTGTGGAATTGTTCAGTTCTTCATTACAATATTTTGTTTTGCAACTTTTGTCATTGAGTCTGCCACTGTACTTTGGGCCATAAACTTTCAGGCTTAGAAAAATGACAATATGTTTATTTATTTATTTAGTGTGGTTTTGCCAAGTTTCTCTGTGTAGACTAGGTCGGTCAGGAATTTTAGATCTTCCTGAGATTGCCTGCTCAGCATTAATCTTTATTAGGAGGAATGATTACCTTAACTTTTTATAAAAAAATGCTATTATCATTTCAATCATCCATTTTATGGTTAGATCTTTTGACATTCAAAAACAAAGGGTAATATCTTTTTATGCAAGTCCCAAAGCATTATCCACCAGGTACACTTTTTTTTTTTTCATGAAATTAACATTTTTAAAATAGAAACTGGAAATGGTGATTTGGAGAACGACTTAAGAAAACAAGGAACAATGATCTTTAAGAGACAGGAAAGTAGTTAGGTAAGTTTTAAGACCGATGTGAAGTCACTGTGATGGCTTCCGGGGAGAGAGAAGTGACGCGGGACACAGCAGTCTTCAAAACGGAGGAGACGATGCTAAGGGTTTCAGTAGAGCAAATGTCTATTTAGGAAAGGATAAAGCTGTTGCCTGTATTCGCGATAAGTTCTTCTAGCTGGGGTGCTTTGTCTGGCTGGCCCCTGTAGGAGAGGGAGTGCCTAGCCTTACTGAGTCTTGAAGTGCCAGGGTTGGAGGATACCCAGCCTCCCCCACTCCAACACACTCAGGAGAGAAGGTGAGGGGTGGGGGAAGGGTTGTGGGAGCAGGTGACCAGGAGCAGGCCAGTGAGCAGGATGCAAAGTGAATTAAGTAAAAAGTAAATTTAAAAAATACATTAAAAACAAACAAACAAAAACCAAGTAAACATAAAGAAATACTATTTGGCATATGCATCCAAGGAAGCTACATAAGGGCTCAGAAAAGTTATGTTAGCAGTTCTCTCAACCTTCCTAATATCGCGACCCTTTAACACAGTTCCTTATTTGTGGTGACCCCCCCCCACCCATAAAATTATTTACATCGCTACTCTATAACTATAATTTTGCTTCTGTTATGAATTGTAATGTAAATATCTGTGTTTTCTGATGGTCTTAGGTGACCCTGTGAAAGGGTGGGTCAAAGGGGTAGCGACCCACAGGTTGAGAACCACTGGATTAGCGGGCTTAGAAAGAAAATTCCTTATACAGTTCTGCCCACAATGCTGCCTTTTCGGGAGCCAGACTCTCAGGATCTAGGTCAACGCATGGATTGGCTAGATTACAAAGATGGCTCTGGGTCCTCTTGTGAAGAAATGATTAGCCATAGACTGATTATTACCCCGTCCAACCTAATGTAGCCTTGGAACCTGTCAAGGCTTCTACAAACTATAATGGTATTTCAGAAAAAAAAATCGATATTTTAGGAATACAAAAAATATTTATCATCTAAAATGATTAAGTTAATGGATTTCTGAACTGTTGGGTGACATTTCTATTGTACATATAAGAAAATTGAGATTGTTTCTAGTTTGCATGTCTGGTAGACCTGGAAAGGGGATAACATCTGAAATGCAAATAAAGAAAATATCCAGTAAAAGGAAAATAAATAAATAAATAAATAAATAAATAAATAGCACTGGCCACTCTTCCTCAATTCAATTCCCAGCAACCGCATGGTGGCTCACAATCATCTATAATGAGATCTGATGCCCTCTTCTAGTACACACGTGAACACTCTTTGACATAAAAAAATTAAATGTTTTTAAAACTCCCTAGGAAAGCAAGTACAGGGTTGGAACTATATATGAAAATCAGATGAAATGTTCTTATTCTTAGCTTTGTGATTAATTTTGGTGCTTATTATTGCCTAAGTTGGGCACAGGGATCTTTGAATGAAAGTAGCAGGGTAAATTAGAAGTTGAAGAGAAGGAAGGATCAGAACTTCAGAAAGGCTTAGACTTTAAAAAAAGTGTTTTTGTGCCTCTTCCTATTAAACTTGAAAATGTAAGGTTTAGCTAAAATATGCGAATAGCTCTCCACCACCACCATAAAGCAACCATAGCATCATACATCTCTACACTTATTGCGGCAGTCTACCTGTGTAATTCATTCACTTCATATGTCAAGCAGACATATACATACACAGAACATATTTTTCCAAGATGACTATAACTTGAGAGATTCTAAAACTCTCTCTGTGAACTTGTTTTCTTCTAAGCAATTATATTTAAGTAAACACTGCTGCTGCTTAGATTAACATTTGAATGGAGCCTGTGTTGTTCTTCTTACTTCCTGAAACAGTGCCTGATGATGGTGACCCAACTTCAGATTTATGGACTCTCATATGTTTTGAAATACCTGTTAGCTAAATGCAAAACTGCTTGGATCCATTTCATCAAAGTGCTATAGCTGATCTTTTCTAGAAAATTCTGATGCCATAGCACTGTAAGTTTTGTGTTACTATGAGCTGATCAAAAAAAAATGTATACATACTTTGAAAAGATGTAGAAAATTTATTAAAAGGGGATTCAGTAAAAATGATTAGTCATTCATTAAGTATTGCTCATTCAAGCATTTCCTCTTAGAAATGCCTGCATTTCCTGTCACGTTATGGAGTGTGGAAGAGAACTGAATATACAATTAGGAAGGAATGAGACATGGTCTTAGACTTTATGGAGTAGTAGTGGGATCATCTTGAGCAAGCTAATGAGCAAACCTCCCAAGCTAGACGACATGTATTACCCTGAAACATTAAGGTGTTTGTAGATGCAGTAGATCTGTGATAAAATCTGATACCACACAACTGAAAAGTGTGCCATTATGCTTTCTCCCCAAACTTGCTCCCTCTCTGAATGGACAAATATTCTATTTGTTAACCTGTAACTCAGCTCACCCCTCTCCACTCCAGCTCCTTCCATTACCAAACCAGGAAATGAAGCATTCCTTTTGAGGCTTGAAATAAATAGCATGTGATTTTGTTGGAGCGGTTTTTGCATAAATTTACATAAGAAACTGAAGATCACTGTACCCCCTGAAGAGTAAAAGCTAGCCACCCTTGGTACCACACTTGAAATAGTATACCAGGGGTGACAATTTTAATGATGTAGGCACTTAAATTCATTAGTCTGTTGTCCTTTATCTAGGGAGGAAGCCAGTCCTTTTATATTCTCTGAGTAATGAAGGTGGAAGGAAGGGAATGAGAACACCATCTATGGGGAAGAGCATCAGGTTTCTGTTGCAGCTCTAGAGGGCACAAAGGGACTTAGAGTCTTGAATGACCACTTTAAAGGAGAGTTAGCAACAAAATGTAGAATTCCAGACAAATTTATTTCTTTCCAGGTTGGAAAAATATATGACTATTTTTATCCCCCTAGTGTAATTCCACAAGTACAGTGAGGTCCCTATGAAAAATGTGTTACACATTATAGTAATTTCAAGTTAGTCATTTGAGGACTGCAATATAAATACCTAAAAAAAATAATAATGTTTTTTATGCTTCATGGAGAGCTAAATCATTGACTAGCAAAAATAGGAGCACCATATTAGTGACTATTCTTAGTAGCAATGTCCTTGTGCTCTTTAATTGCTGACAGAAGACATTAAGAGCAGATCCACATAGATTCTGTTCAACCCAGTTTATTTATTGCAATGGTAACCTAAGGTGTTAATCTACCTGGCAAAAGTCTCATTTCAAGTGGCCAATTGTTACTGATTAATACACTATTCACTATAGTAACACTGTGGGGATAACTTTCAATAAATTTATTTTCTATTAATATGTATATAAATAGAGTCTCATAAATTCAGAGTACTTCCCAATAAACATAAAGATGATTTGTAAATGACATTTGTGCTATCACAATGTTTATATTTGTGAGGCTCATGTTAATGAGAACAAGATATATCTGCTAAAATGCACTGATTAAAAATTACCTTATTAATAAAAAATAGATTACAGGATAAAATTTTATATTTAAATGAAATTCATAGTCTTTCTGAAAACTACATTTATTGAGGTTTCTGTTTTACTTTTATAATTTGCATTTGTTATATTTGTTTCTTTGACAATTTAATTTTCTAAGAACTTGTTTATTGAGCTGTAATTTTCTATTAGTGACCTCTAATTAAATTTTCTCTTACATGTATTGATGTATTTATTTTGTGTATGGAGAGGTGGCAGAGTCAAACGTGTTTCATGCTGTAAGTGGTATAGACTGCAGGGCACAACTTGTAGAAGAATAGTAGTTCTCTGCCATGTGGGTTCCAGAAACTGAACTTAGATCAGGCTTGGTTGCCTGTACCTTTACCTACCAAGTCATTACTTTAGCTCTGTAGCTTCTGACTTTAATAAAATATACCTTTGTTTTGTTTATTATATATATAAAATATGTATGTGTGTATTATATATATTTCTTTATCCCTGGGATACTCTTTGGAGATAGCAAGGCTATAATCTTGCTATTGCATGGATTTTATCTATTTATTTATAGATTTATTTTTACCATATTTACATGACAAGATGGGGAAGTAATCTGTACTCTATAATTTAATGACTTGGTTTCTTTTACAGTTCTATTCAATATATAAATCGAAACTTATTTCTAAAAGACAAAATCCCTCATTCTAAGATGATACCCAGATTCGGTCTGAATAAAGAAAAAACTAGCTATCTTGAAAATTGTCATCCTTTTTGTTCAGTTCAGATGCAGATGCTACCAGTCAGAGAAAATGTACTGTTGTATAACACTTGAAGAAGCAAGTCAGGGAATATTCTCCCAATCCTGGAATGAAAAGCAGGAGCAAGAAACGTAAACATCCTAGGAAACACAGAAGAGGAGGAGGAGGAGGAGGAGGAGGAGGAGGAGGAGGAGGAGGAGGAAGAAGAAGAAGAAGAAGAAGAAGAAGAAGAAGAAGAAGAAGAAGAAGAAGAAGCAGCAGCAGGAGGAGGAGGAAGAAGAAGAAGAAGAAAAAGAAGAAAGAAGAAGAAAGAAGAAGAAGAAGAAGAAGAAAGAAGAAGAAGAAGAAGAAGAAGAAGAAGAAGAAGAAGAAGAAGAGAAAAAGAAGAAGAGAAAAAGAAGAAGAAGAAGAAGAAGAAGAAGAAGAAGAAGAAGAAGAAGAAGAAGAAGAAGAAGAAGAAGAAGAAGAAGAAGAAGAAGAAGAAGAAGAAAGTAGAGTGTGTTGATTCAGCTGGTACATATAGCGGGCTTGAAAATAAAGCATGGTGATGATTGTCATGCCAGATCCAAAAGATCCATAGGAAAGTCAAATCTGTCCCAGGTAATTTATAAAAGTAAATTTTATTCCCCAGATGTAACTGTCCTCTCAGAGGCTTACTACTGGATAAGCTCACTCTTTCAAGTTCTTTTTGGCTGGTTCAACTCAGTTATTCTTGCCCAAATTCCCTCCCAAGCTGACTGATTCAATTGGGCTTCTCTTGGCTTCTTACTGAATTGCTGTTTGGCTTCAATCTAACTCTGGCAATTTGTTCTAATCTTCTGGCTTCTTCCTATTTTCTGCCTTCAACTGCCTCTGCTGACCTGGACTGAACTGTGTTAACTCAGGGAAGAACTCAGCTCCACTGCACTGTACTCACTACAGTGACTCCCAACTGACTCTCTCTCTCTCTCTCTCTCTCTCTCTCTCTCTCTCTCTCTCAAATGAACTGTTCTTAAATAGCTTCTCTCCTGAGCACTGGGTATCCTCTATCTGACTCATTCTGTCAGATCTTTCTCTAATTAGTCATTTTGTCAGCCCTTCAATTAGACCTCATTGTTTGACTTTAAAGCTGTGTACTAAATGATTCCATTCAGGGGGATTAAAGGTGTATACTAGGAGTGTGTATGTGTATCACACAGACCTAAAATGTCTTTGGATGTGATCAGAGCAGCCATCTTGCTGGATTAAAGTTCTTCTACAGTAATCCCAGTTCTTCTGCTGGGAGACAGAAAGTTTTAAGTATTTTCTCCAAAGGGTCATAATTGTTATACAATTAAATCCCTTCTACAGGAAGGGCAGGCTTTGCTGGCTGTGTGACATATTAACTAGCAGTCACTTATTAAAGTGTGGATTTGGTGGGTCACATTCACTGGAGAGCACACAATTAAGTGAGGAAAATTACATTAAGGGAGATAATCAAGTGTTCTTGTAATTATGCTATGAGTAAATTGGTGTGACAATTCTTTTTGCTCTAATTATACGATTCGGGGACAATGTGGGATGTATTAAACATCATCCTTATATGTAATGTAATCTCTTAAGGAAAGTCATGCTGTTTATCATACATGGATTTCTTTAACACCTTTAAATGAAATGCAAGACTGAACACAATCATGAAAGATGTGTAATTTTATACTGGTATTTGAATGTTGCTAAGCATTTTTGAGCTATGGAAGTATTTAACTGAGATTTCCTTATATTAGATCATCTCTCCAAAAGGATAATATTTTGAAGAGGGATTTTTTTTTCTCTATAAACAGAAAACATAGTTTGAACTATTTGGGTACTCTTAACCATGAGAAGGCTAAAAAGCATATTAAAGTTTAAAATTGGTATTAGAAAATAAATATAAGCATGCCACAGTAAACATTGTCCTGTCTTAGTTATCCTTTGAATTCTGACCTATAATGACTTTCTGATACTTGTTAGTCAATGAATAGTTATTGATTAGTTTCTATAACAAGAGTCATGTCAAGATCTATGAACTTAAAATGTTAAGGTATTACACAAAAGAATCAATTATAATTATAACCAGGTCATACTGTATAAAACTGTATAAAAAATATTTTGGAACCACGGAATATGCTCTGGGGTAATTTTAGATGGCCACCATGTTTAACCGATAACAACAGCTTAAATTGTCAGCTATATATCTGCTAGTTGTCTATTCTTGTGTAAATCAAGTTCAGTACATGTGTTCTTGTCATCCTCACATCATGATGCTAACTCATTCGGACCTTGGCCTTGGAGCTCGAGGTTTCTTCCTTCCATTCTTTGCATACTTTCCTTAGATACCATTTCTCACAGTATGCCTCTCTTATTAGGTCCCATCTTTCTCATTACTTGTTTTTCACTGGTTTATTTTTTGATAGACACATACTAATTATACCCTGTTTCCTTACTACAGCATGAGGCCCATAAAGACAGCGCTTGGTGTTCTTTACTGCTGAACCCACAGAATTGCCCAGGACATAGTAGGTGTTTAGGGAATGGTTGCTAAGTATGAACTTCCTATTGAGCTTTTCTCATAAATTCTCAAGATTCATTATAGATATAAAACAAATAATCTTTATAGTCAAAAAGGAAATATCAGAAACTATGACACAATCACATAGCTTCTGAATGGCATGTACCTTTGAAGAAAATAAAGTCTATATAGAGTCACCAGTGTCTACGGATAGGAGCTTCTGAAGAGGTTGTGTGATAAAATGTAGAAATTATTAAAAGTCCTTGTCTGGGGTTTCTACTCTACCTTCGGTTGTTGAGTTCCCAGAAGAAAGACATACTCACAACCTTCATATTTACAATATGCCTTATTCAGTACAATAGCTGGGCAGCTACTCATCCTCCATGTTGTTAGACTCTACCTTCCGGTTGACAATACCAAGTTACTACTTAGTGTTAACTATGATCTAGCTGGACTACTCTTAACTCCAGTTGACAGCCCTTAGGGCCATGCACTCTTGACTCTTATCCCATGGTAACTTCTTTGTTCCTTCCCTCTTCCTGTACATTCTTCTACCATCCCATGGTGGCTTCTTCCTCATCCTTTCCATCCTTATAGTCCTCTCCCCCTAGCCTGAGAAGTCTTAACTCCATCTATGTCTCCTCTGGTCAGCTACTGGCTGTTGGCATCTGTATTTATCAATCACAGTTAACTGGGGTCAGGGTCACTCAACATTTTTATTTGTAGACTCTCTTTTCTCTGGGGCACCAGTTACCAGTCTAGGAGGCCCTAAATGAGCATTAGAATGCAAGCAGCTTTAGGCCAAACCACTACAATAAAATCTTAAAAGTAGTTTTTTCGCATTTTTTTGCATATTTCTAAGAATAGAGCTACATAGAAGAGAAAAAATATTTCTTTGTATTCTAGATTTTATTTTATTATTTGGGTTTATAAGCTTGTACTTTGCTTACCATTCATAATGTTTTATTCTTATTAGAAATTATGTTCCTTGCCATGGTTAGGGAGATAATTAAACCTTATTTAATAAAATATTTAGTAAAAATTGTATTAGACAAGTTTAAAAGATATTTAATTTTTTGAGTATGTAGAAACACTGAAGTCATTCAAATATTTTATAAAATAAAATAGAATAGCATGTTATATAAATTTTCTATTCTATTGCTGTTTTTTCAATTTCCTTACATGGGCAGGATCTGATGTATTATTTTCAGAACACACAGAATTTTGACTTATATATCATATAGTTGCAGGAAGGAATATGAATTGACATCAAATACCAGTATTATTGGCTCAGCTAAATACTTAATGACATCAAGCTAGAGTGCTAAAGAAGGAAACAAAATTGAAATTTTTGTAGTATATAAATACTGCCTGACGTCACTGTCCTTCCCAGGATCAATGACTGCATGACCTAACTTTTTGCAGTTTTATATGAAATGGCCAGAAATTGAAAGAAATTGAAAGTATGTACATTTTATCTCCAACAAGGCCACACCAACTTCAACAAGGTCATACTTCTTAATATTTGTTAGACACATAAACACACACCAGAAACAGGCAACTGGAGATACTTGTTCATGGATGATTTTCTTAAAAAAGACAATGAAATCAGTGCATATGTCCACATAGAAGCCACTTAGAAAAAAATCATAATTCAACTCAGAGTGCAATCAAACTCATGTTTAGAAAAGATTTGGGGCAGGGAATGTGTGTGTGTGTGTGCGTGTGTGTGTGTGCGTGTGTGTGTAAGTACATTCATGTGTGTATATATGTATGTATAAATGTTACTTTTATTTCCTTAGATGAAGAGATGAGATGAGCGCCTTACCAAAGCTGTGTGAATACTCAGAGTGTTTCTTTCTCTGTTCTATCCTAGGCCTAGAAGTTTCTAGCCTTTGTACAATACAATCTTCCAAGGTGAATTATTCAATCTGGTTTCTCTCAGCTTCTGCTTGAATTGCTCTGTCTAGCCTCATACTCACTTGGGCAACATGTTCTAATCCCCTGGCTTCTTCTCATTCCCTGGCTCAAGTCTTCACCTGTGTCTAGCTAGTTCTCTCTGTAAAATTACCATATGCATACATCACATACCACCCTCCCCCTCTCATATTCACACACACCCATACACATACACACACACACACACACACACACACACACACACACACTTATTTTTCCTGTGCTGTTCTCATGTAAGTTGGGCATATCCTATTTTTAATTCATTCTGTCAAATCATTCTCTACTTTGCCCCTCAATTAGTCACTTTTAAACATGGCTGGTTTCCTCTACAGACTGACCTTACCTTCATTGTTAGGGATTAAAGGTGTATACTAAGGAATGTCTGTATTCCAGTCAGATCATACTTTAATCCAGGGCATGTCTGCATTCCAGCTGGATCATGTCACTGGATATGACCCCTGGCCAGAGCAGCAATGTTGCTGAATTAAATTTCTCTACATGTATGTATGTACATGTGAGTTGCATGTCCAAGGAGGCCAGAAGATACCAGCAGATCTCCAGCAGCTAGAGGTACAGCTGGTGTGAGCCACCATATATGGTGCTGGGAATTGAACTTTTTATCCTACACAAATAAGTGTTCTTTATCATGAGCCTTCACACAAAATTTTAAAATCTTTATTAACTAATAATTATATGACATATTCCAATATGAAAGAGACAAAATACTCTTGAGATGGTTTGAATATGCTTGGCCCACGGGAAGTGGCACTATTAAGAAGTATGACCTTGTTGAAGTTGGTGTGGCCTTGTTGGAGATAAGTGTGTTATGCTGGGAATGAATGCTGAGGTTTATTATGTTCAATCTCTGTCCAGTGTGGAATAGAGGCCCTCCCTCTGCTGCCTGTAGAAGACCATCCTCTCCTGGATGCCTTTGAATCAAGATATAGAACTTACAGCTCCTCTATCACCACATCTTAACCTAAGTTTTTCACAGACACTAAACTTCGAGAAGCCCGACCATGTTATTGTTTGGAGGAATGTGGATATTGGAACTTTAGATTTCAAAAGCAGTACAGTGCTTTAGGTGGGACTTAATGGGCCATCCTTGTAAATATATGGAAGATATTGGTACTGTGGGTTATTTGAACTGTGGTGCACTGGCTCAAGAAGTTTCAGAGGAGAAGAATGGTACTATGTGGCCTAAAGATTTTTTTGTGATATTTTGGTAAAGAATGTGGCTGCTTTTTGCCCTTGTCCGAAGAGTATGCCTGTGGCTAAAGTGAAGAGATAGCATGACCAAGACAACTCTTATAAATGATATTTAATTGGGCTGGTTTACAGTTTCAGAGGTAGTCCATTATCATCATGGTATGAAGCATGGTAGCATGCAGGCAGATGTAGTGGTGGAGGAGCAGAGAGGTCTACATCTTGATCCAATGGCAGCCAGGAAGACTGTCTTCTGAAGGCAGCCAGGGGGAAGCCATCTCTTCCACACTGAACAGAGCATGAGCATATGACAGCAGAGTCTACTCCAAGAGTGACATACTTCCTCAAACAAGGACACACCTAGTTCAAAGAGGCCACACCTGCTAAAAGGCTAGTGCAACAATTGCTACTTCACTTGGGCCAGGTACACTCAAACCACCTCAAATCCTATGAACGTATCTATTTTAGTAGTTACATAATTTATTTTATATTTTAGAATTATAATTTTGTTAGTGTACAAACTACATATTGTGGCCTTATATTTATGTTATTTCTGTTGTGCTGAATAAGTATATTTTTATCTTTTGCACGGCAAAGTCAGAGTCCAAAAAGCGCTAGGGTAAAAACATAGCTGCAATTGATAATGCCCAATATTTCAAAACATAGTTTCATAGAAGTCATGGGAGGTCTGGGAAAATTAGTTCAAATGAGACACAAAAATTAAAGTGTGGGGAATTAAAAAAATAATTTAAACACAGGGATGAGGTGGTTAATTGTGAGGCAAATGGACTGTACTACCAGAATGAAGAACTGGTAAGCCCATGAAGCACAAAATTGAGTAAGGTATACATGGGGGCTAGCTCCCTGCCAAACTACCTGCTCTGGAACACATAACCCCCAACACTCCACTGAGAGGACCGTGACAGTCATGCAGGTAAAACATCTGAAGCCCTTCCCCATGCTAATAGAGCATCACACAGACTGAGCTAGTAGGAAGCAACTACCCCTGGGTCCCACCCTACTCCTTAATGTTTATAAAGTTCCTACCCACTTAGATTAAGTGCACAAGTTATTTCACTGAGAATCATCTGCGAGTGGCTGTTTTAATGAGCTGTAACACTTTGGGGAAGAATTTTCTCTCCTGAAGCATTCATCGCTGGGTCTTAGGCTCACATGGCAGGTTGGGCTCTCACCCCTACCCTCCCTGCCTCTACAGTCACAGCTGCCACTCACCTGCTGCCAGTCATAGCCACCAGCTGTGCCTGCTGCTGCTTCCCCTGAAGCTAGCATTGGCATTGTCACCATGGCAGGCAAGACCCTGGCTACTTGCCCTGCATGGGCTTCCCTTCTGAAAGCTGTAACACTTTGGCCACTTTGAGCTGGACCAGAGATCCATGGAACCCAGGATTCCAGAGTACAACTGGTAATCCATCCAGCTTTGCAGCATATGCATAAGGACATGTTTTTGATCCTTAGTACCTACGGAAAATGCTAAGTTTGGTGTCATATATTCTAATCTCATCACTGAACAGGTAGAACCACGCCTAATTGGTGATCCAAATGAGAGTTTTGTTTCAAAAAACAAGGCAAAGGGCTGCCAAGGAGGAACACTCACACACTAAGATTTATGGATTTTGAATAATAAGTTTTAGCAAAAATATAAAGATGTTTCTAGAGGAAAATCTAGAAGGGCTTTACAAGAAAATAATATTTAGAGAAAGAACAATGTCAGAACTTTTAGGTGAATTGTAGGAAGGCAATTAAAACAGCACATCAGCTCTTGAAAACAGGCAAAAAGCAAACAGATCCATATGTAGATGCATTGTAGAAACTCAAATAGGATGTGTGAGAGGTCTTAGAACACGTAAGAATGAAAGGTCAAACATTATCTACGAAGGATCAATTGTTCTATGATAAACAGTCTCTTTTGCAAGAACAGTGCTAGGAGAAAAACTGAACACTGGAATATAAAGGAAATAACAGAATTATCAGACATACAAAGACTCAGAATTTTACATTGTCCCAGACAGAAAGTACTACCAGAAAATATTCTCCAGCAAAGAGATATGGAATCTTAAAGGAAAAGGGAGAGTTTAGCTGTAGTCAAAGAGTTAAGATCATGTATTGGTATGTCTAATAAATACCAACTAAATAAAAATAATAAAAGAAGTACAAAACAGTCAGCAGGCACATTGGAGTGACTGAAGGGATTCCTGTGAAGTCAATCATATGTTGATGTCCTGGAGAACAGCTGCCAGTGGAGATATCAGGTGATCTCAGTTTCCTATATAGACGGCATACACAAGTCAAGATGCTTCATAGTTGCTCTTAATTTTTCATTACAGTATATTTTCTGCCTATATTTTAAATAAATAACTAGGTCCTTCCTCTCTGATGATCTGGCCTTGATTTATAAAAAGGACTTATCTCATTTGTCATTTGTATGTAGGAGTGCTACTGATTACTTTGAGTTAATTTTACATCCAGCTCTTTTGCTGAAGGTGTTCATCAGCTATAGTTCTCTTGTAGAGTATTTGGGGTCACTTATGCTTACTGTTATATCATCTGCAAATAGTGATACTTTGACTTCTTCCTGTTCAATTTATATCCCTTTTATATTCTTTAGTTGTCTTATTGCTCTAGCTAGAACTTCAATATTATATTTAATAGATATAAAGAGAGAGGACAGGGCTAATATAAAAATGTATAAAGAACTCAAGAAACTAGACATCAAAAAACTAAATAACCCAATTAAAAATGGAGTACAGATCTAAATAAAAATCTCAAAAGATGAATTTCAAATGGCTGAGATACCCTTAAAGAAATGTTCAATGTCCTTAGCCATCAGGGAAATGCAAATCAAAATGACTCTGAGATTCCATCTTATACCTATCAGAAAGGTTAAAATCAAAAGCACAGGAACAGCTCTTGCTGGTGAGGTTGTCTACAAGGGTAACACTCCTCCACTGCTGGTGGAAGTGCAAACTTGTATAGACACATTGACAATCAATATGATATTTTCTCAGAAAATTGGAAATGGATCTACTTCAAGACTCAGCTATACCACTCCCAAAGGATGCTTCATTCTACCAAAAGGACACTTGCTCAACTATGTCTATAGTAGCATTATTCATAATAGCCAGAAACTGGAAACAGTCTAGATGCTCCTCAACTGAAGAATGGAAAAAGAAACTGTGCTACATTACACAATGAAGTAGTACTCAGCTGTTATAAACAATTACATTGTGAAATTTGCAAACAAATGGATGAAAGTAGAAATCGTCATCCTGGGTGAGGTAATCCAGACCCAGAAAGAGAAACATGGTATGTAACTAACTTATAAATGGGTATTAGTGGTATAGTCCTCAAGTACCATCAAATACCAAGGATAATCATGATGCAGTTCACAGACCCAGAGAGGCTAACAAAGAGAGCTTAAGGTGTGTGTGTGGGGGGGGGGGGTAGAGATAAAGGATCTCCCTGGAAAGGAGAAATAGAATATAATTTGCTGGTGGACTGGAATTTGGTGGGGTTGGGAGCAAGAGAGATCAGGTAGGGGAGGAGGGAAGGAGAAAGTGCTGGGAAAAACGACAGGAACTTGGAGGCATTTCACGGGTGAGGTGGAAACCCAATTCAATGGAAACTCCACAGAATCTGCAAGAGTAATCCTAGCAAATACTTCAGTAATGAGTAGCCCAGAGCCTGAACCAGGCATCTTCTATAACCAGGCAAGGTGTCAAGTAGAGGGATTGGGACCCAAACTCGGCCACAAAACCTTTGATCTACAGTTTATCTTGCCTGAAGAGTGTTCTGGGATCAGACCCTTGCAGAATCAAAGAGACCAGAGAGACTTCACCCAGCAACATATGTAAGTAGATGCAGTTACCACAGCCAAACATAAGGTGGAGTTTGGGGAGTCTTGCTGAGTGGGGATGGAAAGAATTGGAAGAAGCAGAGGGGTCAGAGACACACCATGATGAAGGGCCTACAGAATCAATTGATCAGAACTCATGAGAACTCACAGAGATCAAGTCATCCATCGACATATATGTTTGGCTGAGTAGCTTGGTGTTCTGGGAATCTTAGCATTGGAAGCAGGGGGCTTGTCTCTGACTCTTTTTGCCTACTTGTAGGACCCTCACCTTCCTACTGGGTTGTCTATGTGCTTAGTTATGTCACTGGGAGACCTGCTCTTTTCTGAGGGGAGATGGGAAGGTGGATCTTAGGGGAGATAGGAGGTTGGGAAAGAGGCTAGGGGAAGGGTAGGGAGAGGAAACTGTGGTAGGGATATAATATATGGAAGCTGAGTAACTTAAAAAAAACAATCACCTACAAATGTTGTATATTATTTTATGTGCTATATGCCAAGTTAAAAACCATAAATGATACTATTTAATAAAAGATTACATTTCAATGAAATATATAAAAAGGACTTAGTAAGAAAAGAAAAGCACTTTCATGTTTCCTTAGAATATCTCATTACAGAACACTTTAAGAGGAGATATATTTTAAATAAATATGTACTTCTAAGAGAGAAATCAGTCATCAATGAAGGCATTAGAATTCTCATAAACAATGACAGTAAATTTGATTTGAATAGTTTTCAGGGCCATATGCATTCTGTAAACTCTTTCTGTAAATATCTCCAAGATCATTGGCCCCAACTGTCAACTGTTAGACTTTGTTGTCTGCTTACTGATACCAAACTGTAGAATTTTCCTAAAACTGTGCTTGCATATATAATGAAATGCAATTTTCACTAGAGTGTAACACCAATGCCTTCTCTAGAGGCATAAATCAATTAGCAAAGCTAATATGTAATTAAAATCTGTTTGTTGAATGTCTATGCAGTGTATAACACAGTTGCTACCACTGCCCTGACCTATGCTAAGTGTTAACACTGTCATTATGGCTCCGTGCTCTGTATTCTCTATAACCCAACCTCCTGATTCTCCTCAACAGGTGTGTTACAGAAGACGCATTTGCAAAACAGTTAACACAGGTGCCCAAAAATTTCACTGGAGAATTTTCAGCCACCATAGTAACCCCCCTCTCTCTCCCTTCCTTCCTCCCTCCCTCCCTCCTTTATACCCCAATTGATACTTCCCCACCTCCTCTCCTCCCAGTCCCCCCTCTCACCTTCCTTTTCCCTCCCATCCACCACCCTCCCCTTCTTCTCAGTAAAGGGGAAGCCTCTGATGGAGTCTTGGCACATCAAGTTGCAGTAAGTCTAGGCACATCTTAGTACTGTGCACAGTGTACACCCAGAAACAGGCTACTCGCTCTGACTTTGGACACCTGCATTTCATATCCTCTGCCATTTGAAATGTATACAATTAATGTGTAACAGCTAGGGTGGCCAGGCTAGCAAATCTAATTTGGGTATTTTCAAATTTATTCCGTTTGCCAGTCATAATGTTGAATGGTGGGTCTTTTTTCACCACGATATTGCTCACCAAAATAAAATGCCTGAATTATGAAATATAAAATTACTTCATTTCAGCTTCTATTTAATTTTCCTTGAGCATGAGAAGGCTTAATAAAGTCTTAGCATAAATATCCTATATCATGTGGCCCATGGTGCTTAACTGTCTCACTATTCTGTTAGAAATAAAATTTTACTTGGTAAGTAGGACCAATTTGTAATATAATATTTTTCAACTAATTGGCTCACTACAGTCAATTAAATGGACTGTTCCGTACAGAGACAAATCTGTTACAATCTAATTGTAGTGGCACACATCCTTAAAACTTTCCGGAGTGACAGGCACAGCCGCACAGTTTCAGCTGAAGCACTCAACATTCCCTCAGAAGATATAATTTTTAGAGAATGTTCTTTTCTTCTTTCTTAAAGAATCGTATCAGTAGGGGTAGTAGCAGCATTTTGACTATGCTGTCATTTTGAGGTTCGAAGTGAGCAATCTATCAGATTTCCTTTTCGGCTAATTAGAAAAAAGGAGGAATATAAAATTAGGGGGTTTTCATTCTACTGGGAGCTTAGAGATGAATTAAGATGTTAGATGTAATTAAATCATGGAGTTTGAGGGACTTGAGAGGTCATTTGTCTAGTCAAACTGCTTTCATCTGAGAAGGTCCAAACTTAAAGCATCCTCCTATGATTATCTGAGCTCCTTTAAAGACATTGTCAATTAGCTTAGCAACTCAAAGCAATGGTTAACCCACCCTTCTAGCTGAATACATCTAGCCATGGATAAAATGCTCTTTTACCCACTTACATGTAGTAAACTGAAGAAAATCTGTGTTTTTCACCCACTGCTTTTTATTTTCTACATTTCACTTTTGACACTTTTACTTTCATTAAAGATTTTGTGTTTAAAGATGAAACCTTCTGTACAGCCAAGATGGTACTTAAGGAGGCAAAAGAAATCACACACACACACACACACACACACACACACACACACACACACACACATATGTTTGAGGTCAGTCTGAGCTTCAATATTAGTTCAAAGACATCTTGAGCTACAGAACTTTGATTGAAAGAACCAAGGTGATCTAGGCTATTTGTCTGATGCATGCAAGACCCTGAATTCAGTCCCCAGAACTGCAAAGAGTTAGGGCAGCATCTACTCATTAACATTCTGTAGCCTATGCTGGGCACGAGGCTCTGAGGACGATGTACACTACAGCCTTCTTCCTTTCTAATTCTACTGGTGTGTGTGTGTGTGTGTGTGTGTGTGTGTGTGTGTGTGTGTGTGAATTTGTGAGCTTTAAAGTTCTGTACCTATCTTCTTCTTTTTTTTAAAAAGTAGTTTTCTTTTGGGATTTTTTTAAAAGATTTATTTATTATTTATTATATGTAAGTACACTGTAGCTGTCTTCAGACACTCCAGAAGGGGGAGTCAGATCTCATTACGGATGGTTGTGAGCCACCATGTGGTTGCTGGGATTTGAACTCCGGACCTTCGGAAGAGCAGTCGGGTCCTCTTACCTGCTGAGCCATCTCACCAGCCCTGTACCTATCTTCTATTTCAACACATTTCTCTATTCTTTACAGTTAATTCTTCATTTGTTGTCCTCACATTATGAAGTATTCATTTTACCTTAGAAATTACTTTCATTAAAATTAATTTTGACTTATGAAGCATCCAATAAATTCACTGAGAGAACTGAACTTACCCTAGGCGTGAAGGTGGCATCATTGACAGAATGCATGTGACCATACAGAGACTGCTCACATTTACCCTAGGAGAAAAAGCAGAGACGAGTTTATTTATGTTTAGTTCATCTACAAAAATTCCTTCCCATGATACAGAATAGAACAATAGATGTACCATCAAGTACTATTCAGAATAATGGAGGCAGGGATTATGGGATGTTTCACACTGTGTTTTTTTTTGTTTTTTTTGTTTTTTTGCTAGAATTCTACTCTTCCTATTTGGGCCATGGAGCTGGCAGGGAACTTTACCTGTGGCTCCTATGGTGACTCCCTTAACGAATAGCATCCCTATCATTGCTGAGGCTGGAGGTGTGGGTCTACTTTTTTTTTTTTTTTTAATTATAAGGTCAGAATGGAATTTCTCATTTTGGAAGATCAGTTTTTATATTGTTATCACATGTATTAAATGCTGTAGAAGATGTATGATGGTGTTCTACACAGTAAGCATTTATGTACCTGTGGCAGACAGACATGAATATCCATATACCTTACCTCTTCCAAATGTAACTAAAATTAAATATGAAAACCCCTAAGCTTCCACTTAGATGTTTTCAGGAAAGATGGACCCATAGCACACTGCAGTGAGGAAGGTACACATGGAGACTTTCATCTTGAAACTTACGTTCAAAGAAGAATCTAGACTATATTTGGAAAATAGCATCTTTAGAAACAGGGAAGATTACAACCGGATTATTGTTTGGGAGATTCTTGCTATGAATTTTTAAATTCAGATCTCAATCTCATTAAATAATTTATTCAACAAGCAGTTTCTGAATAAACAATATTGTTTGGCATAATTCGATGTGCCTACTACCTTTGTTACAAAATGAACCATACTGTCATGTTCCTGTACCATAACTGAGAGGAGACAGCTATTTTGTTTAAAAATCAGAGACTTTGTTTACAGATAGCATTTATTTGACTGATACATATTGGGGCTCAAAAAATGACAGCCATGTGCAGGAGGGACCTACTCTGAAGATCTTTTATCTGGTGAGGAAGTGCTCCCCTAAATAATGCCATAATTCTTAGATCTTGTCCAAGGTCTCATTGTCCAGGGAAGATTAAACTGGAATGACAGGAAGAAAGGGGAATGACATCATATCACGGAAGCTCTTCTTACATGCTCTTCTCAGCTCTCCAGCTCTGATATCATTTGTCAACTCTTGTCTGTTCTTTGGGCCCAATCAATTTCTCCCAAAGCCATTGCCAGTCTTCTAAGACTGCCCTAGCACCTACAGAGAAGGTATTTAGCTTCCATCAGAAATCGACAGGTTAATAATTTTGTATGTTTTTTTCCTCCTGTTAAAAGTATCTGTATTGGTTCAGTTTAACAAACTTTCAAAGGGCACAAGGGAAATTTCCCTTATTGCTATAAGGTGCTATTGGCAAACATGATTAGCAGAGTGACCCGTTTGGCCTTACCAAACAGTAAAATCTACACGAAACCTGAAGTTAATAGGGAGTCAGAGTAGACATCTGCTTTAGTTAGTGTTCCTCCTACAGTGAAAACTCAGAGCAGAAGTTCCCAGGTGTGGAGAGTGTGGCCATGTTTCTAGAAGAGCAAGGAAGGTCAGCATGGCTGGCTGGGGACTGATACAGGGGACTGGAGGTCTTTTCTCATTCACTACCTTCAATTCTTAAAAGACTGAAGACTGGAGAGCTACAGAATAAGATATTAAAGGCAGATTCCCAGGTGTTCCTTCACGTTATTGGGCAATTCTTGTACTTTTCTAAACTAGGCAATGTTTGAAGCCCTTTGTCACAGGCTGCAGTTAGGGCTTGTGGCTACCATTGCACTCAGCAATTTAAACTTTCAATGTCTCTTTACAGAATCAACGCATGCTACCACTCCATGTTCACAGGACTCAGAATATCCCCTACATAAACTGGAAGCTCATAAAGGAGCACACAGAAGTGAGCTCACAGTCTCTGAGGGGCTGCTCCCCACACTTTGTTATTCTGATGCAGCGTCTTCATGCTGTTGCCCTTTAAACCAATTATGCCAAGGAACACAAATCATCCCGATTCCCAAAGCAGAAATAAATTACTCACAAAGCCAACCAGGCTGAGTATAAGTGAGTATGTTATAATCACTACTGGGTTTATTTATAGACTCTTCAACTCCTTTCTTTGAGGATAACTATACAGCAATATAACATTATACTTGTACAATGAAGGTTAAACATTCTTATGAAGTTTTATGTTGGAAATTTTTTCTTCAAACTTTTATTTTTTTGCAGATACAGTTTTTCATTTCTGCTTCCAACTTGAGAATCTCTAAATTATTTGATTAATTGGTAGGAAAAATGTCTTTTTCTGGATTCAAATCCTGAGTGCCAAGTTTTAATTCAAAGGTGAGTCTCTGAGGCTCTCTTGAATAGCCTGGAAGTACCAGTTATAATAGAAGTGCTGACTGGACACGTTTGTGCCGCTATAACAAAACCTGACTTGAAGATAAATGTTTCATGAAGTAAGAAAAGTTTAAAAAGTGTTTCTATTGAGCTTTGTTCCCAAGATAAAAGCAAATCTACTCTTTTTGAGGCAGAGAGAGCATGTGGGTTACTAATATTCTCATCTGCAAACAGTCTTAATCAGAAGCAATATCCAAAATGGAATGTTGAAATGTAGAATAACTTCTCTGATGAAGTCTTGTCAAAATTGTTTTTGTTCAAAGGAACTGAGAAAAGTAAAAAAAAAAAAAAAAAAAAAAAAAAAAAAAAAAAAAAAAAAAAAAAACTGCTGTCTTTCTTCCACTGGATGGTTTTAGCTCCCTTGTCGAAGATCAAGTGACCATAGGTGTGTGGGTTCATTTCTGGATCTTCAATTCTATTCCATTGGTCTACTTGTCTGTCTCTATACCAGTACCATGCAGTTTTTATCACAATTGCTCTGTAGTAAAGCTTTAGGTCTGGCATGGTGATTCCGCCAGAAGTTCTTTTATCCTTGAGAAGATTTTTTGCTATCCTAGGTTTTTTGTTATTCCAGACAAATGTTCAACATCCTTAATCATCAGGGAAATGCAAATCAAAACAACCCTGAGATTCCACCTCACACCAGTCAGAATGGCTAAGATCAAAAATTCAGGTGACAGCAGATGCTGGCGAGGATGTGGAGAAAGAGGAACACTCCTCCATTGTTGGTGGGAGTGCAGGCTTGTACAACCACTCTGGAAATCAGTCTGGCGGTTCCTCAGAAAACTGGACATAGTACTACCGGAGGATCCAGCAATACCTCTCCTGGGCATATATCCAGAAGATGCCCCAACAGGTAAGAAGGACACATGCTCCACTATGTTCATAGCAGCCTTATTTATAATAGCCAGAAGCTGGAAAGAACCTAGATGCCCCTCAACAGAGGAATGGATACAGAAAATGTGGTACATCTACACAATGGAGTACTACTCAGCTATTAAAAAGAATGAATTTATGAAATTCCTAGCCAAATGGATGGACCTGGAGGGCATCATCCTGAGTGAGGTAACACATTCACAAAGAAACTCACACAATATGTATTCACTGATAAGTGGATATTAGCCCCAAACCTAGGATACCCAAGATATAAGATATAATTTGCTAAACACATGAAACTCAAGGAGAATGAAGACTGAAGTGTGGACACTATGCCCCTCCTTAGATTTGGGAACAAAACACCCATGGAAGGAGTTACAGAGACGGAGTTTGGAGCTGAGATGAAAGGATGGACCATGTAGAGACTGCCATAGCCAGGGATCCACCCCATAATCAGCATCCAAACGCTGACACCATTGCATACACTAGCAAGATTTTATTGAAAGGACCCAGATGTAGCTGTCTCTTGTGAGACTATGCCGGGGCCCAGCAAACACAGAAGTGGATGCTCACAGTCAGCTAATGGATGGATCATAGGGCTCCCAATGGAGGAGCTAGAGAAAGTAGCCAAGGAGCTAAAGGGATCTGCAACCCTATAGGTGGAACAACATTATGAGCTAACCAGTACCCCGGAGCTCTTGACTCTAGCTGCATATATATCAAAAGATGGCCTAGTCGGCCATCACTGGAAAGAGAGGCCCATTGGACTTGCAAACTTTATATGCCCCAGTACAGGGGAATACCAGGGCCAAAAAGGGGGAGTGGGTGGGCAGGGGAGTGAGGGTGGGTGGATATGGGGGACTTTTGGTATAGCATTGGAAATGTAAATGAGTTAAATACCTAATAAAAAATGGAAAAAAAAAAAAAAAAAACCTTTTTAAAAACTAACACGTGATTAATGCACACTGTTTGGGCATCTGATTCGCCCACAGAGAGAAGCTGTGTGGTCAGAGGGTTCTGTCAGCAGTCCTGAGATAGGGAATGCTGATACTACATTTCTGAATCTGGCATGCAATAGCAGACTGACCTTAAATAAATAGTTTCACCTCACCTAGCTTAGTTACCTATTGAGTACACTGAAGTAACAGAGCTTAACCTTTGGTTCTATAACTAGGAGTGAGCTAAGGCTGAATTGAAATGTATTGTACGTCCCATCACAAAGTAAGAGCTTAACAAATATTTGCACTTAGGACAGAAAGATGGTTCAGTGGGTGAGAAACCTTGCTATTCTTGCAGAGAACCTGAATACAAGTCTCGGCACCTAAACTGGGAGGTTCACAACTGCTTGGAACTCCAATTCCAGCGATCCAGTGCCCTCTTCTGGCCTCCAAAGCACTTGTGCCCATGTGGGGCACATGAAGACAATCAGGCAAATATAAATCCATGCTGTTTTAGGGATTTATCGTAGAATATTTCATTACATTGTGAACTCCAAAATTGTGAACTGAAAAAAGCATGTTGAGTGATCATGTAATAATGAACACTCACTGAGTCTTACTGTGTTCCCGACAGCAGGCTAAGATCTTTACCTGAATCATATGAAGTATTCAGAATAGCATTATAAACAGTAGCACTCCTGTGTTACATAAGGGAAGGCTCAGGGTCACAGGATTCTAATGGCAAAATTAGGTGCCACCAAAAATCGAAATGCAAGCAACTTCCCTGTTAGTCCACTCATGACTGGTGCATTTTTAAGGCATGTTTCATTAGATATTTTCTTCATTTACATTTCCAGTGCTATCTCAAAAGTCCCCATACCCTCTACCCCCCCACTCCCCTACCCACCCACTCACACTTCTTGGCCCTGTGTTCCCCGGTACTGAGGCATATAAAGTGGTAGTCCTAAGATTGCGTGGAGAATCCTCTAGGGACCTTGGGGGGTCTCCCCTCCCACTCTTGATCACTAATTGAGAAAACACATTACAGCTGGACCTCATGGAGGCATTTCCTCAAGGGATGCTCCTTTCTTTGTGATAACTCCAGCTTGTATCAAGTTGACACATAAAACCAGTCAGTACAAAAAGGAAAGGAAAAATAAGGAATCTGATGAAACTGGTCACATATTTTTAGGTGAAAAAGAAATAGACATTCCGGTAAGAAGGACACATGCTCCACTATGTTCATAGCAGCCTTATTTATAATAGCCAGATGCTGGAAAGAACCCAGATGCCCCTCAACAGAGGAATGGATACAGAAAATGTGGTACATTTACACAATGGAATACTACTCAGCTATTAAAAAATGAATTTATGAAATTCCTAGGCAAATGGATGGACCTGGAGGGCATCATCTTGAGTGAGGTAACCCAAACACAAAGGAACTCACACAATATGTACTCACTGATAAGTGGATATTAGCCCAGAAACTTAGGATACCCAAGATATAAGATACAATTTGCTAAACACATGAAATTCAAGAAGAACGAAGACCAAAGTGTGGACACTTATGCCCCTTCTTAGAAATGGGAACTAAACACCCATTGAAGGAGTTACAGAGACAAAATTTGGAGCTGTGACAAAAGGATGGACCATCTAGTGATTGCCATATGCAGAGATCCATCCCATAATCAGCTCCCAAACGCTGACACCATTGCATACACTAGCAAGATTTTGCTGAAAGGACCCAGATATAGCTGTCTCTTGTGAGACTATGCCGGGGCCTAGCAAACACAGAAGTGGATGATCACAGTCAGCTATTGGATGGGTCACACGGCCCCCAATGGAGGAGCTAGAGAAAGTACCCAAGGAGCTAAAGGGATCTGCAACCCTATAGGTGGACCAACATTATGAACTAACCAGTACCCCGGAGCTCTTGACTCTAGCTGCATATGTATCAAAAGATGGCCTAGTCGGCCATCACTGCAAAGAGAGGCCCATTGGACTTGCAAACTGTATATGCCCCAGTACAGGGGAACCCCAGGGCCAAAACGGGGGAGTGGGTGGGTAGGGGATTGGGGGGGTGGGTATGGGGGACCTTTGGGATAGCATTGAAAATGTAAACGAGGAAAATACCTAATAAAAATAAAATAAAATTTAAAAAAATACAAAAAAAAAAAAAAAAAAAAAGAAATAGACATTCCAGCACAACATCCTATGGAAGAGACAGCTCATCGGCTATTGGTGGGGCTGGCTAAGATCATTGTGAGCCTTGGGCAGTTGTTCTCTTGCATGCTCTATATCGAATCATAAGTGAGTAGAGTCATTAAAACATGAAACTATCACACTGTTCTTCCTGTTCTTCCTATTTAAATAGTTCTAACACACTCCAACCTTCACTTTCTGCTTGTCTGGTTCTAGTTTTTTCATCTAAACATAACATGTCCTCATCTTTATTCCACTTCCAACTCAAACACAACCTGATGTTTCATCTCTAATATTCTCTTGCAGCATTCCCGCACATTTGCAGATAGCGTTTCATGAAATTAATCTCTTCTTCTCAGGTGCAGCAACAGGGTCCAGCTTGTCCATGAAACTAAGTTATGCCTATCCCATTGTAACACAAATCTCGAGTATATCACATAATCCTTTAACAAATTTCTCCATTTAGTATTTGTAGAGTAAAGCCCTGGGTGATGGGAAACATAAGGCAGAAATGTCTGCATTTCTGAACAACTGCAAGAGACAGGCCATCAACTGGGATCTTCCTGTTGGTTAGCCTGTAAATGAGAAGCCAGTTTCTACTGTGTCAAGCTCTTGAGATTTCAAAAATCAACTTCCAACTGATGTCAATATACAATAAACCAATCACCTTGCTATAACTCACCATGAGGTAAAATGACTCATAGTTAATTCCAGCTGTCACTGAAGCTCCAGCAAAGAAACATATCTCCTCTATTATGTGCATTATTCCCAAGGCTTAAGCAGTTTTTGTTGATTTTGATGAATAGAAACAGATACCCTTCAATGGGTAAGCAAGTTGACATAGAATCTCAAATGGAAACCAAAAAACAACAACAAAAAGCAAAACATCCTCCCTACTATTTACATTCACTACCACCAGTCATGACAGGAATTAAATTGGTACAATCTGATTCCCCCCAACCCCATCACACACACACACACACACACACACACACACACACACACACACACACACACACTTTGCTGCAAGGTGGTCCAAGCGCAAGAGTATATTTGCACATGGATGCTGCCCTTGACTCTTAACACTTTAATCAATGGTAGGACAGAGAAGACTTCAGCTGGAAGAGAAGCTGTAGATTTACTATTTACTATGACTAAAGTGTTGTGTGAAGAGCACAGTCCTGTGAGATGGGTGCTATTATTTGTCTTGTTTGAGAGAGAAGCAATCAGGCATTGAACCCATGCCAATAGATTAAAGAAAGCCAGAGGCAAGGTAGTAACCCATTTTTGTCTAACTCTACAGTCTCTAGACCCCAAGTGGGCAAGAAAATTAAATGACTAGAGAATAAATAACAACACATAGACTCAATCCTATTCTCCCATCCTCATCATTTGCGCTTTTCTTCTTTTGGCGCAATATCCTCTAGGGATCACTTTCCCTTTCAGCAGGCCTCAGCAGCACTCGTGATGGTGGCTTTCTTACTTAGGGTTTCTTTTGCTCCAGTGTAACCATAACCAATTAGCAAAGTTTGGGATGAAAGGGTTTGTTTAGCTTACACTTCCACATCACTGTTTGTCTTAGTCAGGGTTTCTATTCCTGCACAAACATCATGACCAAGAAGCAAGTTGGAGAGGAAAGGGTTTATTCGGCTTACACTTCCATACTGCTGTTCATCACCAAGGAAGTCAGGACTGGAACTCAAGCAGGTCAGAAAGCAGGAGCCGGTGCAGAGGCCATGGAGGGATGTTCTTTACTGGCTTGCCTCCTCTGGCTTGCTCAGCCTGCTCTCTTATAGAACCAAGACTACCAGCCCAGAGATGGTCCCACCCACAAGGGGCCTTTCCCCCTTGATCACTAACTGAGTAAATGCCTTTCAGTTGGATCTCATGGAGGCATTTCCTCAAATGAAGTTCCTTTCTCTGTGATAACTCCAGCTGTGTCAAGTTGACACAAAACTAGCCAGTACAATTGACCCCTTGTCAACTTGACATACAAACACATCACTAGTAAGCCTCAACCCTTACATTCTTATTCATCCCCAAGATCTAAATAACTTTAGAAGTCCCACAGTCTTTACATATTCTTAAAATTTCAATTTCTTTAAAATATCCATCTCTTTTAAAATCCAAAGTCTTTTTACAATTAAAAGTCTCTTAACTGTGGGCTCCACTAAAACAGTTTCTTCCTTCAAGAGGGAAAATATCAGGGCACAGCCACAATCAAAAGCAAAAGTCAATCTCCAACCGTCCAATGTCTGGGATCCAACTTACGATCTTCTGGGCTCCTCCAAGGGCTTGGGTCACTTCTCCAGCCATGCCCTTTGTAGCACACGCGTCATCCTCTAGGCTCCAGATGCCTGTACTCCACTGCTGCTGCTGCTGCTGCTCTTGGTGGTCATCTCATGGTACTGGCATCTCCAAAACACTGCATGACCCCTTCAGTCCTGGGCCATCAATTGCAACTGAGGCTGGACTTTCACCAATGGCCTTCCATGGCCTCTCATAGTGCCAAGCCTCAGCTGCTCTGCTCAACTCCTTCATGCCTTCAAAACCAGTACCACCTGGGTGACCCTTACACATTACCAAGTCCAGCCACAGCACAAGGTACAACTTTGGCTATATCTGGAACACAGCCACTGTGCTCTCAGAAAACACTTCCCAGAAGATGTCACCTCAATGATGCTGGTCTCTTCTTAATCACCGCTAATTTCTTAGCTCCAGCTAACCAGCATCAATAGTCCCAGTAATGCAAAGTTTTTGCTTTAGTAGTTCTGGTATCTTGTTAATCACAGCTGATTCTTCAGCCCCAGCTAACCAGAACTACAGAATCTTCACAATCAAAACAGGAATGGCCCTGAAAAGAGTCTTTAATTTTCCCTCTGAAATTTCACACACCAGAGCTCCATCTTCTGCAGTGTTCTCAACATTATCTTCCAACCTCCTACACAACATCTGACAGAGCTCTTAACAACGGATGGATCTTCAAGCCCAAAGTTCCAAAGTCCTTCCACAGTCCTCCCCAAAACATGGTCAGGTTGTCACAGGAATACCCCACTCCACTGGTACCAATTTGTCTTAGTCAGGGTTTCTATTCCTGCACAAACATCATGACCAAGAAGCAAGTTGGAGAGGAAAGGGTTTATTCGGCTTACACTTCCATACTGCTGTTCATCACCAAGGAAGTCAGGACTGGAACTCAAGCAGGTCAGAAAGCAGGAGCCGATGCAGAGGCCATGGAGGGATGTTCTTTACTGGCTTGCCTCCTCTGGCTTGCTCAGCCTGCTCTCTTATAGAACCAAGACTACCAGCCCAGAGATGGTCCCACCCACAAGGGGCCTTTCCCCCTTGATCACTAACTGAGTAAATGCCTTTCAGTTGGATCTCATGGAGGCATTTCCTCAAATGAAGTTCCTTTCTCTGTGATAACTCCAGCTGTGTCAAGTTGACACAAAACTAGCCAGTACACTGTTCATCACCAAAGGAAGTTAAGGCATGAACTCAAACTGGGTAGGAACCTGGAGGCAGGAGCTGATGCAGAGGCTATAGAGGGGTGCTGCTTACTGGCTTGCTCCCCCTGGCTTGCTCAGCCTGCTTCAGAACCCAGGAACACCAGCTTAGATATGGCCCCACCCACAATGGGCTGGGCTCATCCCCATTGACCAGTAATTGAGAAAACGGCTTACAGCTCGATTTATAATGAAATGACAGCATTTCCTCAACTGAGGCTCCTTTCTCTCTGATGACTCTAGCTTGGGTCAAGTTGGTACACAAAACCAGACAGTATAGTGGCTGTGAGGTTATCTTACTCCTTGCTTTGACGAAGATAGGCAGAGATACTCCATCTCCCACCTATGAAAAGCAGAGAATTGAAACTGTATACAGACATCATAGTGTCCAGATGTAGTCACAGCACAGCTTACTCTTACCTGACAAAAACTGTGTATTGAGCTACTCTCTTTAATTATTAAAAAAGCCTCAGGACTCTTAATAGTGTCATATGAAAAATCAAAAAGAGTGTAGAAATAACTCATTAAAGAACTAGCTCAAGATTAAAACAAATCAAATGAGGGGCTTGGCATGTAGGGAAGCTTGTATGTTGCTTACTAAGCACACACGAAGCCCTGGAGCAGACCTCAGCATCACATGAAACTGTGTGGTGGCCCAAATCTGTGACATCAAATTTGGGGGTAAGGCTTCTGGTGGAACAGAAGACGCAGAAGTTCTAGGTTCTCCTCAGCTTCAGATGGAGAAGGAGGCCAATCTGAGCCCCTCTCTCAAAACACACAACTACAAATTTATAAACATTTTGAAAAATAGTTCTATGGTAAAGCCACAAATTAACTCAGCTTAAAATAGAACCAACAGTATTAAGAGATAAGGGGTCATCTATTTCCATTTATAGCATAATGGTACTCATTTAGTCAGGAAATCCAACAGTACTTAGAAAAAATTAAGAGTAGACAATAACTTCAAAGGCTATATATTTTCAGAAGATTTTATTTTTATCTTTTTGTCAGGAGCCATCATGGAAAAGCTAAAAACTAGCAGGTGATCTTCCTGAGATGGGTGTTCTTTAAATTAAAATCTATGATGAATTTGCTCCTATAGGCAAGGCCAGGAGAATTTCATTTTAGGAAAGCCTTCTGCGATTAATATGCTTTTCCTGTTATCATTAAATATATATAACAATTACAAGGTAATTGCCCACTCTTTTGAGTATATCTCTACAGAAAAACGAAGATGTACTGTCTTGTAGTGATGCTATATAGTCAAATAGATGGTTTCCTAGTTATTAATTATGGTTTTATAAGAATTCCTGAAATTATAGTAATTATTAAACTCTTTTCTGATAGTCAAAACTGCAATGAGAACTCTGTCAGTCTTCAAGTGTTAAGAATTAATTACTTCTGAGATAGCAAGCAGGCACCTACTCCTCAGAGCACATTCCAATAGGTTGTAAAACCATTAATCAAAGGGTCATAAAAAGGGGACTAATGATTTACTCTAGGTGCAAGAACAGAAGACAAAATATTGATTGGATTTATCTGTACAAAACTTCACTAATATCCAAGTCATAAAAACTATGTTTTTTAACTCTGCAGGAACCTGTAGAGCTGGTCACAGGTGATGAATGTTTAGCCAGATAATTACTCATAATGGATATATATGCATGTAAACATTCTCTGCATTCAACTTTTTATTTGATTTATGATTTGAATTTATGTGAAAACTTGTAGTGAACTTTTTTCCATGTGACCATGTATTCTGAAAAATGTATAAGTGCTGAGGACAAAGAGAAGAAACAGAACTGAGGAGGACTTTTTAGACAGAACTGAGCTCAAAAAGAACTTAGAAAATAAGGCCCTGAGACTAAAAGGAGTGTTGCATCAGAGCAGGAGGAGAGAGCAAGATAAGGAGAATGCAGAGTGAAATAACTTAGAAACTATAAAGCAACTTAAAAAAATTAAGAGAGAAATGTGCAGAATGCAGAGGGGAAGGGAGAAAAGGAAGCTGCAGAGAGAGCAGAAGGAACAGGAGGCTTCTCCTTACCATGGGACAGAACAAGTCTTTTTGTAGTAGCAAAGCATGCTTGGTCTTACTAAAGAGAACACATCTTTCTTCTTATAGATTTGGTTTTAATTCATTTAGCAATAGTAGGGTAGAAACTTTTTCTTTCTCTATGAAATAGAGATTGGAGTTCATTTTTCATTCAGGATGAGTGAGTTCTTTCTGCACTGGCCCTTGGTCTTTTGTGCAATATACATATGTACGTATGAATGTGTGTATGTGTAAGTATGTAATTATGAGATAGTATGAAAGTTGGACCCAACTTGTTCAAATGGAGATTCAAGAATGTATATTCATGAATCTGTTTACAAATTTATGTGACTTTAATCCATATTTTCTTGTGTTAAATGTTTTTTTTTGTGAGAATGACTCTCTTCTCCTGGTACAATAGAAGTTTATTGCTCCAAACTTTCCCCTAGTCTGACAAGCAAGAGGCACCTGGACAAGAGGAAAAAGCCTCCAGCAATTAATCCATTAGTTACTCCCCTGTTGTTTAGGATGAGGTGCTAATTCCAGAGACTGCAGTTTCTGGCCTCAGAGGAATTCAAACGGGCACATCAGCAGTTGCAGCAAAGTGACTTAGACTTAAGATAGGTAAACATTTTATTATTATACAGCAACCTTAAATATCTTGCCTCTGCCAACTCTCATACCTGTTGGCTTACCTTCAAGAGAGAACCAAGAAAGGACAACCAGGATGGTCCATGGCACTTGATTGATTGATTGATTGATTGATTGCCTAATTGATTTTGGGGTTTTCAAAACAGGGTTTCTCTGGTAACAACCCTGGCTGCCCTACTCATTTTGCAGATCTTGTTGGTCTGGAACTCAGAGATCTGTCTTCTTCTGCCTCCTGAGTGCTGGGGTTACAGTGTGCACCATGATGTCTGGCTCTTATGTTTTCTTTTTATTATGTTTGCATTTGCAGTTGCATGCAGTACCTGAGGAGTCTGAGGAAGACTTTGTATCTCCTTGAACTGGAGTTATAGGGAGTTGCGAGAAGCCCTACATGAGTGCTGGGAACTGAAATTGGTTCCTGTGTACACGCCTCATCACGGAGACATCTCTGCAGCTCCCAAGCCATATTATACAATGGCTTTTTGATATGCTAGTGATCTTTTTTCAAATGGACACATAAAGTACATAGAGTGAAACATGTAAAACTTTTAAATATATATATATTTAATTATGTGTATATGTGGGTATTTGCCCTTAAGTGCCCATGAAGGTCAGATGTATTATATACCTATTCTATCCCCTTGGCATCCTAGTTACAGGTTATTGTGAGCTTCCTGACAATGGGTGCTAGGACAGAAATCTGGATCTTCAGTAAGATCAGTATATTCTCTTAACAACTGAGCTGTCTCTCCAGCCATCAAAATGTACAAATCTGAAGAAATTAAGTTTAATTACTTTCACTTGCGTGTATATCTAAATAAGTGATATTGAGACTTGGAGCTGGAATATTTCCATCCCTCTAAAAATCTCTGCACACCATTTGCAGTAAAAAAAATATGGCTAAAATGTTTTTATTGTCTATATTTTGTGAGAAACACTTGGCTAATAAATCAATATTAAGGATGGAAGTGGAGAATATTATCCTGATTGAGTTAACCCAGTCCCAAAAGGACAGTCATGGTATATACTCACTTATAAGTGGATATTAGCCATAAAATACAGAATTCCCACATTACACTCTACAGATCCAAGAAATCTACACAAGAAGGAATGGATAAGTGAAAAGTGAAGATGCTTGAATTTCATTAGAAGGGGGAATAAGATAGTCATAAGAGGGAGATGGAGGGAGGGATCTGGGAGGAAGAGGGGATTGGGAGGAGAATGGGGGGTGTTCAGGATCAGCTGTGGGGAGAAACAGAAGAGATGGCTAGATGGCCATGAGAATGAATAAATCTACAACTGACAGGGGTTAGGGAGGTGTGGACACCTCCAGGAAGTGATAGAGACCTGGGATTAGGGAGGCACCCAAGAATCAATGGTGGCGGTCTTAGCTGTGACTTACAGCATTGAAGATAATGGAACCTGAAGAGGCCATCTCCTGTAGCTAGGCGGACCTCCAGTGGGGTGATAGAGACACCAACCCATCCACAAAACGTTTGACCGAAAAATTTATCCTATCTACAAGAAATGCAGGGAGAGGAAATGGAGTAGAGACTGAGAGAATAGCCAACCAATAACCAGCCCAACTGAAGACTTATCTCACGGGTAATCCTTGACATTATTAATGATACTGTTATGCTTACAGACAGGATTCTAGCGTTGTTGTCCTCTGAGAGGCTCTACCCTGTAGCTGAGTCAGACAGATACAGACACCCACAGCTAAACAGTGAGTGGAGCTTGGGAAGTCTTATAAAAGAATAGGGGAAAGATTATTGACCCCCAAAGGAACAGGAACTCCACAAGAAGACCAACAGATTCAACTAATCTGGACCCTTAGGGCTCTCAGAGACTGAACCACCAACCAAAGAACATACACGGGTAGGACCTAGGACATATGTAGCAGATATGCAGTTTGGTTTTCATGTGACCACTGAAGTACTGGAGTGAGGGCTATCCCAAAATCTATCTATGGGTTATGCTCTTATAGCTGGGCTGCCTTATCTGGTCTTAGTAGGAAAGAATGCCCTGTAGAGACTTCATGTGCCAGAGGTGGGGGTGCGGGGGATACTCAAGGGTCTTTCATCTACTCAGAGGAGAAGGGGATGGGATGATGGGGGAAGGAACGTGGGAGGGGCTGACTTGGAGGGAATCAGTGAGAAGGATGTAAAGTAAATAATAATAATAATAATAACAAAAACAACAATAACAACAATAATAAAATCAATGTTAAAAGCATTGTTTGACAAAAATCTAGTCCCCCCTATCAAGTCATCCTCAGAGGCAATCAATGCAAATCATGTTTTCTGCAGTTTCTGGACCCTTCTGTGCCCTTAAAATCACTTTCCCTCTCTATCTTGCATGCCTACCTCAGTTATTATGTAAAAGAATCACAGTATATTTGCCTTTGAGAAACAGAATAGAGTGATGATAAGGAATTTCTGCACTGGAAATGATATGACAAAACTATTAATATTTCTTATTTGTATAAGCCCTATGCCATGCACTATATCTCTATCTCTGTCTATCTATCTATCTATCTATCTATCTATCTATCTATCTATCTATCTATCTATCTATTTATCTATACTCTTAATTTCTACCACAGACAAATGGTAGTATTTTTAATACTCTTATAGTTGGAAAGACTTAATATAAAATGATCCATTTAACATCTATACAAGTCAAAATACTTCGCACTTGTAGATTAATTTTTGTTTTCCTACTCTGTAGTCAACTTATTAATTTCATTGGCCACTGAGAGTTTTAAAAGTCAGTGTTCTCCCAAGAAGAGGCACATTGTTCCAAATCCATAGTGACAAGTACCAGAGTTGGCTTTAAAGTCAATCAGTTAGCAAAACTTGTACAGCATTGTTCTTAAGTAAGCAATCAGCACTGGCTTTAAAGCTACCTAATTACTCAGCGACAGCTAGCTTTAGTGAACACTCTTTAAAAGCCCAACAGCAAGAAGCTTCTGATTTCAGCCAACAGGACAGCGGGTGACTATGGTGAACCCATTGCTAAGGCTGCTCTCAGAGTTCTGCTGTTCTAATGGATTGCAAGTGCTGTCAATGCTGACAGGTTTTCACTCTGTCCTCAGCCCACTCCCATCTCAGCATCTAACACAATACAAGTAAAGTCATCCCAGGAAGTATCAGGGCATTAAACGGGTTTTCTCAAAAGAGCAAGCCATACAACCCTTCCACACTTGACTATCCTGTGGAACCAGCTTTGAAAGACATTGTGTGTAGTCTTTATTCTTTGATATAGTTATAGCCCCTCATGGATCTTGAGGACAAAAGACATGAGAAGATCCAGGCATGAGAAAGTTTGGCTTCATTAGGAAACTTTTCTTGGTCTGTGCATGGTCGTGATCTTCCTACATCTCCACATAGTCTTTGTATGTATGTGTCTGCATCCTAACCACTTTCTATTAAGAAGTCAGCCACAATGGGCAAGGCTCACGCTAATGAACCTACATGACTTCAACTATTCTCTTAAACGTCTATAAGCAGGATTACTCAACCTGGGGGTCATGACCCTTAGGTGTCAAATATGACCTTTTCACAGGGGTTGCCTAAGACTATCAGAACATGCAGATATTTACATTTTGATTCATAATAGTAGCAAAATTACAGTTATGAGGTAGCAGCAAAAAATAAAATTATTTTATAGTTGGGGGTCACCACAACATGAGAAACTGTATTAAGTGATCACAGAATTAAGAACATAGAGAACTAATGCCTTAGACCTTTCTGAAATAGTGCGGACTGGACATCAGCTTACAGGTTTGGATGGATGCTGTTCAACCCTGAAAAAGGTCTAGCTATCCTTACTTTGTATTAGCTTGTTGCAAGATTAAACTAAAATATTACTTTATAATACATATCTGGTTAGAAGTAGAGATTACATGTATTGCATAAATGAAGTATGGCTCATGTGCAAGCAGTTTCAAAATAAAAAGTTGTGTGTTTTTGCCATATTTAAGTAAAAGCTGGAACATAATTGATTAATTCATTTATAAAATGCACCGTACAGGCGAATGCCAGGTCCAGGAAGTGGGAGTGGGTGGGTTGGGGAGCAGGGCGGGGGGAGAATATAGAGTGCTTTGGGGATAGCATTTGAAATGTAAATGAAGAAAATATCTAATAAAACATGCCTTAAAAATGCACCAGTCATGAGTGGACTAACAGGGAAGTTGCTTGCATTTCGATTTTTGGTGGCACCTAATTTTGCCATTAGAATCCTGTGACCCTCAGCCTTCCCATATGTAACACAGGAGTGCTACTGTTTATAATGCTATTCTGAATACTTCACATGATTCAGGTAAAGATCTTAGCCTGCTTTCGGGAACACAGTAAGACTCAGTGAGTGTTCATTATTACATGATCACAGCATACATATAGGGCTTGCCCTATGAAGGCCAAGATGAAAAGTATTGTCTTCATTCACAACCACAGTCACAAACTGGCCTTTGGTGGGTATTGAATAAATATTTTTGTATTCATAAACATACAGAGGCTGATTCTAGGAACCATATTTCATTTGTTAAGCTTGTTCTTTATTAACTTTTTTTTTTTTACTCTATGACCAATGGTGTTTGAAGGCAACTCAGGCAAAAGGATTAATCTCTCAGCATCTCTGACTTCATGACAGAAATCTGTGGAGAGGAACTCTAAGCAATCGACCTTTCACATTAGAATTTCACACTCATTTAACAGCTGCAAGGAATAAGATCTGTGTTTCGCCCCCCACCCCCATGCAATACCTCCCTGCACTTGGCCATTCCTAACACCTGCCAGCTCTACAAACAATGGCCCTGAGGAACCCTCTCCTCCTATGGCTACTTCTGCTGTGCCTTGCGAAAATGCTCTCATACAGTAAAATACCTAGGATTCCTAAGGAGAATTTTCCAAAAAATCAAAATACATAGGGCACGGGTTCTCAACCTCTTGGTCATGACCCCCATGGGGTCACATATCAGACATCCTGCATATCACATATTTACATTATAATTGACTCAAGTAGCAAAACTGTAGTTATGAGGTAGCAATGAAATAATTTTATGGCTTGGGATCACTACAATATGTCTTAAAGGGTTGTAGAATTTGAGAGGTTGAGAACCACTGACATAGGAAATTGTAGGATATTATTTCCAACTCTATGACATATGAAGAGGAAGTAAAGTATGCCTAAAGATGAGCAGGATCAAAGTTCACTCGACCTGGACACAATACCACCGAGATGAATCTTGATTAAATCATAGCTATTTAGTTAGCTTGACAATTGTATAAGTGTATGAAATTTTCAATGAATAACTAAAAACATTATTGAAAAGTCAATGTCAGGAGAAATTTTTCGAGATCCTTTCTTGAGTTAAACTTAAATACTTTAATGTACTAGAGTAATTTATCTAACATTCAAAATAGCTGTGACAAAATTTTATGTGTGTATATGAAACCAAAGAACTTATAAACTTTACGGATTACAAACTGTTAATGAAAAACATACTCCATTATTACTACTGAATTAATCCCAATGGCATGTAAACTGGATACAGTGATCACTAATGAGGCACCCGGTTTTTGTTATTTCATGTAAATAACTAACCATGTCTGTGAAAGATTGATTGCAGCTTTTAAAATGTTTGCTAAATCCATGTGTAATTAAGATGAGTTAAATATGCAAATCAAGCCTAATTAGCTTCATTTATTAATGTTAGTTTGCCTTGCCATGACAAAATTCCTTCTTGGATCTCTTTTTAGTGCTTTGCATTTCTGATTTCTTTGTTCTAAGTTTAAATTGCTGGAGAAATAAGCTGTTTCCAAAGGAGCAGGCGCCTGCATGCAGGGTCCCCCTGCCATTTAGCAATGAGGTTTAGAAAGCATTCTCCCACTGGCATGAAAACTGATTAAAATGCTATTTCTGTATATGTATGTATTTCCAGCCACCTTATGTTGGACTGTATTTAATTAATTCCACTTCACCAAAGTAGAAAACCCTTGGGATTTCCTTTTGATGCGAATGAGCCTTTGTCCCAGTATGTCCAGCACAACGATTGAACAGTGTAACAGTGGCTAATGAACCAGGGCTGTCTGTGGAAACGGCTTCTCTTTCTCCACATATCCCCGAGTTAACAAAACGAACTTCCCTGTGTTGAGCTACTAGCCTCGTGTGGGAAACAACAGTCAAGCTTCAACAAGAAACATGTGCCAAGAAATACAAAGGACAAATAATATATGTGGGTCAGAGGGGACAACAGCAAAACTAACCATTAAGGATCAGAGTCATTGTCACTACTTCTTGATAAGTAAAAGTGGGTATACCCACAACAAAATCAAAGCAAAGCAAAGCAAAATGAAGCAACAGACTTATCTGCTTTTAACTTATTGGAATTTTTTAACACTATGCCTCACAATACAGGTCTCCAAAATTCCCAAAATATTTTATAGTATTATTTATTTTATTATCTGTTTAAGTGCATTGATATTCTTAATACAAAAAATAGTGGAAAGAAAATTCCTTTTTTTGCCATAGGCTGGGGGACTTCAATCTAGAATGTTTTATTGTGGTTTAAACACACGAAATCTATCTACACACAATGATAATTGCACTGACTTTTATTTCTAACCGTAGGACAATGTTGTACAACAGTTTCCCAAAGTGATTTTACCTCATAAGAGCTAGACATTTTATGGTAGTATTTCTGTCTCAAATCATGAATTCAATATTAATTTTGGGGGAAATCCGTTTGAATGTTTACGATCACTGGAAAACTTAGGTAAGAATATATATCTAGGAAGGAAAAAAAATACAAAAACATTAAGTGTTATTCATTTTATGTTGTTTTGCCCCCAAAACATTTCTTTAAAATCCAGTATCTCTTGCATCAAATTTGGAGCCATGAACAAATAACAGTCCAAAGGGCTCCACGAAGGTCCAACTAGGCAGGACAATGAGTTTATTAGGTTAATTTACAGAACATGATTAAAGGGTCGCTCACAGAGCATGGTGAGCCTGGGTGAACCCAAAGCTGGTGCATCACTGAGAAGTATCATCTCAGCATTGATGACAACTTCCATATAGCAGTATAGATGGAATCCTTTCTTCTGTCAACTTCCACCACTTTATAAACCCTTTATAAACTCCATCACCTCCTAAGACCATGAGACCATGATCAAGTTGGGCAGAATTGCATACAGGTGTGAGGGAGGAATAGGTAGGAGTGGCTGGAATCTCTAGAGAAGTTCAAATGATCCTCCTCGCTTCCTTCTTCTATGATGGAACGGCAATGGCCAAGAATTGGGGATCTTTTGAGTAGTCACAGCTGCCCTGATGACAAAGGCAATGGCTGTAATGCTCAGAGGACAGCATTTTGTAAATCTGCTGATCACACTGTTAGAGTTACAAAAAGTTTAAGTTGGAAGTTTGAACTAAGCCTGAGATAACAGAACCCACATCTTGAGTGGGTACCTTTCTCTGGAAATGACCTTCTGTGGGATGAGTACTCCGAACTTGTTATTCACATAGAGTAAACAGTTTAGATGAACAGGACAAAGAGCCCTTTCTTGATGTTTTAAATTTAAGCAGTAAAGCTGTTACAAAGAAGAAACAAACACCCCCCCCCCAATACTTGTCCCATCGTCTGTAGAAGGTGAGCATCACACAGGAAGTGCATGAGCAGTGTGGGGACTTTTCCAAAACCTCAAAAGGACAGGCTTTAAACATTTCACAACTTCAGAAAATGCCAAACTACATCTCCAACAAACTGAGAAATTTCGCACTCTATTTGCTTCTCCATACTCTCCACACTAAAAGAACTGAGGATCCCAAAACATAAGCCTTTAGGCAAACTAAGCTATTTATATATATACATCCATAAAATAGTGCCTAGTGGGCTCCCATTACAAGTCACCTCTCCCCGAAGTGTAATGCCTCCCTATAGCCCCTCAAAAACTCGTCCGATTACTGTACCAGCTTGATGTTCAAACCCATTGGATCAAGGTATGGGTGATGATCCTGAAGTGCAGTTGCTTGACCTCAAGTTCCTGAAGTTTGCTTCCTCTCTATCCATAGATCTGTGACACTAAGACAGGGTATCTACTGGTCCACACCAGTGTGTACGGCTGCATTAAGTACAAGACAGTCACACACATATGGGGAGAATGAAGGCACCAAAGGTCAGCAGTAATCCATCATGGTTCTGAAATTCTGCCATGCTAATTTTTTACATGTTCTGTGATTATGTCTCATAGTCTGGAAATCATTTTTCATGACTCCCAGATCTTTTCTATTATAACTTGGGAATTAAGGGACACCCCAGGAGCAGCTGTTTTAAGGACTCAGTCATCAATCATCTAGATACATAGGAGCCATGCAGAAACCTTATTTAAGATGCATATTTTAACAGAGAAAGGGATTTCCCTAAGAAGCTCCAATTAAGAGTCCCTGTATCAGTATTGCACATTGACTTCAGGCTCATTAGCAGCCTGTGGAATTCTAACATGTCTGAGAAAAATGACCTTGTCCAGTGCTGCTCAAACTCCAAGGTTTGTGTATTCAATGCTGTTGACCGGTGATATTAAAAAACAAAGCTCTCTAACATGTTTCATTTGTCATATTTCATAATGTGAATATTGCCTCCATGGAAGAATTTCAAGTTATGGAATTCACATCACTTGAACACAGGTTTAGGAAGCATTGTGCATACTTAGCTCTGATTAACCAATGTAAGGCCATTCCAATACACCACTGCCTGTCAGGCTACAGGAATGCCGCTGAACCATAGACAACAACAACAATAACAACAACAACAATAACAACAACAATGTCCAGAAGAGATGCACAAGAAGCCTCTTGATTGAATGTTTTTTTTTATTAGTTACTATGAGGCCTGAACCTAGGGATATATACATGGAAAGAATGTGCTCTACTGCTAAAATACACACTGAGCACAGTTGCCAATTTTGAAAGAAACATGCTTTAAATATTACCAGTCAGGCAACCAATATGGGAAGGATTGTTGGGAGTTTATGCTTGGTGTAAGTAGCTCTTACACAAGACACACTTTCACTCAACTGGTCGAGGCATTCTGTGTGGTCTACTCTTTTCCGCTTTGATCCTTGACTCTGTGGCTGATGGAATATAACAGAGACTGCACCTCTATCAGAGGAAACTGGAGCTGATCGGATGATGGATGGATGATCAAGAGTTGGCTTCTAGCAGTGGTTGCTTTCAAGTGGCTGCTTGAGCTCTGTTCAGGAAGTAACTCAGTTATGGTTTCTATTGTTGTGATAAAACGTTATGAGCAGAAGTAACAAGAGGAGAAAAACATTTTGCATTGTTGTTTTGTTCCTTTTTTTTTTTTTTTTTTAGTGTACAGTCCTACAAACCAGTGCAGGAATTCAAAGAAGGAATCTGGAGGCAGGAACTGATGTAGAGACTAAGGAGGAAGGCTACTTTTTGATCTGTTTTACATGGCTTATTCAATCTTTTTAAAAAATTTTTAAAAATATATATTTATTTATTTTTACTTATACATTTTACATCCCACTCACTGACCCACTCCTGGTCATCCCTTCTCACAGTCCTTTTCCTATCCCTCTTTCCCCTTCTCCTCTGAGCAGGTGGGGCCCCTCCTGGGTACCCTCACAATGGCACATCAAGTTTCTCTACAGCTAGGCTCTTCGTTTCCCACTGAGTCCAGACAAGGCAGCCCAGCTAGAAGAACAAATCCCACATGCAGGAAACAGCTTTCAGGATAGCCATTATTCCAGTTCTTTGGGACCCACGTTAAGACCAAGTTGCCCATCTGCTGATACATATGCCGGGGAGGCTTAAGTCCAGCCTGTGTATGTTCCTTGGTTCAATCTCTGAAAGACCCAAGGATCCAGGTTAATATCCTTCCCATATTAATGCACCAATCTCTTAGGCTACTAGTGATACTCTGTTATGCTTGCTGTTTTCTGAGAGGACCCACCCACCAACTGACTCAGACAACCACAACCAAAGAGTGGATGGAGCTTGGGAACTCTTATGGAAGAGTTGGAGGAATAATTGCAGCCCCAAAGGGTATAGGAACTCCACAGGAAGACCAATAGAATCAATCTTTATTTATTTATTTCATTTATTTTTTTATTTTTTATTTTAGAACCCAGACCACCAGGTCAAGAGTAGTACCACCACTCACATTGATGTGGGCCCTCCCATATCAATCATTAATGAAGAAAATTATTTTTCTGTTGTCCTGGAAAGATACTGTGTTTAAAATTAAGATTTTATACTCTGGTTTAATTAATTTCTATGTTCTTATTTTATGAAACATGTTCAAAATTCTCAAAGTATAAACATATTTTAAAGTATCTTAAACATCTTGGTCATAATCCTTAATAATGTTGTTAACACTGATAAATAGTAGTCACCTACCTCAGCTGCTATAATTCTATTCCCTAGAGAGTACTAGACTGAAGATCTTGCAATTGTTTTTTTCTACAGTCTGGGTATTTTCATAATACATTAAATGTGGTACAAAAACATTAGTCAGTTGGTACAGCCATATACATTGTATTTTTATTTCTTAATTATTATGTATAATTATATAGTTTACAAAATAGGATCCTATATTCATCTCTTCATATTAGTAACAAAATAAAGTCACATTAGGATTCTATAGTACTGTGATTTTTTTGTGGTCATAATGTCACATCTATGTCAAGGTGATGTGACAAGATGCCTTATGTTCCATGTCACACACCCCACTTCTGTCAGCTGACAACTGGCTTCCTTTGTTCCTTGGATCAATTAATTCAATCTAGTAATTGAATTGTTGCTAAATTCCATTGGTGTCTATTACACAAATATTTTGTCTCTATCTTGGCAACCTCTAAATTCAATTGTACACAAAGTGAGAAAGATTATTGATTTCTCTCACAAGTTATTTACATGGGTGATGCTGCAGTAGCCAAACAGATTCGATCCTCATCCCACTCTCCAGGATGGAGCTCAAGAAGGCATGAACAGAAAAATATATGGAGTACATGATTTTATTGTCTAACACCATAGCTGGTTCTGATGTTATTTTAATATGCTGGCAGACTTTAATTTATAAATGATAGATAAATTTTTATTTTTTACATTCTATAGAAAGATTAGTTTGCCACTTGTAATTTAATTGTTTTTCTCTGTCTTGATATCTCAAACTACTGTGTAGTTATCAGGTTATTGTCCCATTGGGTTTTGTTGTTTGTTTGTTTGTTTGCTTGTTTGTTTTTTGCCCTGGGATATTTTCAGCATCACTGGCATTATTAGAGCCTTTGAAGGGTGAGGGGAGGAGCCTCATTTGTAAAACCATATGGCCCAGCACCTGTTTTGGAGATTATGTCTCCAGCTAATTAAAGTTCTTCCATCCAGGTCATCTACTCTGCTTCATTCAATTTGTGATCATCTAGAGTATTATCCTTCAAATAAAGAGAATGGGCATGATGCCCTCAGAGCTGGCCACGGGTATTCGATACTGTGGAATCAGGTTGGGTGTCTGATTTTTGGTTTTGGTTTTTCGTCTATGTCTGCAGAAGTCTTGCTGGGCTCAGACCACACAGTACACAGACGTCTATAAAGTCGACGGTACATTTTGTTACATGCATTCTGGCATTTTCTTCTGAAATAGCATACATCTGTGTGGTGGATCTCTGTTTCCAAGCCTCCATAGTTGTCATCTTTCATCTCATCCATCTCCTTCTGTTTTTCTTTGCCCATTGCAGTGTCTCTCTTTCCTTGCTCTATTTTTGGTTAAGGTTTGCAAAGTTATCTGTCTCATACTGATTTAATTGTAAGTTCTTACCAACTCAATAGATTTCCAGTGCATTTTAAAATTCCTTTTCATATTTCAACTTTCTACTTATTTCTATTTATATCTCAGTTCTATTAAAGTAAATATGCCTTCTTGGATTTTTTGGTGATACACACACACACACACACACACACACACGCACACACATATATATATATAATATTCAAGTTGTAAGAAAACTTTTCCTCCTCCTTCCTCCTCCTTCCTTGTCTCTATGTGTTTTTTATTTTTACTCAGGCTCAGAATGGGGCAGATTTGTGCACATTTGGATTTTGCCTTAGATCCCCACATCTGGATAGCACATTATCTCTTCATTGATCTGAAATGCTTGGCTTCCATTTTAAAACATATAACTAGAGGTTTCTTTCTATTCTTTAATTAATTACTGCTTTAGAATAGGAATTCCATTCCATCTCACTGGGTCTTTGGCATTTTGTTTTAATACTCTGGAATAGTGGCCTAGTTTCCCACCTGCATCACGTCCCAATCTCTACCCAATGTCATTATTTCATTTTATTATTCAGACTTAACAATGTGACATCCTTCACTTAAATGTCTATATAAGTTTACATGTATATTCCCAATAACTTCTATCATTTCCAGAGGCATAGTAAATACTGAATAAATGTAGAAACTATTAATATGCAAATGAGCTTCTTTGTAGTTGAGCTTTAATACTTTCTGGTCAAATAGGAAGAAAAGAGCCAGACAAGGTGTGGCATCCTTTTAATGCAATGGCTCATTTCATTGGCCTCTCTGTGCACATCACTACATGTCTACTGCATTGTTGCATGGCTTAGCTAGGTAAAGCTGGACCAGAACAAAATCCTGTGTTTTATTGTTTTATCTAGCCTCACTATCATTTTCTCTCAGTTGGAATCCTCTTAGTATTGGATCAGTAAAAATATGTGCGATTGAGACTAGTAGTAGCCTAGTACTACCACAAAGAATTAGAAAGGACATTTACAAGAGAGATCTCAGTCTGGGCTTCCATGTCTCTGAATCTAATAGTAATTACGTGACACCAAAGAGTGGATTACACAGAGAAATAACAACAATGACAACAACAGTGTTGACAACAACAACAACAAACCTAATTCATTTGGTTTATTTGATGCTGAAAACTTTAAAATGCTGTTATTCTTCTACTAGTTTCCATTCAATTTTTTCTCATGCTATCATGTTATGAGATAGTTTCTCAACATATATTTGGCATATGATCCCATGATACATCAACTTTGCTCTTTTCTCTTTTGCACTATTTCTGAATGGGGCTGTGGAGTATAGAGAGACAATAAAAACAACTGAATATAGAACCTTAAGGGCCTTACTTTTTCTTGTCACACAAGAAATCATCTTGTCCACCTACATTATTATCTTGAACTATGATTTTTTTTTTTAGTGCCAGTTATTGGTATTTGGAATTTTGTTGTCACTGACAGCCCTAATCCATACACACTTTATGGAAGGCAATAGGTTTAAAATGAAATGAAGGAGAGTACAAGCCAGTAAGAGGCAGTGACTGTCAGAAGTATGTGGTCACACTGGGAAAAAGTTAAAATGAAGTTTCAACAATCAATGAAGGGATTGCTGGGAAGGTCTGGGTAGAGGAAGGGGAGAAAGGAATGATATAACCTAAAAAATTAAAAAATTAAAGTATTAAATCTTATCATTTATGACAACACAGATGGAATAGTACATTATTATATTAAGTGAAACAAGTCAGACCCAGGAAATTTTAATTATCATATGTATGATCTAAAAATGCTGATCCATTTGAATACTGGTTCAACAGAGGTAGGGAGAAGGGAGCCACAGGGAGAATTCCCTCAGTAGGGTTATGCTAGAGTCAGAAAGGAATAATTTTGGTATGTTGCTGCCAGTAAGGTGACCACAGTCAGCAATCATGTACCGCATAATTCAAAAGCTACAGGGAAGGATTTTGACGGTTTTCCAGATAAGAAAATGATAAGGTAGGAATGTTAACCAGCTTTAAATTTTATATAACATGTGCATGCATGAAAACATTGCATGCTAGCGCATTAATAAGCTAACTTAAAAAATACTTTCATTCATCAGTTAAAATGGCAGAATAATTCATGAAAGAGACAACTGCATGTGTTTGGAATCACTTAAAAATAATTAACCTTGCAAGGAGATGTGCATTTAGATCCAGTTGGAAGGATGAACAGGCTTTCCAAAAAGCAGAGGTGGGAAGATAGTGTCCAAGATAAAAGCAACACCAATCAGAGGTACAGGGGAGAACAAATCCCAGTCACATATGATTATAAGGCTGGGAGCTGATTCACCACGGCACTGAACATGGCCAGCACATATTAAGATATATTAGATGGATGGGTCTTGGAGGAAGGTCCTAAGTGTCACAGTGAACAATGTATCTGCATTGTTGTAGGGAGTTGATGATAACTTCCACATTTTATGATTATATGAATGCATGGCATGATTTCTTTTACCCTGTAGTCTAGATATCTGAGTAAAAGATCATGAGTCACTGACCCAGGAACAGTAGAATATGGTCAATGTCATGGGGGTAGGATGAAAAAGACAAAATAAAGAAAGGTCAAGGAGAGTTAACCAATATCTGAATACTGGAGAAAAAGGAGAATTTGAACTGTTTGTTTCTTTGATCCATGTTGGTGCTAGGTTGATAGGCCTAAGATTAGTTCTGATCCCAGCTCAGAAGTTGAGGACTTCTAGGCCTGCTGTAATAATTCCTACATGAATTCTTTGTCCCAGTCCCTTTTCATTCTACACACTGTTCAAACTAAACTTCATGTTATGTGTCATTGACTTTATAAACATTGCTTTAATAGGATCTTGAACTTCCTACCTCTCTTTTGCATTACGCAGATATTGGTGAACTCTCAGGTAAAGAGTCTGCCTTCTCTGAAGCAGTTTTTTCCCCAGGTCCTTCACACAACATGAATCACTAGCTACCCAACTTCTGACAGCCTTTTAGTGGTACCCATAGAACAGCACTTACTAAATTCTTCATTTGTTTACTTGTCAGCCTTTTCCCCTAATAAAAATGAGGCCCACTAAGGAGTATTATTGTTTATTTTCTTTTGTTGCCCTTTGGCCATAATGCACTCCTTGGCAAGGAGAAGGTACATAGTGACTGATGAAGCAATTAATAAATGCAAGTGTGAAATGACATTGACATTTTGAGCCTGAGTCATTAGGAAACAAAACTGTCATTTATTGGAGTAGAAAATTTAAAAAGTAGATTGAGAGAATGGGGTAGAGACCAGTTGAAGAGAGGGCCAGGTGAAGAGCTGTACATGTGAATACAATTTGGAAAGACTGACAGGAACCTACAGGAGTAGGTGATCAGACCTAGAACATGAGTACTTTATATAGCAAACATACAAAGCAATGTTCATCCTATCACAGGCATTATATACATGTTTATATGATTGGGCAGAGGCTAGACCATGAAAAAAACCCACTATATCAAGGGAAACACACTGCTCTGTTAGTTTGGATCTATATATCCTCTTTGTAAAAAAGATTAATTTTATTTTCACTTTATGTGTGCAAAAATTTTGCTGGAATGTATGGAGTCATATAGCCCCTGAAACTGGAGTTAGAGACAGTTGTGAGCCACCACAAAAGTCCTGGGAATTGAACCTGGATTCTCTGGAAGATTAGGTAAGGAAAAAAGGTGAAATAAGGTGAGAACTTTAAAAGGACTACCAATGGAATGCCCAGGATTTTCTTAATGAGTCAATAATGGGCTATTTCTGTTCCATAAAGGTTACTAAGTATGGGAGACTTGTGAAAATAGAAGAAAAATGAGGTCATTAAATATAGATGACTCAAGAATGTGCTGAAGGGAAGAAAACGAGAACAGCAAACATCAACACCAGCATAAAGAGAGTTGTGGTCTTCAAGCTCATGACATTATTGTTGCTCCTATGTTCCCAGGAAGAGAAACTTTGTAGAAATGGAAAAAAATATAGAGATGTAAAGAAATACAACGGCTTGATGGAATAAAGTCTTAGAAATCTTCAGAATCCTAGGAAGGACAGCTAAGGGAGAACCATCCCAAAGGAGACGCAGACAGACAGAGAAGACAGAACGACAGAGAAGCATCAACATGGAGAGGAGCAAACAAAGGTAGTTAAAGTGTTTCATGGTCTCAAATTGTGTAAGTCAACGGTCATCACAGAAGGTCAATTCAGAGGGGTACATTTAGTGTTGGGGAGGTGGGAAAGGTGAATGAATACACACAAGGAACAAACCACTGAAAAGGAAAAGATGAAGTAAGAGAGGTGTAGCCCAGGACTGTGCTTTCTGTTCACAGTGAGCTGTAATGCAAATGACCGGGGGACAGATATTTTATTTAAAGGGTTCCTAGATGAGAATTTGGTGGACGGTGTGTGCTGTGTGTACAGTTCTCTTTCATCTGAGTTGAGAATTAATGGCAAGAAAAATCACTGAAATCAGGTAGGCAAAATCAAATCAACAATAACAGTAAGTAAAATCCAACCAACCAACCAACCAACCAACCAACCAACCAACCAACCAAAAACACACAAAAGATGTGTTATCAATATTGCTGAATTGGAAAATTTGTATTAGAAACCCAACTCTGAATACAGCCAACACTGCATCAAATTTATACCCATAACTATCAGTGGATCTGAAAAACTGATCTTTTTGACCAACCCTTAGAGAAGAAAAAGCTGTATTCTTAACTCAGGAAAGAATAAAATCTAGCCCATAGCTGCACATGTTTTTTTTTCCCAGGTTTGTCAATCATGTGATTGCTGAACATGAAGAAGTGCCTACAGGAGACTTTAAAGACCACAACTCAAGTAATCTTCCAATGCTTTCCTTCAGGGAAACATAAAATTCCTTGTTTTTGTGCAAAACTGACAAACCAGAATAACTATATTCTACATGATAGCAATGCTATTGAAATGGATGACCATAACTCTCACTACGCAAGACTAAAAGTAGAGTCAGCAGATTTGATGATTTGAAAACCATCAAATGGTAAAGAGGTTACAATAGCACCTTTCAGATTATTAACTAGATGTGGGAAAGATGAAAACATAAAACTGTCGTCCATGCAACACTGGATCAGAGATTATGCTATCAGAGAGTGAAGTTACTTCAAGTCATGATGGGCAATAAAGCAAGTAAGCCCTGGGCTGCGATCCAGTGTGATGAACATTCAAGGCAAAGGAGCTCAGGCTGGAGAGGATGTGGGGTCATCTGTATCCCAAATGATGAAGCTGCCGAGCGTTGCGTCAGGACAGTGAATAGTACTCAGGGGATGATTTCATAAAAACAAACAAACAAAACACCTCGTGTTTGACTAACTTAGATTTGTGGGGTATCACAATGAGTGATTCCTTTTCGTTTGTTTGTTTGTTTTTTATTTTTTCAAGACAGGGTTTCTCTGTGTAGCCCTGGCTGTCCTGGAACTCACTTTGTAGACCAGGCTGGCCTCGAACTCAGGCTGCCTCTGCCTCCGGAGTGCTGGAATTAAAGGCGTGGGCCACCACCGCCCAGCTCCTTTTTTTTTTTTTAAGATTTTAATAGATAGTTGGTGTTGAAAGCACTAGGTCTTATAATGGTGAAAGGAAGAATGGGATGAAAAAATTAGTGAAGGCAACAATGGGCATAGCATGAAATCTTGAAGACTAAATACAGATAGAAGGGGAAGCAGAAAAGGGAATGTGACAAAAATGCTGGATGGACCTAGTGGGGACTGGAGTCAAAGGGCCTGACCAGGGGAGTAGAAATAATGTCATCCTAAGTCAATCTATTATGATTCTAAGAGTTTGGAGATAGGATAAAATGAAATTGTAGAAGATAGAATAATTATATTTATATCTTTGTGCTATAGATTTAACTTATTAAAAGAGATCCCATGAAGAGATTTTTGTTTATGCACAAGCAAAGTTGAATGGACCTCTGCAATGAGCAGGCAACTGTGTCATTACAAGTGGACTGGACTGTGAGATGGATTGGGAAGAGCTGGACAAATGAAAGGAGTCAGAAACAAAGGGCAAGCAGAGAGCTTTTACCAGATGCAGCTGCAGGACACTGCAGGGGCCTCTGAGCTAAGAGCGAGGGGTAAAAGGACTCAGGAAAGCCAAGGATTAGAGCCAACAAATAAATATATTGAGCCAGGATGCTAAAACTGAGGACAGACAATTAAAACAGGGCCCAGAGCTTGAGATACTAGATACAGAGTTAATGGACAATCATCAGAAGAACAAGATATGTATGTTCCCTAGATATGTATGGATTTCATACATTTCATGATTGAAGGCTGAGATGGTAACACTTGTCCCACTCTCTTCTCCTGCTTCTTAAAGGAAGCATTATTAATGGCAAAAACTAAACTGTTATGAGAAATACCAAAAGGAAACAATCCACATAAAATGATGGGCAGCTGTTTTGAGAAGCAAGCTCAGAACAATGAGACATAGCAGAAAATGTACTGTTTTTCTGGCATTGATGTAACTAAACATCATAAGCAAGCTTGCATCAAACCATGGAGATGGATTGTGTGGGGGCGTGAGAAGCCTGAGATCAGAGTGTGCGCAGGCTCAAGAGGGCCATGAAGAAGCACTCTGCTTCTCTCAGCTTCTGATAATCGTTGGCTGGCCTAACGCTCTCCCATGCAAATATTGCATAGGGTCTCTGTCTGCTCTCTCTGCTTTTACCTTCCTTCTATGAAGGCATCAGGCATGCTGAATCAGAGCCTAACCTACTCCAGAATGTTCTCACTCCAATGGAACCAATAATATCTGTGGACATCCTCATTCAAAGTCAGAAACACTAGAAAGAAAGACCAGGGGACTGGGGAATTGGGTTTAAATATGTCATTGAACAGGACACAACTTCACCAACAGCAGAAGGCTTGCTGATAGAGACGCATGCAGCTAAGTCTTAGTGTAATTCTACTTTTAGAAGAGTTCTCCCTCAGAAGATCTATCAGATGGCTGCAGCATTCAATGAGGAGAAGAATTAACTCATATATCATATATGCACATATAAATGTAAGCACACACATGCTTTTATATTTTTATAAGTATATAAATAGCTGTCCCTGTTTCTTTTGCATTCCTTTAGATATGTGTTTGAAAGTGTCTGACCTATTTTTTAACTTTCCTTTTTGATATTATAATATAGTTACATTTCTTCTTTCCTTTTCTCTCCAAACCTTTTCATATACAGCTCTTTGATCTTTTTTAAATTTGTGGCCTCTTATTTTAAATAATTATTATTTGCCTTCTATGTACCAGTATATACATTTATATTCCTAAATACAACCTGCTCATCTGTCCAATGCTACTGGCATTCATATTTTCAGGCTTGACAATTTGGTATTTGAGAACCAATTGGTGTTCTTTCCTGTGGAAGACAATTTCTACTACTTCTTAGCATTCCCACAAGGCCACCACCCCACTACTGTTTCTTATACAGTGATCCTCAAATTCAGTGCCAAGAGCAGGCACACCAGGATCCTGGTGGAGCTGTAACTCTGACCTGTTCATGGGGATACACCTTAGGATAAGGCCCCTGTTTACTCAAGCTTTCTTATTATGTATATTGAGACTTTTGTTTAGACACTTAAAATTGTTATCTCTAAACAAATTAGCTTGCTTTTCTAAACTTTCCTTTCTTATCTAAACAAAAAGTTTGGGACAGTGAAGAGTCATTGTCATCTTTCTGGTCTCTAGATCATGCACTATTCTGAGATAAAAATCTGACTCGCAAAATAAGGCATCTAATGAAATTGCCAACACAGTTCTTTGATTTATGTGAGGTCCTGAATTGCATTCAGGTCATCAGTGAAATGCTTAGCTAGCTATTCAGTCTGCTCTGAATGTGGCAGTCTCACTAGAAACTACTTCCAGGTTCCAGGTACTCTGTGAAATTTAGTGGGAAATTTAACTCAACATCCAATTCTGACAGTGGTGTATTCTCTATTACCCCAATTATCTCACTGGATTTATTAAATGATATGTATAAAAATTAACAATAGTAAAATTAAATGCATTGAACATCATCAATTGAAGACATGACAAATTGTTTGAGCATGATAATTTTCCTACTAGATAGTGAAATTGATATTCTCAAGGGCAGAGAATAATAATTTTGTATTTATAGCTTTTTTTTTTTTTAGGATACCCTACTTATTATTGTAGGCCTCATACAGTTTTCTGGATGCATGAAAGAGAAAGCAAGAAAAACACTCAGTGCCTTCCAATGGTGATGTGGGGAGCAGAATAAAGTACATCTTTTTTTCCCCCTTTGTGCTGGGAACATCTGTTTTTGATGTAGTTGGTGGTTTTCTATCCTGCTGTGGCTGTCTTTACCCTTGACCAAGCTTAGATGAGCCTCGAGCTTATAAAAAGATGCCGGTGGGCAGAGATTTGAGCTACTCTGAAAGATCAAATGCTGGCTTCATGGGTCACACAGAGAATGGCCACCAAGCCCTATCCTGCCCTCTGAGAGGTCTCTGCTGCCTCTCTGCATGGCAGAGAAGATGAGCAGGCAAGAATCCCGGCTACTCTGTACTGGCGAATTCACTTCAATCATGGATTGTGTAGCTTCGAGAAATCTACAAGTCATTCCTTCTCAGAAAGCTACATTGATAAAAGGACAGAAACGTGTTTGTAAACATTTTTAAATTTCTTGAGAAAATTCTTCAAATGAAAAGCTAGTAACTGTCAGGCACGGTGGTCCACACCTATACACCATCTCATATTGCTGCCTCCATAGAAAGGTCGACAATTTCATTAAGCAGCCTAAGGAATATTATCTCTTAGAAATGAACCATACTTTTAGTAGTAGATTCCATTCATTCTGTTGAGTAGGAGGGCAAGTGTGGATTGGAGGCATTAGCTTGATCAGACCCACAGTGTGGGAGTAATAGCCAACAGAATGGCCTTTTATTCCTACATACTAGTCTTTCTCAGGTAGTTGTATGGGGGTGTCTTTCTGATGTCAAGCCGTCCATCCTCTTCTGGAATAGAAAGTAGCTCCCAGTGCTTCTTAACCAGAGACTAACTTTTGCATGAGGGAAGAAGACGCGCTTCCCAGTTACACCACGAATATCATCATGACCAAGTGTTCATCGTCACAACAAGAAGCATGCTATTATCACAACCTAGTAAAAGCCTCAGCAGCATTGAGACTCCTGCTGGCTATCATCTGAGTCTGTGATTTTATTTCAAACGATACTCTTTCAAAGCACCTCTACTATCTGTCTGTATCATTCCCTCTGTCCCTGTTTCTGGGTGTCTCTGTCTCTCCCTCCCCCTCTCTCTCTCAGGGGTAGTAGAACTAGAAATAATATAAATTAATCAACATATACCAATTTTCACTTTAGGCCAATTGCTTAATTCTGTTTAACTTTCAGGCATGTCCTTATTTTAATGATCGGTTTTAATTTACAGCTAATTCTCATTTATCAGCATGTTGATGCTCTTTGGGATGAATATTAGTGTAAAATACTTAATCCCCAAATAACTCCCCTCTGTTAACTAATATGTTTTAGATATAATTCTTCAAGATCAGGTGTTGTGTCTTCAAGAAGTGCAGGCTAATTTTAATATCAGTCTAAACAAGCTCTAATCAAGGAGATAAATATGTCTGAAAATTCATGCAAGGCATTCTAAATTCAAACAGAAACGATTCTTAGTTCACCAGTAGCACAGTTCTTCATTTATTTATGGTATGGATATATACATCCAATTGTATATATTTATGTGAGCTGTATTTACTTCCTAAAATGTACAGTTAACTATATAAAATAGACATTCACATATAAAATGCCCTCAAACATAAAATATTCAACTTATTTTCCTAAGTTTTAAATTCCATATAAATGGATCTGACTGAAAGAAATTTTCTTTTGCTAATCAGGTGTAATCAAGGAAGAAATCATTACTTAAGAAAATTAACAACTACTATTCAAAAGTCCCAAATCCACGCACAGGGTTTGAATTTACAATCTGTGTTTTCTTCTTGCAGACATTGGAATGTGCTTTTCTTTAAGCATAGCACATGAACACATAAAGAGGCTGTAAACCAAGATGAACACAAACCAGTTTCACTTAGTTATCTTCATGCTTGCACTTCCCCGCACTGGACTTTAGTGGTAGCTGCTACTGCCTTTAAATTCTGCTTGCCTTAAGAATATATGTTGTATTCCCCTAAGGATGTACAGATTTTCATTGTATGTTTCTATTTTATTTTGTAACAAGACACTTTTACTGGAATATACAACATATGTGCATCTAAGTGCTGGAGTCACAGTGTCTGAGTGATGAGTTTAATACCAAGAGGCTGATAGATCACAACAACACTGGGATAGTTTCTCTGCACCTTCCAACCCCAAGATCCCACAAAGATCACCATTATTTTAGTTTTTAAGAGTGCTTAACATTGTCTTTTCTTCTGAATTTTACATAAGGGAGACAATTTAATAGTCTTTTATACCTATATTAATGCCTGTAAAAGTCTTGCATGCAGACTAAGTATTGTTTTGTGGTATCAAAATGAATGAGATTGCTTTACTCATCGTTTGATTCTATTGTTGATGGACACCTGGCTTTATTTGAAGTTTGTTGTAAACAATTCTGTTTTGAATATTGTTTTGCCATTTTCTTTCCCTCCTTACTAAGAGCAGGTGTTTTCCACCTTTGTGACTTTCAGATGTGTTAGGGATCTTTTGTAACTCATCATGTTTAACTGATAATTCTTATTCTGATAATTCTGATTCAGGATACTGAATGCCTCTCCACATATGAATTGGTCTCTTGAATATCTTTACTTTTAAGTGTTATGTTCAAACCTTCAAGTTTGGAAGTATCCAACTTACCAATATCTTTTAGAAATAACATATTTTGTGCCATGCATAGTAAACCCTTCCTACTCAAAACTGAGGCTGATTTAAACATGTTTTTTAACATTTGCGAAAGATTATTGATTTATTCTTGCTAGAGAGGGATCTCAGCAGTTAAAAATGTCTAATGCTTTTTCAAAGGACCCGATTTTTTCCCAAAACCTATGAGGCTCCACCTCTCCATTCCTTTCTTAACTCTTGACTACTGCCTGACTATTGACTACCTATTCGGTTTTTTGAGACAGTGTCTTTCTATGTGGCTCTGGCTGTCTTGGAAATCGCTCTGTAGAATGGACTGACCTTGAACTCACAGAAATTCTCCTGCTTCTTAAGTGCTGGAATTAAAGACATGCTTCACCATGCTTGCTTTGACTAGTCTTTACTATAAATTACTGTATGATTTGTAGAATACATTTGACTTTCCATAAAAATCCTTCCTGGATATTTTTAAAATTGGATTTCTGTTAAATTTAAAAGTCAATTTCAGAAAAAATATAACGGTGATTTCTTCCATTTTGTATGTATGAGAAGTATGCATACATATGCATCTATACATATATGCATGTATACATGCACATGCATATACATATATATATGTATATACATCATAATCCTACATATATTTAAGATTTAAAATTTTCCACCAATACCAGAGTTTATTTTTAGAATAGGAAATACCTACATCCTTTCATTACTAATTATTTGAATTTTAATTTTAGTGCTACTTTGTCATCTTATTTTAAGCCAAACTTCTTTTTTATTTCATTGATTTTTATTCAATTTTTAGATATTTTCTTCATTTACTTTTCAAGTGCTATCCTGAAAGTCCCCTATACCCTCCCCCCGCCATGTTCCCCTACCCACCCACTCCCACATTTTGGTCTTGGCATTCCCCTATACTGGGGCATATAAAGTTTGCAAGACCAAGAGGCCTCTCTTCCCAATGATAGCTGACTAGGTCATCTTCTGCTTCATATGGAGCTAGAGACACGTGCTCTGGGGGTACTGGTTAGTTCATATTGTTGTTCCACCTATAGGGTTGCAGACCCCTTCAGCTCCTTGGGTACTTTCTCTAGCTCCTCCATTGGGGGTCCTGCGTTCCATCCAATAGACGACTGTGAGCATCCACTTCTGTATTTGCCAGACACTGGAATAGCCTCACACAAGACAGCTATATCAGGGTCCTTTCAGCAAAATCTTGCTGGCTTATGCAATAGTGTCTGCATTTGGTGGCTGATTATGGGATGGATTCCCGGGTGGGGCAGTCTCTGGATGGTCCATACTTTCGTCTCAGCTCCAAACTTTGTCTCTTTAACTCCTTCCATGGGTATTTTGTTCCCTATACTAAGGAGGACTGAAGTATCCACACACTGGTCTTCCTTCTTCTTGATTTTCTTGTGTTTTGCAAAATTTATCTTGGGTCTTCTAAGTTTCTGGGCTAATATCCACTTATCAGTGAGTGCATATCATGTGAATTCTTTTGTGATTGGGTTACATCAATAAGGATAATATCCTCCAGATCCATTCATTTGCCTAAGAATTTCATAAATTCATTGTTTTTAATAGCTGAGTAGTACTCCATTGTGTAAATGTTCCACATTTTCTGTATCTATTCCTCTGTTGAGGGACATCTAGGTTCTTTTCAGCTTCTGGCTATTATAAATAAGGCTGCTATGAACATAGTGAAGCATGTGTCCTTATTACGAGATGGAATATCTTCTCGGTATATGCCTAGGAGAGGAATTGCTGGATCTTTTGGTAGTATTATGCCCAATTTTTTGAGGAACCGCCAGACTGATTTTCAGAGTGGTTGTACAAGCTTGCAATCCCACCAGCAATGGAGGAGTGTTCCTCTTTCTCCACATCCTCGCCAGCATTTGCTGCCACCTGAATTTTGGATCTTAGCCATTCTGACTGGTGTGAGGTGGAATCTCAGGGTTGTTTTGTAAGCCAAACTACTTTTTGTTGCAGATATATGGAATTATAATATACTTTACATATTCATATGATACCCAGAGGTTTTTATCAAAGGGAAAAACAGACAGAAACTTTCTCCATAACTTTTAAATTTATGTTAGTTTGGAATGATTCAGCTCTTCTGACCTGATCACATTTGAAACCCAAATTCATGTTATAAAATCAAAGTTCCCTGTGACTACCAAAATTCATTTCATCCGATTTTGAAATCGTCTCTATCACTTAAAAATACCATTTTTTATGATATCACCCCTGGACTCTATTTTTAAATACTTGAAATTGTGACCTTCAAGTTCCTTCCTTCCTGTCACCACTGTGTCTACCAAACACCTTCATGTGTCCCTCAAAACGGAAAGTATTTAATCTGTGGCAACTTTATTTAATAGCAGATATCCCTAAACAGGTTTTCCAGTTTATATTTTCTATTAACCTCAGTCTTTTATGGTATACAACTGAAGGAAAGTTTCTAACAAGATAATGTTCTGAGGAAGCATTGTCTCAGGGGTGAGCAGGCTGTTGGGCTGTAGGTGTGGTGAGATACTGTCTGCTTAATAAGACCATGTCTGCCAGCACTTTTCTTTGATAGAGTTTGGGAGTTTGAGACAATGGAGCATCCTTTTATAAGCATAGAAAGACAGACTAGAGCAAACCAGCAGCAGCTTTCTCTTTCATTAGACATCTCTACATTTTTTTTGTATATAAAACTTAAAACTTTGCCTTTTCTTATTTTCTTCTAATTTTCATGTCAGTCAGAGAGTATTTTAAAGGGCATTTGCTTCTCTGCTATAAAAGGTGTAAATTTGTGCTTGCCGTTTCAAGGTGTGACAACTGGAAAGCTGGAAATGTTATGGGTCATGTATTTATACTTACAAAAGTGCAGGAGGAATGAAACAGACACTTCTCCTGAAGGATGCTTTAAAAGATTCAAGTTGTCACTTCCATAAATAAGAGATTGTTTCCTTTTTAACATTTATTGTTACTTTTGAGAGTTTCAAACCTGAATACCAGGTAACTTCATTTACATCATTTCTGCTTCATGTTTTATTTACTCAACTCCTTCTGACTCCTTTTCAATTCTATGAGGTCTCCTTTAGATATTTGCACACGCACACACACACACACACACACACACACACACACACACTCACAGCAAACATACACCTGTATAAATAAGTACAACTTGCTCACTCTATTTAGAGTTGATCATCATATGAAATGGATTATTGACAGTGACAACTTTCAACTGCCTATGAAGAACTAACTTTCAGACCAAAGAAAAATTTTACATTAAAATGTATCTTGAGATTTTTAAATTAGTTACAAATTCTCTTTTAAGTTAAAGAGTTAAAAATGTCTGAGTTACAGGTGTTGTTTTGTTGTCTAAAAAAATGGACCAGAGTAAAAAAGAGATAACAATGTGTCTTCATCTGAGATTCAGATGGCTGCAAACAACACAGATAGAACCAGAATCTGAGATCTGAAGATGCACTTTCCAAAGCATCACGGGAATGGAGAAACTAATGATACCCACTGAAGGGAACAGTAGAAAAAGGGAACCAACAAGCTGCATTTCTTGTGCAGTGAATGCAATGAAAACATGCGGTAAGGATGCTTCCACTAATAACTATCAATTCCATGCTGGTGTTTGTATCCTATAAGCCAAGATGGCTCCCAAGAAAGAACTCCCAAGGTCAACTTCTGGCCTCTACATTCACGCACATATACATGTGTACATATGTACACCCAACACACACCCAAACACACTCATGTGCACACACAAATAATAAGAAAATAACAATGTTAAAGTATTTTCAGCAAAGAAATAAACAATGGTTTTATATACAAAAAAGTTCATAAAGATCCAACAGGAAATGAAATAAATAGATAAATGAATAAATAAATAAATAAATAAATAAATAAATAAATAAATAAATATAAAAAGTAGCCCAAAAAGGAGAAAAGAGCCATAGATCCTCAGAAGCAAAAATAACATAAACTTACCTGCACCCACCATTTCCTGCTGCTCCCGGGTAACTTTACAGACTCTACCTTGTTACTCAAAGATGGCCAGTGAAGACATATTCTTGTACCTATAATGTTGGTATTTTCCTGTTTTCTGTCCCATGGAGTACATCATATAGTAAATTAAGTCCTAAAATCACCAAGTGAGTTTTCAGAAAGTCCAGCTCTATGTTTATGATCATATGTACAAGTTTGTAGAATTCCGAGGGAGTAAAGATGCAGCATAAGACAAGCTTGCACAACTGAAAGCTCATTTGTCATGTTCCACTTGGCAATGCTTCTGTTTGTACTGTCTCTTGGTCATGGGAGTTCAGGTCAAACCTGGGGTGAAGGTGAGAAGTTGAACTTGGGAACAGAGTGGTGGATTTCTGCATAAAGCATCCCTGAGTAATCTATTCCCCTGACCCATCCTTGGACCTGGCTTTTCCTGAGTCATAGTTTATGGGGAGAATGCCACCTAGACAATAAAATCTCCTCAGACTCCTTCTGCCAAATGATGCTTACTCAACTACAGAGAAAGGAGTCATGGGAGCAAGACCAGACACAGCCCTGGCTGAAATCTCTAAATGAAAAATAGCCATCTAACCTTAAGGAAAACAACAAAGGCTACTGGAGTGCTCAGAAGCTAAACTGCAAGTAAGAAATTGGTTTGCTTCATAAAAAGAGAAATGTTATCAATGGCTTTAAGGAATTATCCCTTAAACAAGATGCTTGCATCAGAATTATTAAAATTATCCTCAAATGTTGTAAGATATATAGAAAACAATTTGTATATTTGCCATGATCCCATGTTTCTCATCAACTTACCACTTAGAGCATGGAAAACTACTTATTAGCACCAGGAACAAAATCTACATGGAATGAAATTGGATCACGGGGAGTGCAAAGAAGTGGTGTATGTCCCTTGAGTAGAAGCCAACTTTATATGGTGTCCTACACTGCATATCTGTAGAGTAGATACAGTGTGACTAATTTTCTAGGTCATTTTGACCTTTACTTCCCAGTGTATAAAGTATTATTTTCCTGTAAAGAAGTTCGTGGTTTAATGGATAAGGTGTCAGGGAATCTAAAAAATGAGACTAAGCAAGAATACCTCACTTCTTGGGCTTCTGTTATAAATAATGCGCTCATTAAAATTCTGCTTTGGAAGAAAGGCAAGTCCATTAGTCTGCAAGCTAATTTTTACTGGCTCCTTAGATGTATGCATATTAAAAATTCAGCTTTTATAATTGCCAGTCATCAACCACCTAGTCAATGCTGTTCTTGGAGTTTTTAATTATTTACTTCATTTGCATAGACACTCCAATTTATGATCCACCATTTGGTTGTCAGGGGACAGTTTAGTAATTTTTCTTTTACATTTTTATTTATCCCTTTTGTATTCCCAGGAAAAGGCTCTGAGTCGAATCTCATACGCAGTGAGTCTTATTAGGAAATAAAAACTATATCCACTTCTGTGTCTACTATGGGGAAACCATGGTTACCAAGCGAATTTGGGTAAATCTGGATTTTACCAAAACAAATCCCAGCTCCATCTATACCCAGTTAGAATATGCTTTCTCTAAGTTCAGGGTAATGGCTTATGCTAAAACACCTACTACTATATTACACAGTGATAGTCATTCAGTTTGGGGAGTGGATCTTCTGGGTAGATGAGTGGCAAACACGGCACACTATGCAATTAAAATAAATGACTTTTCTCATCTATCAACACTCTACAATATTTTCATCATCTCTTTTCACTGGTATCTATGTCTCTGTATTTAAAAATAGGATGGTGATACAGGAGAGATTGGGTGTGTCTGTAAGGTCACAGAGGCCAATGACTGTCATGGGTATAAACTTTGTCTTCTATCTTTGCATAGAAGGGCATGTTTTCTTATACAATTATTCTTCTACAAATTCTCTGATCATTTTTAAAAGAGGGAGAAAAAGATGTTCTAACATCCTTAATGTCAATACTGTTTCCAGGGGACACACCATCATCATCCTACTATTATTGTTGGTATGATGATGATGATGATGATGATGATGATGATGATGATGATGATGATGATGTTTTGGCCTTCCATCTTCAGGTAGACACTCTTTCTCTCTACACTGAGTGTTTTCTGTATCCTTCTGTCTCACTCGTAGTTCAGGTGAGTATGACACTTAGAGGTAACAGAGTGGGAGGAGAAGCCTAGACAGTCAATAAAAATTACAGTGACATGTACTTGGGACATTTTATAACACAAAACTGCATTTCAATAAAAACCTTCCTGCATAAATTCTGTTATATTCAATGCGCTTCTAAATCATAACACATTTGTAACTTTTAGCTGTTTTGTTGTTGTTGTTGTCCAGAAAGGAATAGACAAACATAGTCACATGTGTAAAAATCGTTTTCATTTTCTTGGCCTGGAGTTTGAGGCCATTTTATATTCAAAGTTAATATCTTAAATGAATCACCTGATTAACTTTGGCTTTCCACTTGTCATGTGGACAGGAGTCCTGAATATTCTGGTTATCTGTCTGTGGATGACCTAATCCTACTATGATTCTAATTGAAGGTGCATTCTAACATAAAACATCGACAATGAGGGCCATTATTAACCCCTCATTTCCATGGTACAGCACTAGGTGATTGAAATGATATACATGCTTTCTTAAAACACCTGAACATTGAGAAAGGCTGATACTCTTCTCTCAAGAAACAACTCAATTATTGAACAATAACAACAACAACAACAACAGAAAAAACCCATTGGTCTGTCTACTGCCTGCATTGTGCGACTGGATCTGGCAGCAATCAACATGATTGATTTGTTATTGCTGGTCCCATTATTTTCTCTCCCTCTGCACTACCTAGAGCCTTTCTTCATAGACCACACTGAAAAGTTCATGTGAATGGAGCCAGCCACAGCACCTGGGAAGTGGGGGGATTGATTCTCCAGCCTCCCTGCCCTACCCAGGTTCAGCGCCATTGTCCGAAGCGCTCCCGGTGTGTAATCTGCCCAAGCCCCCAGGAATCTAGTGACTGAAGGACAGTCGTGTAACAAAGGATGACAGCTGGGGAAATCAAATGCAGTACCTGAAAACCATTTTCCCCCTGAAAACTTGAAATCAAAGAATAATTTTGATTTATTTTCCTGTCTGCTTGTCTACCTCACATATCCAATAAGACACCTGTCTGAATCCATCCCGTTAGTAATGTAAACATCTTTGTGTTCCGTTCTCATAAAATAGAGATCATGTGTGTTTTCCTGTGCTGTCGTTACTGTGTATATTTAAAAATATTTTATTGTAAGTATTGATAGTGATATTTTTCAATAAATAAGATATATCTAATTTTTTATTATAACTATTGTTCTTTCTTAGGCATTGTAGGCAAAGCATTAAAATGTGCCATTATGCTTGCCCATAAATAATCCTGTATTAATACTAAAAGAGTAACGGCCAGTATAATAAATACAGAGCGGAGAGGCAGGAAATGCAGGCTGAATGAATGAAGTTCGGTGGGAATCTCACTTGGAGTTGGGCGTGAAAGGCAGAGACCAGGAATAGGATTATGGGGGAGATGACATTTTCTCCAAGCTTTGATGCCTGGAGAGGATTCTCGTTGGCAAAATGCCACAATATTTCAGAAACAAAAATTCAGCATGAGAGTAGTTGGTGGTTTCAGCCGGTCAAAAGGCTGTTGCCCAAAGAAGGTGGGTGAGAGTCCTGGGGACCATGGGAAGGTGAGCCAGGGGTGGAAGCTGAGGCTAGTCTTTTTAACTTCATGAGGAATTCTTAGACCTTAGAAATCAAAGCTGTACAGGTAACAGAAAGAAAAAGTTTTAAAAGCCTATGTGTGCCTGTGAAGATACATCTGGTGACAATTGGAAGACATGCTTATAATCGAGGCAGAATAACGTGAAGGTGATCTCATGCATGGCAGCTGGCGAAGCAGATCTGTACAGTGAGGTGATCCTCCGTCCTCAAGGATGTAAGAGGATGCACATTTGGGATTCAGCTTCTCCAAAGACTCCAATGTGACACATGATGTTTTAAATGTGGCCAGTAAAGTCCGGGGGGACCAACAGTCAAGGAGAAATGGCAACTTCATACACTTGCCTGACCAGGTCAGAGTGATATTTCAAGCTAAGCAAGGTCTGCTAATTTAATGGAGAGAAATGGGGCACTCATTATATCTGGCTTTTAGAGAGGTTCATATTTTAAATAGGCCCTGGCATATTTCAAGATCAGCAACATTAACAGAGGAAATAAATATTTTTGTCAGTTTTACACACTCAGATATTTCCCCCTTTCCTTTAGATAGAGCAAGCATTCCGTGGCATATCCTTGCTCATTCCAGATTTTACTTTTGTTGTTTTATACTCAAATTAAGTGAATTTTTTGATATTTGACCAGTACAAGCTCAAATATCTGCAGCTCCTCTGTGCCATTTGCTTCTTTATTTTCCCATTTGTAAGGTTTTTCTGGGCTCACTTGGGAGAGCCAGAACATTATTACATAAATAAATAAATAGATAGATAGATAGATAGATAGATAGATAGATAGATAGATAGATAGATAGATAGAAAGATAGATAGATAGATAGATAGATAGATAGATAGATAGATAGATAGATAGATAGATAACTAAATAACTAACTAACTAAATAAAAATTTTCCTGCTGCAATTAATTAAAAATTATTTAGCCAGGGATAGTAGTATATGCCTTTACTCCTAGTACTCAGGAGGCACAGTCAGGCAGATCTCTGAGTACCAGGCCAGCCTGGTCTACAAAATAAGTTTCAGTCCAACCAGGGCTACACAGAGAAACCCTGTCCCAGAAAAACAAAACAAAGCAAAAGCAAACAAACAAGCAAACAAAAAAACCCAAAACAAACACAAACCATAAACTGAAAACCAAAACCAAGATAAAACAAAAAAACCCACAGGAAAAAATGTCTTGTGTGCCTCCAGTACCTCAGCCATTCTTCTGAACGATGATGGGAGTCTATGACTGAGGCTCATGTAACTGGGAGAATCTTATAGGTTCAAAACAGATTTTAATATTTGAACAAGTTTATACATAAGCATACTCTTTTATTTCACCAGGGATAATATATGTGTGACATAGTGCTTAAGAACATGGGCCGATAGTATAAGAAAATATAATATTTATGTGCTGATTCTGGACGTGATCTCAAATACAATATTGAATGCCTTACCATGGTGGCAATAGTGGATATTATCATCTTTCTATTTTCCAAATAAAAATATAATTAAAGTATCTCAATCTTACGAAGTAATAATATAACAATAGGAAATAGTCCCTCTTGATTTTGGGGTCATATTTCTATTTTATCAATGTACAATTATTATTTAAATAAAAACAAATCAATATCTGAACATCTTCAGTGAATTTACAGTGTTCTTTTTAATAGCAGCTCCATACTAGAAAACACCATGGAGCCTATTTAAACTACTTTAGATCACTATATCGTGTTCAACTGAAACCTGTTCATTTGTATACATCAGATTTCTGTAATTTAGTTAAAGGTCAGCTTCCAATATCACTGCATTGACTCTAACTCAGAAACAACTTATCAACTTACTTCTAAGTGATGAAAGGATGAAATAAATATGGTTGTATCAGAGATAGCAGAACAATGAATGCACAATGTGGGCTTATTTAGACTGCTTCTCACAAGACACTGGTAACCTCTAAGAAATGTATCTTAGCACTCCCAATGACTTAATATTTAGAATGTGATGACATTAGAGCTCACCACTTGTATTACTGTCAGATCATGTACGTAAATGTATTTATATTACTATAAACAATCAGACGTATTATTTTAATAAGCTCAAATAATTCACAAGAATAATATAAGAGTATAAAAGTACTCTTACCTTCTTCCCACCAATTTAACAATCTAGATAGGTATAATTAAAAATAGCAAGTAGAAATGTATTTTTCTATATATGTAGTGTGTGTCTTAAATACAACTATAACAAGATCTACAGTTACCCTCTGCAATAACAAAAGGACAGTCAGTTCTTCAGCATTAAGTGTTTTCTTCCATTAAACTATTTGAATACCTTTTCACTGACTCACTCTTCTATGTTCTATGACCACATAGCCTTACAAGATGCTTATTCTTTCATTATAATTCATCAGGCACTCACTGAGTTGCTATTTATGAGACATTATTTTAGAAGCTAGCAATAAATAAAAATATTTTGAAATTCCTACCTTCATAGGAGAGAGATTATTGAGAGTACAGATAATAAATATGACAGGTAAATACTTTAGATATGATTGGATAGTGTTAAGGAATTTTTTAAATTAAATTTGGATTTAGGATTAGTAAAAATCTTTTCCCAATTTGTTGGTGGCCTTTTTGTCTTTTTGAAAGTGTCTTTTGCCTTACAGAAGCTTTGCAATTTTATGAGGTCCCATTTGTCAATTCTAGATCTTACAGCACAAGCCATTTCTGTTCTGTTCAACAATATCTTTGCTGGATCCCTCATTCATGTTGCTATTTTCTTTTCCAAATCTCACGTTTTTTTCCTTTCACTGTTTGTTTATGTCTTCCCTAGCAACACTAGTCACATTTACAAGCAGATTTTTGGATTTGTTTTACAATTTATTATTTCTCTTTATTTCATGTGTGTTAGTGTTTTGCCTGCATTTTTGTCTGTGCGGGGGTGTAGGATCCCCTGAAACTAGTGTTACAAACAGTTGTGAGCTGCCATGTAGGTACTTGGAATTTAACCTGGGTCCTCTGGAAGAGCAGCCAGTGGTCTTAAGTGCTAAGCCATCTTTCTAGCCCTTAAATTCTTTTAAGAAAACTCCGGCTTGGTTTGGTTAACTGTAGGATTAATTACCTACCTTTTCCTGTATCTTTTATATTAATTTTATGATTTGTACATCTGTTAAGACAGATATATTCTGGTTTTGCTTGAGAATTTTCTTTGTAAATAGTCTACCTTTGATTGCTCATTGCCCAGTAGTATTCATAGATAGGAAAAAACAAGCTTCTACCACAGCCCCAGCACCAAATTAAAACAAATATAGAGAAAATAATTAAGATCAATTAAAGGGAATTAACACAATACCAATGACCATACATTAGACAATGTCATAAATAGCAAAAAGCATAACATAAAGTATAAAAATAATTAGGGGCAGCCAGGCAGTGGTGGCACATGCCTTTAATCCCAGCACTTGGGAGGCAGAGGCAGGAGGATTTCTGAGTTTGAGGCCAGCCTGGTCTACAAAGTGAGTTCCAGGACAGCCAGGGCTATACAGAGAAACCCTGTCTCGAAAAACCAATAAAATAAAAATAAATAAATAAAAATAAAAATAAACCAAAAAAAAACCAAAAATAATTAGGGGCAAAAAGAAAATTAACTAATGAATGAAATAAATGAAGGGAGCATAAAAATGACAATAAAACAGGGAGAGAAAAGTTAAATTAAATATATCAAAACTAAGAATGGAAATGAATACTTTAGGAAGAAAAAAATCAAGTTAAAGATTCAATTAAACGATAACACAAAATACATAAAGTTATACAAATTTATAAATAATTGATATCTTATAATTTGTAATTGTAGTTTACTCTACTTTCAAAAGGGATTTCAATATATTTGCTTGGGTTTTGTAGGTTTGTAGAAATGTTGTCAGTAGTAAACATTTTCTGACTTTCAAAATAATGATCCATTGGGAAATTGTGCCTTAACCCAGACTCCTTCTGCCTCTTAGTTTTCTAGACCATCTGAGAACACAGAATACATAATTTAGAAAAGCTTGAATACAGGTGGAGGGTGAATCTTGTACTTATACTGTGGGAAGGAGATAAAAGGGATGCCCTTGGTCCTCTGAAGACTTGATGCCCCAGTGTAAAGGAATGCTAGGGCAGTGAGGAGGGAGTGGGTAGTGGGTGGAGGAGCACCCTCATAGAAGAAGGGTAAGGGGGGATAGGACAGGGGTTTTGCAGAGGGGAAACCAGAAATAAGGATAACATTTGAAGTGTAAATAAATAAAGTATCCAATTAAAAAAAAAAAACTACCTGCCTATGCTGAATCAGTTGAAATAAGCCGACAAAGTCTTCTGTTAAATGAAAACACTGGCAGTGAGTGGTCCTTTCAAGATTGCTTCACCTTGGTCAAGCTCTTCAGCTTGGAGGAAACCTTGTCACTGTGTACTCATGGGATTCACTGCCTATAACTCCTGGGTCTGATTCCTGTTGCCTGTCCACACACTCCAAGGGAGAACAGATAGATAAAACAACCTGACCTCAAGTGCAAGAATGACTCTATCTGCTATTTTATTCTAACATCTCCAAAGGAAAATTAACTGTCTCAGATATCCCTATGGATATGTAACCCAAAAGCATGTAAAAAGTAAAATCCAAAAAATAAAATATTTGAATGATATTCATAACATTAGGTATGGAGCAGTGAACCAAACATTTGTTAACAAGTGACCGTTTTCAATTTAAGCCACTAAACATGTCAAAAAAAAAAAAAAGCACTGATGTAAAATTAAGCATGGCCATCAAAACAATATTGTTAGAACATTAAATCATGGTGACTAAAATGTAAAATGCAATAGTTACTATGAAAAAAATGAAAGAGCCAGGTATGTTTCATACCTGGGTTTGTAAGCAGATCAAGAATAAATCATATATAACAAAGAATTTTTTTTAAAAGCATAATAGTATTGTGTGAGCTGCCAAGGGTAGAAGGCAATCAACAGCCTCATCCACCTGTGATGACTATGAACTATAACAAGAACCATCATGGCAAGGCACTCTAAAGGCGTGATACTGATACTCATACCTTGGTGGTAACCAACAGTTATTAATGGACTTAAGGTTCATTTAACATGATAGGTAATCAACTAAACTACCTGGGGATGATGGGGATCATAGATCTTGGGAAAAAAAAAAAGCCTATTAGCTCTAACTCCTCACCAAAGAAGTTTCTCTTTACAACCAATAGGGACAATTGCCAAAAACTACAGCTGGCGATAATGCAGAGTTCAGTGTGTTTTTGAGAGGCCAGCCCCAGTAGATACATTTTCAATACACATTTCTGCACCTATAGTACAGGAAATGTTGTTGAAGAGAAGGTGGGAAGATTGTAGGAGCCAGAGGACCAGGAGGTCTGTTGTGAGATTGTGCCTCCTAGAAATTGCAGGGAAGCTATAGCCACCATATATCAACAATATGTCTGCCTAATAAAGACCTGAAAGTTAGAGATTTCAGTGTCTTCCACCTCTAGTGCAAGAACTACAGGCAAACAATGACCTCTCGGGAGTGAATATTAGCCTTTCTCAGGGAAAAGCTTCTTAGTAGATTATCTGGTAAAGTCTGAAATCATATGCACTCAAGCCATACCAAACAGACTCAGCAGGTTATACTTACATGTCTACTATATCAATATGTAATATTGATAAAAAGACTTGTTTGGGGGTGAGTGTTGGGGGTATAAGAGGTTCAAAGGGAGGAGATATGGGGATGTTTGGAGGGAGGAAAGAAAAAAGGAAAAATGATAAAATTATATTTTAATTTTAAAGTTTCAATAAAAAAAGGAAAACATATGCTGGCATCATATTTCCTGTATTCTATCAGGGCCAGGGAAAACAGGGTTCATAAACTGTGGGGGAGAGCTCTGTGAATCCAAATCCCATAATAAGCTAAGACTTCTCTGATCCCATCATGTTTCTGAGATTCTTTGGTTTTTGCTTTTCCTACTCTCAGTACATATTCAGTCTTTTGTATTTTAGCAATTCCTGGTAATCTATCATTAATATGTCCTTATTTACCTTATAAGTATTTCCAAGAAAATGTATGAACATGTATATGTGTGCATGTGTGTGTGTGTGCGTGTGTTGTTTTGAAGCTTACTATGTGAAGGCCTCAAACACACTCTTTTCTCTTTGTCTTCCTTGAGGCAGATTTATCAATAGAGACCACTGTACTCAGTATTCATGAACAATATTTACTCTCTCACTGTCTCTGTTTCTGCTACATATTGCCCAAATTTCAAGGTGTTTGTGTTTCCTAGGCATGCATTCGCTAGGATTATTCCTATTTTATGCATAAAATGTATGTGAAATGTATGTATGTATCTTTTCTGCTATTAGAAGGAAAATTGCACATATACAGTATAGGAGGACTTAAGAGTTAACCTTCTTGTCTCTGTTGCTACTTGTATTCCATTTAATAGCTGAAAATTACTAGGCATAAGCTAGTAATTATCTGAACACCAACCAAGGATCATATCATTGAACTGATTATTTTAAATTGCTGTTGACAGAATCCTCTCCAACTAAACAAAGCAATAGTGCTTCACTACATGATGGAACTTACAGTATTTTTATCTACTAAAACGTGTCTTCCATGAATGACGAGGTAGCACATTTCCAACTTCTTATTTAATTTTTTAGAAATTAGTATAGAAGTAAGCAAGAGCTTGCTATATAAGTATGTATGTTTGGGGTGCATACTTGTAAACACAAGCTTTTTAATTTTTTTTTGCAACATCATCTTTTTATTTTCAGAAAACAATTGTAACTCAGCAACCTATATCCTAATTTTGTTAATTTTGTGCCTCTGTGCTAGGCAGATGTTTATCTTAATCATTTAAATCCCCATCTTTTACATGTTAGACACATTTGGTATCAAGAGATGTCCCAGTATAACACCATAGATTATAAGTTAATTAAAAGGTCAAGGAAGGAGAGAAGTCATTAATTTTTCATAAGCATTTGCTTAATTTTTGGCAGGTTAAAACTGAGGAAGTAGAATAAACGCTTGAAAATAAATAATAGATATTTTCTGAAATCATTATTGTTTTCTGATATGTTAAGAAGTGCCTAGTTAATTAAGAGTGCTAATCCACTAGGAATGTCAAATCGCGATGGAGTCCTGCTCGAGCAGTAGAGTTATTTTATTGGACTTAAAGGTGTTACAGGTCTCCTAAACCACCCGCCAGAAATTGAATTAATCAACATGTAAATGGAAATTCTCTGGAGATCTCTGATTGGATAGGATTTGACAAGAGAAATTTGTTTTCTGGCACTTTAAGAATGTGTATATCTTAGCTGAAAAATAAATTTAATGAAGCAACTTTAAGTATCTATGCATATGCTGCTGTGATTTAGAGGGGCCTGGGGAACTAATCCACCCGAGTGCATCTCTTAACTCGGTGTGATGGTTTCCCTGTGGTAGACCACACATCAACCATTTCGTATATACAAGGATAGCCCACTGACATTGTTGGAGCTAAGGAATCAGTATGCAGAGAAGTTATGAATTTCAGAAAATCTTGAGTAAGACAAATCATCTTTGGTTTTCCTCAGAGCATGCTAATTGCAACATATTTATATGAAATTCTTCATGATAATAAGCATTGTAATTAGAGCTGTAAAATTAGTCCCATTAAAATCATTTAATAATCTTAAATTTGCACAAACAGAAAATCTCTTTGGACTGAAGTGGTATACATAGCTCTTCAAGATGCACGCTTTCTGTAAGGAGTCCTGTCTCCTCCTATTGGTCATCAAGCTGGATATGTTTAGCAAAATGTCATGGAAATAGTTCAGCTCTCAATCTTGGAATGTAGTTGGTAGGAAGCTACACATATTTATATTAGTTTCTGGTTGACCTTAAATTATATGGAGAATATCAAAGACACCACTTTATTTACACATATTTTTCTTTTCAGATCTTCTGCGATCTATAACATGTCTATGTTATTTGAAAACAACTATATTAAGTTTCTGTATCCAGCCATGAAGTGGCAGAGGGTTTTAGAATAAAAAAAGAACATACTTATCATTCCACCACTTAAGCTTTAGAATGTGCCTAGCACATACAATGGAAGCCTTGGTCTACTTGCCTTCCTGCAGCATGCTATAACATCCACAGGCTAGAGGAGGGATGACAGAAAAGCAGATATGCTATTGTAGCTCAGTGTATACTCCATTTGTGTGTGTGTGTGTGTGTGTGTGTGTGTGTGTGTGTGGTGGTTTTGAGGGTGGGTAAATGTGTGAGTGCATACTATGAACCTTTCTGTGTATGTATGAGAAGAAAAAGCAGTCTTGCATGGGGATTTAGTCTCAAAACATGCAGGAGAAATCAAAAAAAAAGGGAAGGATGCAATTATAGTACAGTATCAAAGTAGATAAAGAGTTGGCATAGAGATTTTTCATTTTAGTATGAAGAAATACCTCTTCGAGATTAAATTCATATTATTGCTATTATACAAAATGCCAAACCTCCAAAACTATGTCAGAAGAAAAGAGCCTACAGGTGGCACGTGTGCAGGAGGCTAGCCCTTGAGTGCATGCAACCTGTGTGTTAACACCTCACTCAATAGTTGAGTCTGTGGCTACTGCAGGCAAGTAGGAGTTTTCTTGGTAATGAATCATCTGGAAACACACTGGTTTCTCCCTCAGGATAAGAGGACCCCCCCCCTTTTTTTTCTCTGCCACAATCTGAATTTAATGGAAAAAAAAGTAATAATGTGCTGTGGTTGCGAAACTTGTCAGAAGGCTTCTAGAAGGTACATGTTCGCTTAAGGAAGGCTACTTTATAACCTAAATAAACTAGTTACCAAATTTCATTTCGAGAATCTCTGCAGGTACTATTAGATGGGAAACCTTTCCCATGATTATATTTTTAAGAAACTAAAAAGTGGTTATACTTTTTCATGCAAAATGTAATTCCGCCAATAAATAATGATTGCACAATAATAAAGAGAAGCAAATGAAAGGCATTGGGTGAACACTTTAGATTGACGTGAATAGAATTATAATCACATACTTGAGAAAATAATATTCAAGTATGTACCCCTCAATATTGACTAATGGGCCAATATAAAAATCATATGGGAGGAGGATAAATCCTTTACTAATAATCCATTAAAGAGAAATCCATTAAAATGAAGTATGTCTATCAGACAAAATATATCAAATAAAGCTAACAATGTATATAAAAACCCTGTGTTATGCAACTTCTTGCAGTTTCATGTATGATTCCCAAGGAAAGTGAAAGTCATGACCATCAGCCCCAAGGCTGATTCTCTGCAGGGATGTTTGTCATCATCAGACTTTGACAGGCAGGTGCCCTGGGCTATGTCAGGCATCTTGCTGACTCTGTTGAAACTGTAGTAGCTGAACTTTCTCATCCTGGGTCATCTGCCATAGGTCCAGGAAACGTTGTATCTTGAAACTTTACAGTGTTCTGAGAGAGCTACTAGAAAGGGCCTAATTAGAATGCTTCTGCATATATATTACCTAATTTAGAGAGGAAAAATGAAACTCAATACCCTCAAGGGAGTAAAAGAACATTTAAGTGAGAGAGATGGGAGAAAAATAGCAACTGAAAGAGTAAATGGGTTTACAGCAACTTTACTCTTTAAACTCTACTACACTTCCTCAAATTTGGCTTCTTCATCGGAACCTTCTTGAAAGAGTCCTCATATGGCACGAGGGAAGAGACTCTGTCCAGGGGAATTTCTTCAGGACATTTATTTCTACACTTATTCTGATAACATAGCTTCATTACACCTTATTGTCTTCAACAATATTTTAAAGAGAAAGATATAAGCTAGTCAAAGATGAGTACACAAAACACAGGTAAATGTGGAACTAGAGTGTATGTGGTCCTTCCATCTTGAAAGGGTAAGGTTAGGGAGGAAGTGATACAAGATGTCATGATGAAGGGTCAGACATATTCTTTGAGTCTGTGAAAGTATACCACATAGCTGAGTTGTCAATATTAAAGGGAAGACACTGCTATGTACTATATGTTTCCAAAAGCATGATCATAAGCAGTCCTCATGCAAGGGAGCACCCCCTTTCACCGGAGTCACACATCTGCATTCTGGATCTATTCAATAGTGTCATTTCAGAACAAACATTAACAACACCTTCACCAGTGATGGTCATGGTTTTTTTTCTCCCCCTCTCATACACACACACACACACACACACACACACACACACACACACACACGAATATATAATCTGATTGGGAGGCAGAGGCTTGTGGATCTCAAAGTCAGAGGTCAGCCTGCTCTATAAATTGAGTTCAAAGGAAGCCAGGGCTACACAGAGAAACCCTGTCTTGGTCGAGAGAAAAAAAAAAAAAGACTATATACTCTGCTTTCTCATTTATTTTAGATTTAACACAATGTCTAGTTTTTTTCTTTGATTTCCACAGTCATTTTTTTTTATTTTATCAATGTGATTATATAAACTTCTTGCATAGGAATGTAAAGAGCTCCCTCTGGCAATGGGCAGAGACACCTTGTTGATGATAGTGTTCTTACAGCAGTCAGGGGAAGAACATTCGTTTATTCATCTTAGCTTAATGCCTGTCTTGGTAGCCAAAGCCCAAAATTGTTCTATGCCTAGGACTCATAAAGGCCACACAGCTCAGAAGGAGGAAGACACTGAGAGACTGTGGGCAGCCAGGCCACCCACAGACATGCCCACCAGGGCACAGCCCCACAGGCCATAGATACCTGCTTGCCAGTGTGCCTCACCACACACCATGGCACAATGAATTCCACCCAGGGATCTACCAGCCTTCTGGCCTGCCTGCCTCACATTTTGAGAGTCTGTGGTGGTTAGATGGGAAAGAAACAGAAGTACAGCAGCTTGAGTATCATGGAAAAGAAGGAACTGGAGACTTGAGGGCCGAGAGGAGTAGTCTGTTGTGAGCTGCCAGCCCTGCCCCCTAGGGCCATAAAGAGGTCCCAGCCCACGTGCTGGTGAGAGCTTCGTCTGAGTTCTTGAATATGGAGTGGCAGGGATCAGAGTCAATGTCTGTGGTTCATACTACCACTAGAGAACATGGGGATGTCCCTGGTCGAGCAGCCTCTGGGGATCACCTGGATCTCCAGGGTCTGTGCAGAAATGGCTCTGCCTCACTGGATGGTGGCACTCTGGAGAGCTAGTCTTATCTGTCACCATTGGCAGCACTGGGATAGCAGTCCTGTGCCTTGCCATTGCAGCATAGTGAGCTCTCCTTGATGGTGGGGGGTGTGGGTGACCCAGTCCCAAAGATGTTGAGCGTGGGAGAGCTGACTCCAAACAGGTGAGCCAGCCCTGAGGATGAGAGCAAGGGAGAACAGGATCTGCCACTTGCCTGTCATGAGGTGTATTGGTACAGGACAGCATGTGTGATGCTCTACTACCACCTGTGACCGTAAGGGAAGCCTGGCCCTGATATGGGGTCATGATAGCAGCAGACCTGCCCTTTCACTGGCTATAGCACTCAAAGAGTGGCTCTGTTATCCCACCTGGGCAACACAGCCTTGATGAGGAAGGCACAGGTGAGCCATTCCCGAGGGTGAAGGTGTGAGAGTGGGAGAGCTGGCCCAGCCCCTCACAGGTTGGAGCGCTTGGGATAGTGGACTTGACAGAGCAGCACAGTAGAGCTGACTCTGGAGGTAAGGTGTAGATGGGCTGGTCCCAGGGAATGATAGCAGGAGAGTTCACCCTGTCTCTTGCATTGGGCAGCATTGGGTGGCCTAGCCAGAGCAATGCTAGAGAGCTTGTCCTGATAGTGTGGGTAAGAGAGAGCTGGTGTGCTGACTGGATCTCACAGAAGTCAGAGATCTTGAAGCAGACCAGTGACTCATTGCAATGAAGATTTGCAAGAGAGGATAAGTGGACAGAGGAATACACTTGACATACTGCATCTTCCACAAGGGGATACTTTTTATGCTCTGTTTTTATTGTTGCTCTGTGTGTGTGTCTGTTGTGTGTCTGTGTGTCTCTGTGTGTGTTTGTGTGTCTCTGTGTGTATATGTGTGTGTGTGTGTGTGTGTGTGTGTGTGTGTGTGTGTGTGTATGTGTATGTGTATTTCAGAAGGCAGGTTGCAGGGACAATGAGCAGCTATGAGGGTTGCTGAGATGAGCTGGACTGGTTTACATGATCTGAAACTCACAAACTCTCTTGTTTGTGAAAATTATGAAGCAAATGAATATTTTTCTCACAAGTTTGTCAATATTCTATTTTACTCTTTCATATTAAGAAGAAAAAGGAAAAAATAAAAAGAAAAGAATTTAAAGATCCGGGTGTTGTCCCAGCATTTGGTAAGTGCATACAAGAAGATCAGGACTTCATGGCTCTCCTGATTTCCGTGCTAAGATGACTCCCATCCCACACCCCAAGCAAAATAAAGAAAAAGAAAAGACAATAAAATCATGAAATTCAGCTGTTGAGGCCAACACAACCACTAGTTTTAATTTATGCTTAGCTAACCACCGTAATCTAACATATTAGGATATTTTTTAAACCCACTTTCCTGTAATCTTCAAGTGAAAATGGATTAGGATCTATTGATCACGGGCTCAGAGCTCTATATTTCCATATAATCACATTAGATAATTTTTAAGCACAATCCAGCTGCAGAACATTCATGCCGGAATCCCTTATTCTCTGGGTCTTAGTCACCAAGACTGTGCAGGCTTGTTCCTTAGTAAGCCGTGTTATACCTGGGTTTTCTTCTCACCTTTTCTCACATTCTGGAGCTCACTGCGGGCTCTACAGAGAGACTTAGATTGCCAGACACTTAGATTGCCAGAGACGTAAATGCCAGACATACTTAAGTAGAAAGCAAGCCACATTTAAAGTAAAAGTTTTACTAATAGGATAAAATACTCCAACACTACAAATTTTGAAAATATAGAACATGAAAAATATGAATAACCTTCTCCTTGCCAAAGGCTTTCTCTCATAAACATTTCTAGCTGAGACATGCACACAAGAAATCTAACGTTTCTATGTTCTTCTCCACAAGATATTTCTTAGTATATAACATGCATTGCTTTTGAATTTTCCAGATGATGTTTCTATAAAATGAATTGTTAACGTAGTATGGTTTTTTAAGTTATTTTTACTCCTTTGTCTTGTAATTTGAGAGAAATTATGTAACTTTGCTCAGAAACTAGATCCACCTAGCCTGCTAGGACTCTGCCTTCAAGAGTCCCCAGGGCTGCCTGCAGCTTTTTTTAAAATAAACTCACAATGACTATGGACTACACTGCTGGTCTCCAAATCTCTGGAGTCCACTGAATATACACTAACAAGATACAGTTTTGAGACATCTATCAAAAATGATTCTGTGTGAATGGATAACATTCATTTATAACCCCGTAGATTTTAAATTTTACACTGTATAGCAACTTAAATTCCCCTCATGTTCTAGGATTAGCCATATAGGTAAAATAAAATATGCACAATTAAACAATGAATTTATAAATAAATACATATACATGTATACATACACACACATATATACATACATATATACACACATAATTTATTTTATATATAATTTTCTAAAACTAGCAAGGGTACATTTAAATCAAAAGAATGATTGTAGTCAAAACATGTTTAAACAAATAGCTCTAGTCTGAATAAGATGTGAATCTAACATTCATGTTATCTAGATCAAAAGGCTAAATTTTGAAGGATATGACAGATGCTTCCAATCAAGTGATAAAAATCATGACTACTATTAATATAGAAATCGAAATTTTGAAGTCTTTTATGTGTATGAGTGCTTTGCCTTCACATGCACCTGTGCTCCTTATGTGTGCCTGATGCCTACAGAGGCCAGGTGAGGGTGCAAAGTCCCTTAGTACTCAAGTTACAGACAGTTGTAAGCTGCCACATGTGTGCTGAGAATTTAACCCAGGAACTTTGGAAGAGCAGCCAGTGCTCTTAACTGCTGAGTCATCTCTCTAGTCCCACCATTTAATATTTTAAACAATTCCTCCCTTGTCAGTGGAGGCAAGCCTTTCAGAGAACTGTAAGTATATTTCTATTTCAGAAAATACCTAAACTACTAAGCTCCCCTTTGATTTCACAAACAGAGAGTGAGAGCTTGTCCATTTCTTATGAGAGGAAGTAAGTATGACCAGGATGCATGAGGTGAAATTTCTAAATAATCAATAAAAGAATTATGTTGGGAGGTAGGGGGAGATACCAAATGTCACCATTGTAGCTGTGACTTCCTCACAAACAAGCTGCTACTGATGAAGGGGACATCAGCACCAGAGCACAAGGAAGAAAGCCAATGGTGTGCCATGAACTGAGCTGACAGATGATGCTTACAGCATGGAATATGTATGTATGTATATACATACATATATATATATATGTGCGTGTGTGTGTGTGTGTGTGTATACATTTATAGTTTGATATTTATAATTATCCATACTTTATAATTATACATCAGGATTGCTGTTATTCTTTTCTTGATATTATATTTTATAGGAGAAAACATTAGGAAAAGACTGACATGAAATACAAAAAAGTGTGGAGAAAAACCCTGTGGGAAGTATGACATATTCTGTTTAGAAAGTGGGTTCATAGTACATTATTGTTCTATATCAAATAACTAAAGAATAAAACTGCAATTAATTGGACTTTGTGTTTAGTAATATGTGGGCTTATAATTTTTTTGTACTAGATTGGAAATAAGGAAAATCATACACCATATATACATATATATTCATATATGTGGCATATGATTTATATATAATATTCAACACTGTACTTACATTTACTGCCTATGTTGTTGTCTAATTTTCAGAAATATACCAAAAATCAGAATCTAGGTTCATATACAACGAATAAGCCCCAGTGACCTTGGCAATTAGAACATCCATTGTTCTCTCAGATGGGTGAACATCTGGTATGAAGAGTGACGCCTGTGTGTATATTGGCCAGAGATGCAAGCTATGAGCAAACGTTTCCGACTTCCTGAACTCTATGTCCAAGCGTTTCTTCCCAGTCCACTGCACTATTCTTACAGCTACACATCCAGCACCTGACAAGTAAGGGATGAAGAATACAGGGAGAAAGGTCACATTAAACTGCAGGAAGGAAGGGACAGAGACAGCTGACCTGTCGCCCAGCAAATGCCTTCAGGTGGCTGAGTGCTCTGTGGAATGTTGACAGGTAAAAAATGTCCAATTTTCTTGTTAACTGGGCATATCGGTAAATAGTCTATTAATATTTTTCTAGAAGAATTTAGCTCTAAAATGCACTTCACAGAATGTTCTAGCCAAAGGTTAGACCCAACAGCAATGATTACAACAAAATCCAAGAGGGATGAGGTACAGTTACCTGGAAAGTATACCTAGGTTATATTGATTAGAACTGATAAAGGGAGGTTTTCTATGTGTTCTGTGAGAGACTTCGAGGTTCTCGTCCAGGGAACTTATCAACATCCTTGGCCAGAAGGATAAGACTAACCTGAAAAGCCAGGATGTCAACATCTGCCTTGCGCAGATCACACCAATCCCTCTATGCTGAGTATTTCTTTTAACTGCATTTTTTTACAAGGTCTCAATAACCAGTAAGATCTTAGATTGTGTATGTCTGATTTTTAAAAACTGATTTTTCTTTATGCACTATCATTAAGTGATTTTAAGATTATTTTGTTGACTTTACTCACAGAATTAAAGCCTCCTAATACTTTTTCATTACAGCTCTCTAAAGAAGGCTGCTGTGGGATGCTCTTTCTACTGCTGAAGCCCTTAAGAGGGTGCATTACTCTATTACTCTCCATATTAAAAAACTAGACTCTTGGACTGGGGATATAAGTGAAGAGGAACAGAACAAGGAAGCAGAAAACACGAATGTGGAACCCTGTCCATTCCTCTTTGTTTAGGGTTGTTCAGGAGCTAAACGATGGCTGCCAGTTCTTAGCAACTGATGCACTACAAATTTCATCACTGTACAAGTAATTTTTACTTCTTCGTAGGATGGAAATTTTGATTTGCAGCAAAGATAATTATGTCTACAAAGCTGTTAGGGCTTCTGAATTATATGATTTTATACATGGTAAAACATTAATATGTAATGGTTGTAATTTTTTATTAAATGGCATCTCCTATAAGACAAATTGTTTCATATAAAATTAAGTATGAAAATATTAAAATATGCCCCACCACCACAATGGATGAGAATATTGAGGAGTCAAAATCAGAGATAAAACTACTAGGGAAGAGAAAGCATACACCAAAGAAAAGACATTTGTAAGAAGACTCGAAAAGGAGAAACAATATCCCTTAGAAATATTTGTGAAGGAACTGAAAAGAGCAGGAGTAGGTGTCTGAGTTAGGCTTCCACTGCTGTGAAAAGACACCATGACCAAGGTGACTCTTTTTATTTTTTCTTTTATTGAATATTTCTTTATTTACATTTCAAATGTTATTCCCTTTCCAGGTCTCCCCTCTAGAAACACCCTATCCCATCCCTCCTCCCCCTGCCTATCTATGAGGGTGTTATCCCACCCCACTCCCACCTTCCCACTCCCCTACACACTGGGGCCTCAAACTCCCTCAGGCCCACGGGCCACTCTTCCCACTTATGTCCAACAAGGCCATCCGCTGCCACATATGTGGCCGGAGCCATAGGTCCCTCCATGTGTACTTTTTTTTTTTTAGTAGATATTTTTTCTATTTAAATTTCAAATGTTATCCCCTTTCCTAGTTCCCGCCCCCCCCCCCCCCCCCCGAAAACCTCCTATCTCCTTCTCCCTCCCCAGGCTCACCAACCCACCTACTCCTGCTTCCTGGCACTGCATTCCCCTATACTGGGGCATAGAACCTTCACAGGACCAAGGGCTTCTCCTCCCATTGATGACTGGCTAAACCATCCTCTGCTACATATGCAGCTAGAGTCATGAGTCCCACCATGTGTTTTCTTTGGTTGGGGCTTTAGTCCCAGGGAGCTCTGGGGGTACTGGTTAGTTCATACTGCTTAGTGTCCCTCCTATGGGGCTGCAAACCCCTTCAGCTCCTTGGGTACTTTCTCTAGCTTCTTCATAGGGGTTGGTGGTCTAGTACCCAGGAGCTCCAGGGTGTCTGGTCAGTTGACACTGTTGCTCCCCCAATGGGACTGCAAACCCCTTCAGGTCCTTCAGTCCCTTTCCCAACCAAAACACTTAATTGGAGCTGGCTTACAGTTTCAGAGGTTTAGTCCATTAGCATCATGGTTGGAAGCATGACAGTGTGCAGGCAGATATGGTGCTGGAAGAGCTGAGAGTGCTGCATCTTGATGGGAAGGCAGGAGGAGGAGGCTTTCTACGCTGGGTGGAGCTTCAGGACAGAGCCTTCAAAGCCTAACCCACAGTGATACACTTTCCTCTGACAAGGCCACATAGGCCACAAGTCCTCCAATCAGGCCACACCTCCTAACAGTGCCACTTCTTATGGATCAAACATATTCAAATCACCACAGATAGGTAAACACTTCACAGTAAAATAAATACATATTATTATTGAGGACTTGTAGTTTAATATCTATCTACTTTCTTCTCCAAACACATGAACTTTGTTTTATATAATGACAACATAGGGTACCCTTGAGTCTCAAGTACCAGGACAAACTAGGACAAGCTTGAGTTATTTAAATGCAGAAAAACAGTTTCCATTTTCTAAAAAATAAAACTATGATGGAAATGTCAGAGGATGAAATCACAACTGATTTAGCTTACAAAGCTTCCTGCGACCCAGCAAAACCAGAAAAAAAATAAAAATAAGGAGGAAACAGAGTGCCTCAGCCCTCAGACCCAGGTAATATTAACAAGCATTTTAAATGTGAGGCGTAACAGAAGTAGTTTGACTCTAAAATAAAAATAAGGGAAAAAAGAGGTTTATAAGTCATTTAATTGATTTCTATTTTCTTTGCTATACTCATAGATCAATGCCTTGTCTATTCACCATCAAAGAGTCTTTCTATGGCAGCAGATGAGTAGGTACAGAGAGCCACAGCCAGACACAATGTAGAGAGAGTCTAGGCATTCTCCGTTGGGTCCCTCCCCTCAGAGATGGGGAAAATCCATGGGAGAAGGGGAAGGAATTGTGGATATTAGAGCGGATAGAAGATACCAAGAGAACGTGGCCCAGTGAATCAACGAGGCAGGTCTCACACAGGTTCACAGAGACTGAAGGGGCAAGTGCTGGGCTTGCAAGGCTTTGCACTAAATCCTCTGCCTCTTTGTTATGATGGAGAGCTTGGTGTTTTTGTGGGATTCCTAGCAATGGGAAAGAGTATGTCTCTGACTCTTTTGCCTACTCTTTGGATTATTTTTCTCCTGTTGGATTGTCTTGTGCACATTTCATAAGTGGGCTTTTGCCTTGTCTTAGTATATCTTGTTATGTCCTGTATGGCTGTGGTCCCTTGGAGGCCTTTTCCTTTATAAGGAAGAAACAGAGAGGGATTGGATTTGGGGGTGGCTAAGAGTGTTGGAGGGAGGGGAAACTGTGGTCAGTATATATTGTATGAGTATATATTGTATGAGAGAAGAATCTATTTCAATATAATTTTTCTTAAATGGACAGGAAAACAGAAAAGAAATTAAGTTATTTTAAAATACTAAACTATATTTTTAAAATGGCCACATTATGTTAGCCAAGATAGATCAATCTAGCAATATAATGATGCTTATTAATAATATCATGCAATAGCAACTCAAAATGAAAATTAAAAAGAAAAAAAATAGCCAAATCAAAGTGCTAAAAATGGGACACAAGCAGAGAGATCCAATTTATTATAATTAGAATATCTAACAAAGGTAAGCTAGGGGCTAGAGAGATGGTTCAGAGGTTAAAAGCATTGACTCCTCTTCCAGAAGTTCTGAGTTCAGTTCCCAGCAACATAGTGGCTTATAAGCACCCATAATGGGATCAGATACCCTCTTTTGGTATGTCTGATGACAAATACAGTGTATTCATATACATAATAAAAGTAAAAACAAAATCTTAAAAAGAAGAAAGTAAGGTAAGCAATGGGCAGAACCACTTATTTTTGGTTCTGAGAAATGTCAGAGAAGAGACACCCATGAAATCTCATCAACATGACTGCCAAAAGAAGACCATTATAAGGATGACATCAACAGACATGCTAATATGAGGCTTCAATCCTAGACAAAGAACTCCAGGTAACTAAGGAATGCTGAGAGTGAGAGAAATAATCTTGCCAGGGAAGAGCACACGTAATCGGTTATCTAATAAGGGCAGGCCCTGAAATCCCATACATACAAATAACATATGGACTGAGCATGTTGTATTTATAAATTTATATATATGTATATGTATATATATATATATGTATGTATGTATGTATGTATATATATATATCCATACATATATTCATGTATGGATATATACATATTCATACACACACATAATATATATAATGTGTGTGTGTGTGTGTGTGAGAGAGAGAGAGAGAGAGAGAGAGAGAAAGGAGAGAGAGAGAACACAAAGGGTTATATGGGAATGATTGGATGGAGGAAAGATAAAGGAGAAAATGATGTGATTGTGATTTTATATTAAGAATAAAAGCAAAGAATTTTTAAAAACTGACACTTAAGAGAAGAAGGGGGAAATTGCCATGTAGGTAATAGGTCAGACTACACCACTGAAAATGCAGGTAAGTGAACATGTCAAAAACAAATTTGTCCAACAAGGAGATTTAGAAAACATGTAAAATGTTAAGTCTTAGAACAAAAGTGACATTATTGCACATCAAAGGAAACATGCAAGAAGAAAATTAAAATCTACTTTGTGCAGAGACACAGCAAACATAAAACACCTCATTATTAAAAAATATAGTATGACAGTATTGTAATCAAGCATTTAGAACTCATCAGTAAATATGAGTGACTAGGCTTGCTTCTTCCATTACAAGTAAATGACTTTCCGTTCAGTACACAAAACAGAAATCAAATAGTATTCTGTATACAGGACACTTAAGATAATTTAGTATGACCAAATACAAAGCAATGGGTACTGAGACACCAGGATTCTGGTAATAATATTAAAACAAAGCCTATTCTAATGAAGATACTTACTTTCAAACACAGGAGACACAGGGTGACACTCATGACTCCTACCAGTACTGAAAGACTCAGTCCACAGTAATGATAAATGGTCACCCCTGTATACCAAGGCAATGAAGCAATTGGATTTATAAAGTAAAAATTAGGAGATGCAAGGAGACATGCTAATTACAGAGGAATGAAACATTAGAATTAGCGTGAGACCAACTGGGAAAGACAGGACATGACACAGACATGTAAAGAAAGACAGAAGCAGAGAACTGCACACTCAAGAAATAGTATGCATATTTTATTCTCAAACATCCATCAGATATTCATGAATTTTGATTATATATTAGTTTATAAAATAAGCTTATTTCATATAAATCATAAAATTGAAGACATTCATGAGATAAATGCCCAGAATTGTTTTAAAGTAAATAAGTAGATTTCCATTTTTAGTAACAAAATAAACATATCATATTACACAAGTCTACCTTAAGTAAAACAAAAATACTTTCTTAAAAGTGACTAAAATAGAAGCATATTACATACATATAGCTGTATACATTTGCCTGTCTGTTTTAGAATCTTTGAGGTACAGAATAGTGTACAAAACATTCCATAGAGTCTTATATCCTTTGTAATTTTAAGTAAAGTATACTTGTTATATTATACGCTTAGAAAATTGTAACTAAACCAACAGAAAACATAAAAAGGAAATAAATTAAACACATTGGATGAAAGTAAAAATTGAATATGGTTCTGACTTTTGGAGGAGGAATGTTTGCAGACAAAAGCACAAGTATTAAGGTAAAGCAAATGCATAGTATGTCATATTACAAGTAAGTAACATTTTTGATAAATCACGCTAATGTGCACCATAGGACAGAAACCCAAACAAGACATAAAAGAAATACAAGCCTATGGCTGAAGACTCAAGGAGCTCAGAATCAGTACTGAGCCCTAATTTCTAGGTTTCCTGTCTAAGAAGCCCGAGTTTCGTTGATTACTGACTTTACTTTCTGTGCATTATATGGCTGAATAGTATACATTACTATATGGCAGATAACTGTGTTTATTACTATTGAGAGGGACATGCTAATAGGGGCTTTGGGCAAATTAGAATGAATTCTGTCATGTTGACTAGGAATCAGAGATGCCACTCTGAACCCATTTTTTAACAGAGCTAGTTATTTGTGCAGGCACATGCAAGCAGGAGTCTACATGCTCACTTGTCTTAAAATCTACATCTTCTCCTGGTGACTGAGTATGAGGAGCTGAAGGTGTGGAGATATGCAGCCGGAGGAAGCTGTTGTTCCCTTCCACAGGGCAGGCATTTTCTGCTCTCATTCCACTCAGCTCAACCTTGCTGACCCCCACTCAAGTTTTCCAACTGTGTACCTTCACTGATGGCAGGAGCATGCTTCCTGACGCAAAGCAGCAAGCTGGGATTTACCAAAGCTTGAGTAGGATTGACCAATCAGGAAATTCAGGAGCTAGGTTGCCAATTAATGTTTTCTAGTGAGCTTGCATGTTTTATTCTCTGTATGCTATTTTTCAAAAGCTGACAGTACTAACATTTCAGATACATACATATGTATATATTAATATATTTAAAGTAGAGTATATTGAAATATTTTAGGAAGAATTCTTTATATCTGTGATATGTTATATTAAAATAATTCATAATACTCAACGGTTTTACTGCTTACTAGTTCTATTAAACAATTTTACTCTTTTGTGGTTTATTTTTGAGATTATATTTTAATTACAACTTTTCTCCCTTCCTTTTCTCCCTTCCAAACCCTCCTGAATATCATTTTCTACTCTCCTTCAAATTCATGGCCTCTTTATTCATCAATTGTTATTATATGCATATATTTGTGTATATGTGTATCTCTCTTTCTCCATATAATATATATATATATGGAGATAACAATATGCAGATATAACTTTATAACCTTTGGGTCCATATGATGTTACAGGTATGTATGTTTTCAGAGCTGAACCATTCACACTGGAAAACAAGCAGGTGTGCTCTTCCTTAGGAAGGACCATCTTTCTCTTTCTAAGCTTCCCTCAGTTACATATGCATCTTTATCTCTGGCAGCGGCCTTGAGTGCTTGTTCTTGTGAAGTTAGGCATATGTTGGTATCCTTGTTCAGCTTAGGTTCGTGGGGGTCATATGGGTGAGACTTTATGAATGTAGCTTCAGACATTACTAGGAGACATTATCTCACAACAATCTCCCTGATCTTCTGGCTCTTATAATCTTTCCACCCACTATTCTACAATTTTCCCTGTACCTTAGGCACAGCACTGTTGTAAATTTATATATTGGGACTAAGCTCCACAACTTTGCATACAGGTTGTGGTTTTACTACTCTCTGTCAGTTGCATAGAGAAGCTCCTTGATGAGGAGTGAGGGCTACACTTATCTGTGAGTATAATGACAAATATTTATAGATTATTAGTAGATATTATGTGGGTTTAGTAAACTGGTGTTTATACCTTCTTGTCCAGTGACCGTGAGTTTACTAGCATTGATTATTCAGCTAGGCTTTGAGTAAAAGACATTGTCTCCTTCTTTGAAAAATGTGTAGGTCTAATTGTGTGTGTGCATGCACACAAACATCCAAATTTCTATGATTGAATATAATATAATCACTTGATCAATACTTAAGCACTCTAAAACTAACATGTAACAAATCTGAGGAGATTTTTATAATAAGAAAAAGAACTATTTTAGATGAGGAAACATGGAGAAAAAACTTAAAAATTATAGTGAAAAAAATCGGCTTGGAGAGAGGGATATTTTAATTCTATGTATGATATAATTTGAACAAAATCCTGAAGAGTGTTTGGAAGACAAAGAAATGTTTATATGAGGCAAAGTGTTCCAGAAAAGTAAATTCTAGGTGCAGAAGTTCTAGGGTAGGGGTGTTCCTCGTGTCAGAGTACAAAAAAACAAAAACAAAAACAAAACCAACCAAACACCCCCCCAAAAAAAAACCCTGAACCTCGGCTTGGAAAGGAAGGTATCCTTCTCAAAGAAGCCCTCCTTAATCATCACTGTACAACAATCAGCTCCTAACTCAGTGTCTAAAGTGAGCAGGTACAGGCAGTTCAAAGTTAAAATGGAAGGAACAGTGGAGATGTGAGTCAGATGAAAGCAATGGTGAATTCATGTGAGAAAGCTATGAATGTACACTAGTCAAATATGCCAGAGGAGAAGCAATTAAATGAGTTGAATGCATTTACCTTTAACAGATTTATTAAACTGCAATTGATATAAAGATGCATATATGTTGTGTATAGAGCTTGATAGTTTTGGACATAAGCATAAATACGTACCTGTTACCACAACAACCACACTTTTCTCTCTCAAGGGTTTCTTTTTATATTTTTGTTGGCTTTGCTAAGTGCTAAGACACTTAACGAGAGAGAGAGAGAGGGAGAGAGAGAGAGGAGATTCCCTTAACAATTAACAATTTTTTGATGCACAATATGTTTACCATCAGTCATTCTGTTATATAGCAAATCTTTAAGACTCATACCTACTGAGCAGCCATTTCCTACCTCTTTCACCCAACGCCCACAGTTACCTTCTATTTCCTTCTTGTGAGTTGGACTATGTTAACCACCTCATGTCAAGGAAAGCATACAGTATCACATTACCTGTCTCCCTGAACTTGATTATTTCACATATAACAATGTCTACTGATTTCAGTTCATCTATGTTGTCACAAATGGTAGTATCTCATTTTTAATAGTTGTGTGCATATGCATAATTAGGCAATTCCAAAACGTGTGTCTTGCTGTGATGAAAAAGGCATACAGAATATGTATACTGTGTGTCTATGTATGTCTGTGTATGTGTCTGTGTGTGTGTGTGTGCATGTGTCTGTGTGTGTCTGTGTAGTGTGTGTGTACACTCATTTATTCAGCACAGTTTATTCATGATAGTTGAGCTATGAAAGCCCAGGTGCCCATCAATAAATGAATGGATAAACAGTTTTATCTTCCTTTTTACTTTGGCACCATGGAGTGTCCTTGTGAAAAGAACAATTTCAATTTGTACAATTTTATGTATTATATAAAGGGCTACTACTTTTTGATGGCATAGTTAGGAATTTGACACATGCCTGAAATCAATGCAAAAATTGCAAAGATTTCTTCCAATAATTTCTGTCTTTCTAGTGAGATCCGTCCTGCCAGTTTTCATTGTTTATACTGGACTAGCACTGTGCTGGACAGCTCCCAGGGCCACATCCCTTATCAAGGCTTTTCTTCTGCATCCCTTGGCATCTCTGCCTGGGTCCCTTAAGTTAGTAAAGTTTAGTGATTCAAATTTAAGATGAAAGAAGTTAATGCTCCTGAGAGTAAGGAGAAGACACTGGATAAATACTTCAGCATCACTTTCCCTCACAGGAACACTTGTGAAGCATGCTTTCTATAATATCTTCAGTGTAATCTTTAGAATTTTCATATAACCAGCAAAAGAGTAAAATTGTTCAATAGACTTAGTAAATATCAAAACGATTATGTATTGTAAATTATGTTAATATCCTAGCATATCACAAATATAAAGGATTCCTCCTAAAGCATGTGTGTGTGTGTGTGCGTGTGTGTATGTGTGTGTGTGTATATATATATATCTATTCTGAAATGAAAATATTGTCAGCTTTTAAAAAATAGCATACAGAGAATAAAACATGCATGTCCAATGAAAACCATTCATGGGCAACCTAACTCCTGAATTTCCTGATCAGTCAATCCTATTCAAGTTTTGGTAAATCCCAGATTGCAGCTTTGCTCCAGAAAGCATGCTCCTGCCATCAGTGAAGGTACACAATTGGAAAACTTGAGAGGGGTTCAGAAAGGTTGATCTGGATCGAATGAGAGCAAAAACTGCCTGTCCTGTGGAAGATACACAACAGTCTCCTCCTGCTGTGGGTGTTCTAAACTCACAGACTTACCAGTTTCCTAAAACTATGGAAGGCCTAAATTTAAAAAAGTACTTTAAACTTTTATTAAAAATCTTAGAACCATAGTACAGCAGTTTGGAGAGAGCAGCTGGATATCAAACCTCACACCATCCAACAGACAACAGAGCCCATTACTCTCAGTGAGCTACAAGGAACATATAAGGAAACATGGAAAAATAATAAAAATACATTAAATTATTTACCTAAAACCATATAATCAGACATTTCATTAGTGATGTAATTATAAAAATTTATAAAACACAATTTTCAAGACATAGAACAAATTAGCTGAAATTCAGCACAATAATCCAGTTTGAATTTATAAGCAAAGAATTCTTTTTCATTGCAAACTTCTTTGAGAAATAATTTAAATGTCAATTACAGATTAAGGACATCAATTTCAATGGTAGGATCAATACCAAACTTGTGTCTAATGAAGAGAAAATATTATGATTCTAAGAATTATGTAATTATATGATAAATACTGACAAATTCATTGAACCTCACTATTTGCTGAAATTTAAAAGCTTAGAGTACTGAAGAGCAAGTACACTCATGGGTTACTAACAATTGGACTTGACCAGGTTTGTTAAAATTTTGTGACTTAAATGCTTCCTGAAAACACAGATTGGCTCTCTTAAAATCTTTCTAAAAGAAGTGAGTTGACAGGAAAGGGGAAATGCACTTACCCTACACTCTGAGTACAGAAGGTCAAATCTGGCCAGTATCAAAATCTGGCAATCTAAATTTTTTATAACCTATCAGTGACTGCATGAAAGTTGAGGGCAAGAATGTCCATAAACTAGTATATAAAATACTCAAGAGAATTAAGGAAAGAAGCATATGTAATACTAGGCATAGAATGTCATATATTATTTTGAATAGAGCAAGTATAATGGAAATATATTAATATCTGAAAGCTTATAATACTGAAAGGTAACTACATTTATTCAAGATTGCTTTGGAGCTTTTCTGTATCCTTCAGCATTTCCCTTAGATGTTGAACACTATTTTATTTGTGTGCTAAAGAAACTTTCAAAAATTAAAGCAAAAATTCATTGACAAAGTGGCACCAAGAGTCTTCAACTTAAGTGACACTGGAAACAGATATCCAAAGTTCAAAAGCATATGAGAAATAGACACAGAAGAATTTGGGAATAAGGAAGAAACATCCAAAGTAGAGAAACCGAGAGAAAACAATGACAAGAACGAATGTTTGTGAAGGCCAAGAAGTGGGGCTCGGAGCATAATTCGGACCTCCGCATGCTTTAGAACACCCAAAGCCCTGCTTACACACCTCACCATCATGACTGCACATGACCACAGTGCCAGAGGTGGATAAAAGAGAAGAAGACTAAATAAAATAAAGAACAGAAGAATAACGAGAAAATAACAAAGCAAATACGTGAAGTCTAAGGGAAGTTTAGCTTTTTAGATATGGAGATTTAGTACACGATGTGTACTTGGAACTTTAGCGTGCCTCTGCATTGGGTTTCTTATGAAGGGTGGTGGAGTCAGTCTCCAATGTTTTATTTAATAGTAATATTATAAATACCTATTAGGTTGTCTTCTTTATCAATCTTATTTTAAAGTTTTATCAACTGCTTCCATCTAACAGTATAGTAAAAGTAGAATAACTTTTCAAAAACCACTAAAAAAATAAGATCAAGTTCTTCCTTTGGAATTTACTTTATCTACATATTATTTAATAATGAAGCTATATCATGGGCCCACCTCTCTCAGTTAAAGAATCTGCAATATCATTTGTGTGTTTGTGCTTGTGTGTGTGTGTGTATTTGCTTGCATACTATCACTGTATTCTTTTACAATATACAAATATATTTAAATGATAATCTTTTTATGTTATTAATTTACATTAGAATTTTAAACATCTTATTAACTGAGATCAAAGATATTGATTTTCTATTTAAATAATTTTGTATTTTATTAAATTTAAAACTCTATGTGTATATATAATTTATAATATGGTAAATTTAGTGTGAGCATTGCAGAACTAGATTCAGATTGACACTGGATTTCCAAAGAAATGGTTCAGGGAAAACAAACTCGATGTGTACCCATCCAATCAGATTGCTCTAGACTTATATAACAAGTGATAATGTCTTCTTCTACACTGGACACAGTTATAGTAGGATGCTAGAACCCCTTGTCAAAAATACTACATTTAATTTCTAGTTTCATCAATGATATATAAAATGTATAATTAGCACGTGGTGCTCTAATGAATTCAAAGTTAAGACTACACAAGGTACAGCCAACCTGTCATCACTGAAGTTTTAATAGGCCAAATGTGCAAAAGAATAAATGACAGTGACAAGATTATTCATAAGGGATTTCTACATGTTGAACTGAAATTAAGAAGCTACAGGCAGGAAGGTAGGTCAAATCAACATTATACAGCTGTGGAATTACAAATTACTGCAATGAGTTACAGTCACTGAGTTCCTCAATGGGACAGCAACAAACCAAACACTTGGCTAAATGATCTGTTATAAAATCATTCAATGTCATTAAGCTCCATTCAACCTGTCCTCTAAAAGGCAGAACTAGAAACCAGGAGACCATGACACAATTCTCAGAGAATGACAAAGAGACAAATAAATGACAATGTTTTATATGTATGTATGTATGTATGTATGTATGTATGTATGTATGTATGTATGTATTCAGGGCTAAGACTTATTTCTATTTTATTCTCATTTAAAAAGAGAATCTTGAACTTCAGAGATGCTAAATATCATAGTGTACCAAACACGACCAGGAAGTTACAGAACCTGTATTCAATTTCTTTCTACCTGACTTTCCTATCTACATTGTCTTACAGACATACCGTAAAAGACTGGGGGTGATAGAAGGTTATCCTTGTGTGGCAAAACACATTCTATGATTAAGATAATCTGCACATTACTACGTCTGCCTTAATAGTCATTCAATCAGATTCAATCAGGTTAAAACTTCTCCCACAAGTAAAACTGTAATCTCTGCTTTGGTTTAATTCTACCAACTCTTTTTTTTTAAAGGTTTGTTTACTTATTTTATGTATATGAGTACACTGTTCCTCTCTTCAGACACACCAAAAGATGGCATCTGACCCCATTACAAATGGTTATAAGCCACCACGTGCTGCTGAGAATTGACCTTAGGACTTCTGGAAAAGCAGTCAGTGCTCTTAACCGGTGAGCCATCTCTCCAGCCCCTAATTCCACCAACTCTTGCCCATGTAATTTCACTGAATCTGGTTAATGAATGGCAAAGTATATAAAGTTATAAAGTCAGGGGCAGGGTTTCTCAGCGTCTTCACATCAACATCAGGCCAATGAAAGAAGCATCTGCCCCAGATGTCAGATATTCAGGTTTCTTTAGTTTCTGTGGCTATGAAATGGAAATGTTACAATGTAGCCGCCTGAGGAAATCAACTTTGATTCTCAAGGGACGAGGTTATAATTATGAAAGGATGATGAATAGTAGAAAACCTTTCAAAAGGTATTTGTCTGGTTGTTCTTTTCTTAAGTAATATGGTTAAATTATTCTGAAAACTTCAATGTTCCTTATAAGAATTAAATTGTCTTAAGTGTCTAGATTGTATAGCTCACATTTAATTCTGAGTTTAAAGGAGCAACAAAAAAAGTTTTTAGAAATTTATCTTTTAAATATATAAAATTAACATGGATTAAGCAGTCTGTGCAAAGTTCATGTACTTCGACACAAGAATTTTCTTACAGCAATTATATACATACTCAGTTGTTCTTTAGCACTGAAATAGATTGTTTATATAAATTGAGAAGTTTTCATCATCAGGCAAGTATTGCAAGAAGTCTGTGGCCTTTGCCTATAATAGATGATTTTATTATCATTATTATCATTATCATTATTATTATTATTATTATTATTATTATTATTATTATTATTATTATTTGGTTTTTTGAGACAGGGTTTCTCTGTGTAGCCCTGGCTGTCCTGGAACTCACTCTGTTGACCAGGCTGGCCTCGAACTCAGAAATCCGCCTGCCTCTGCCTCCCAAGTGCTGGGATTAAAGGCATGTGCCACCATGCCCAGCCAAATAAAAGTATTTTAACCAAAGTAAATCACTGCATATAAATTAAATCAATTTAATGACCATAGGGTTTTGAAATATTATTTATTTCTGATAAGTTATTGCATTTATTTGTATTTATAAACTTTCCATACAAAATCTTTTCATAAATATCATTAATATAAAAAGAGTTTCATTAGCAACTCTTCTTATAGCTTACACATGGATACATTTTATGAGACAGTAGGAAGCCATTCATTCTTATTTAGTATTTAGCTCATCATAGTATGTGTTCAATGGTGTTGCATCTGTCTGGATGAGGATACATAGGAAAGCAAGAGGAGCAGACTATACATGAAGAGTATGATATGAAGTCCTGACTTTGAAAGACTCAACATAGTAACCACTATTTCCCTTCTCATTTTTCCTATGACTTTTCCTATCCCTTCTTCCCTCCTTCGCCACCACTTGACACATACTATGACAATCATTTTTAAAGTACATGGGGAAAAAAACTCAGTGTTTTACAATTAAAAAAAAAAACAAATATAGTACAGCACAACAGTTCCAAAGCATCAGAAATACTCAATAAATAGCAGTTATTTTTGTAAATCCTTGGGTGATTTATTATGTAACATCCACTAGATTAGCTAAAATCAAAACCTCAAGCAACAGTACATGCTGGTGAGGATGCGGAGCAAGGGAACACACCTCCCATGCTGGTGAGGATATAAACATCCCCTCTGTAAATCAATTTGACCGTTTCTCAAAAGATTGGGAAAACTTCTACTTCAAGACCCAGCTGTAGCACTCCTGGGTACAAGTAGTGGCCCACCATCCCACAAAGACACTTGCCCATCCATGGTCATTGCAACTTTATTTGTAATAGCCAAGTTGAAAACATCTCAGATGCCCATCAACTGAAGAATGGATAAAGAAAATGTGGTTCATTTATTCCATGGAATACTACTCAGCTATTAAATACAAAAACATCATGAAATTTGCAGGCAAATGGATATAACTAGAAGATACCATCCTGAGAGAGGTAACCCAGACACAAAAGGACATGCATGGTATGTACTCACTTATAAGTGAGTATCTATCACATTGTTATATGACATGCACCTCTGCTGTACATATTTTATAATTGTAGAAACTGAGGTCAATATATTTATGCATTTTGTTCAAAGTCTTCCTATTAATAAGCAATAGATTGTGGGTTTGGATCCAGGCCTAATGACTATGCGCTACTGTTGTGCTGTGGTGTATAAAACACATAAAATCGGATCCAGTCAGGGATTAATAGCTAAACAATTAAGTACGTTTGACATTTTAACTGTATCTGTATCTGCAACATTATCAAAGTCATTATTAGCCACTATCTAATATGTGAACAATTTGGTGGAATTTATCATTTGGTGGGGAAGATAATGGCTCATTTAAATACATTACAAAGAAATAATTAGCAAAGTTGTAAGGTATACACAATTTCCTTGGTTGCCTCTCCAAATGCTTGTCCTTTGAGGCCTTAGGACTTGTTGTGGGAGAATGAAGCATGCCTTTTAAGAACAGAGGTAACCCAATCACAAAAGAACTCAAATGAAATGTACTCACTGATAAGTGGATATTAGCCCAGAAACTTAGTATAGCGAGATATAAGGTACAATATGCAAAACACATGAAACTGAAGAAGAACGAAGACCAAAGTGTGGACACTTTGCTCCTTCTTAGAATTGGAAACAATCACCCATGGAAGGAGTTACAGAGACAAAGATTGGAGCTGAGACAAAAGGATGGACCATCTAGAGACTGTCATATCCAGGGATCCATCCCATAATTAGCCTCCAAACGATGACACCATTGCATACACTAGCAAGCCTTTGTTACAAGGACAGTGATATAGCTGTCCCTTGTGAGACTAGGCTGGGGCCTAGCAAACACAGAAGTGGATGCTCACAGCCAACTATTGGATGGATCACAGGGCCCCCAATGGAGGAGCTAGAGAAAGTACCCAAGGAGCTAAAGGGATCTGCAACCCTATAGGTGGAACAACATTATGAACTAACCAGTACCCCGGAGCTCTTGACTCTAGCTGCATATGTATCAAAAGATGGTCTAGTCAGCCATCACTGGAAAGAGAGGCCCATTGGTCAGGCAAACTTTATATGCCCCAGTACAGGGGAATGCCAGGGCCAAAAAATGGGAATGGGTGGGTAGGGGAGTTGGGGGGGGGAGGGTGTGGGGGACTTTTGGGATAGCATTGGAAATGTAATTGAGGAAAATATGTAATAAAACAAACAAACAAACAAACAAACAAAAAAGAAAGTGGAGAGGATCTGAGAAGAGTTGAGGTAGTGGAAATTGAGATCAAATATATTGTATGAAAGAAAACTTATTTTCAATAATAAAGAAAATTATCTGAAAAAAAAAGAACAGAGGCAAATTCACCAATGAGAAAAGGGAGATAAAGTTATGTGGCTGCAATGACCGAGGGCTTTCAAAAGATTGATTGTCGCATATTCTGTGGCTAATTCTATGTAGTAACGACTTGGAGTGTTTAGGAACTGGGGAGGCTGGCAGCTATTAAGAATCAGAGTAGTGAGTTTTGTTAGGGTGTATGTGCAAAATATGAAGCTCCCCAAAGCCAGGTAGGCAAGAGTTGTTCTATGAGAACAACTGCAGGGGTGTCTTTAAGATCCTGAAATGATCATAGCAGTTAAAGAAATAGAGGTATTTTTAATTTGGCTCATTTTATGCTAACTTGAACTTTGATAACTAGAATCTTCACAATCTTCCTAGTGAGTCACAGGCTGCCAAGAAGATGTTTTCTGCTCCCACAGAATTTCTCACATATATTTTTTTAACAAAATACTTTTTTAAACATTGTAATGATGACTAGGACTTTTATCCACACGCACCCCACGGCTGCTGCCAAATATGTATATTCATGATTTGCTGACCTTTTGTGTTATGGCAAGCATGTGTTAACAGTGTGCAATCAGAAAATAAGTTTTAAAAATAATTATACATCTAACTATCCCTTCAAATGAAGGTGACATTACAGGGAACAAAAAAGGTACCATTTTCAAAGGAAAGTGTGACAGAGCACCAGATAACACGTTTGTCAGGGTTTCTTTTGCCAGATCTATGTAAGGGCAGTAATTGGTACAAGTTCTTATAATTGTTGCAGATTCTTATATTCAGCAGACACATAATTCCTTAGCTTGTTTAAAAATATTTGTATTTATGTATTTTATGACACTAACTTATATCTTGATAAATGTCTTGAAAAATGTTTATAAAAATATTTTGCTTAGTAGGTACACACATTTTCTCTCTCTCTCTCTCTCTCTCTCTCTCTCTCTCTCTCTGTGTGTGTGTGTGTGTGTGTGTGTGTTTTTACATTTAGAAAAGATCAGTCCATTAGTAAAAGCCTAAGATAGCCTGATGAAAAACATTTGAGAACTTTTCTGGTAGCATGTGGAAGGGTTAGCTCATCACCAGAGGCATACAAGACGCAAGCCAAAGATTTCTGAGGCAGAATTCTTCCTGCCCTGGCTCTATTGGCTGATTTTGGGCAACTTACCTTGATAAGCCTGTGTCCTTAGCCCCAGAGTAGAGCAATAAATGATACCCACTAATCAGATGCTTCTAAGTACAATGTAGATGTACAGTGATTTCAGATATAAAATACTCAGTAAAAGTTACAAAAAGCCAAATTATCAATTATAGACTATATGATAGTTAGTATTATATGATAGTTAATATACCTCATATTAATCCACAGGTACACTGCTTGTTAAACGTCTGCATATTTGTTGAGGATAAGATTCTATCTGTGACCTTCTGAAGACCAGCAATTTTGCTTGGAACTAGACCTCCAGTTAAATAGTACTAAGTTGAAAATAAACAAATAGGACCCTTGGATCCCCGCCCCCCTCTCCCCACAACAGTCAAACTAGGAAAGCACCCTTCGACAGCAGCAGGCATTCCCCAGAAATTTGCAGACTAATCCGGCCAGGAAAGCAGGTAGGCTAACTATGGATATTCACCCCTAGTTCATATTGCCTGTCACCCCCAGTTCTGTAGCAGACGGCCTGCACGGCCCCAACTCTCCTCTCCAGTGGAACACACAGATTTGTTCCTATTTATTGCTTTATACCCATCTCCAGCTCTACCAGGCATTCCCTGGGAAGCCACACACCACTTGCGCCAGAGGGGGTTGGATAGCCCATGTGTCCCACACCACTGCATTCTAAGCTCTATAGACTGAGATGCTCCTCTAAGAGTATACCGCTCTTGTCTGTGGATCACAGCACTCCAGGAGAGTGAGGCTGAACTTTGACAATGCTCTGTTTCTCTACTTTATAGGCAGGCACTCAGAGTGATGGATTTCTGGATCTTCTGGCTAAAGCTAAGGTAGGACCAGGTAGCCTCTGGACAAGTGCCACAGTCAAGGCCACCATGTGTCATCCAGGTCCTGGTGAGCTTACTGAGTGAGGAAATGTCAGCCATGCTGACCTTTGCCAGCTCTGCTCTGGCTTAGCTCAGGACTGCATCTTGCCTTCTGTCCTTCAGACAGTACTGTCCAGTAGACACGTCCCTTGCCTTAAAAATATCAGGAGCCTTAATATTCTCACTGGGCTAGGGAATGACTGAGTAATCTCACTGCGTTTGTTTTAAACAGTCCTTTAAACTACTCACGGGTGGGGATTTTTCATGCTTATTTTTCAGGAAGGCATTATAATCATTCATTAAGTTTATTATATAATCTATCATTTTCTGACAGGAAAACAATCTTAGTTTTCAATTTTAATAAAATAGTTTTTATTGTTTTATAACTTTGACAAAAAAAATGCAGCCCTGTAAAACAGCAATTTTGTGAGTTTCCAAATTCCTTGCTCTTTTACGATCTCTATCTTGTAATTATAGAGATTTATATCACATTCCTCATTCCCCACAGAACTCAGAGCAGGTCCTGTCTAGTTGACTGGGAGACTGACTTGGAGGTCTCCACATTCATTATCTGTAATAATAAGCTGCTATGGTGAATTAATGATTTAAGACTAGTATATGTTTGGCTGGGGGAAAGGGAGTTTAAAACTAATTTATGGGAATATAATCCACTGGGCATTTTCCTATTTCATCAAAAATATTTAAGAGGTGCCTCAAGAGTAGTGGATGACACTGAGGTGACACAGGTGAATTGTTACTACTTCTCCAATAAGAGAAAGATGTCATTCATCTTCCTCTAGGTCCAGGCCTTCTGTATGCCCGGATAATGTATCATTTATCAATTAACTCACATATCTAAGTATTATAAGGAAGAATACTACTAGGGACAAAGTTAATGTTACAAATCAAACATTCTGACCTTTGTCTATTCATCACACAAGTCTTCCTACCACAGGGAGGAAAGAAATAAAATACACTAAGTATTTCATGAATCATTTGATTCTACAGACAAAACATGGCACATCACTCTAAAATAACCTATGTAATTTTAGCTTTAAGTACGAGCAATTTATAGGAGGGGGTTGTTAGGTTTTATTTCTTTTTAAAAATATTTTTATTAGGTATTTTCCTCATTTACATTTCCAATGCTATCCCAAAAGTCCCCCATACCCTCCCCCCCACTCCCCTACCCACCCATCCCACTTTTTGGCCCTGGCATTCCCCTGTACTGGGGCATATAAAGTTTGCAAGTTCAATGGGCTTCTCTTTCCAGTGATGGCCGACTAGGCCATCTTTTGATACATATGCAGCTAGAGTCAAGAGCTCCGGGGTACTGGTTAGTTCATAATGTTGTTCCACCTATAGGGTTGCAGATCCCTTTAGCTCCTTGGGTACTTTCTCTAGCTCCTCCATTGGGAGCCCTGTGATCCATCCAATAGCTGACTGTGAGCATCCACTTCTGTGTTTGCTAGGCCTGGCATAGTCTCACAAGAGAGAGCTAGGTTTTCTTTCTTTCTTTTTTTTTTTTAAAAAAGATTTATTTATTTATTATATGTAAGTATACTGTAGCTGTCTTCCGACACTCCAGAAGAGGGAGTCAGATCTCATTACGGGTGGTTGTGAGCCACTATGTGGTTGCTGGGATTTGAACTCCAGACCTTCGGAAGAGCAGTCGGGTGCTCTTACCCGCTGAGCCATCTCACCAGCCTGGTTTTATTTCTTAAATATATTAAAAAATTGGAAATGAAGTCACTACAACTAGCATGATCTTGGTGAAGGCATTGTGTAATTAGAGTTGTCATTTTTATATGCAAAATTTGATGACAATCATTTCCTTAACATTTCATTTTATTTCATAATTTGAATTTTCTAATTTTAATAATAAAGGTTTCTTCCTTATCTACTGTGGAGCTGGGAACTCAGAACATTTTCTCTTGCAATCAATTGGATTTCTTCATAATTCTCATCAGATATTGCTAAAAGGAATGTAAAAGCACAACCTACTATTCTTCAGATTTTGTAAATCTGTATTTTAAAAGAGTATATGTTATCCTCTCTCCTTTCTTGCAGGTTCTTTCTCTCTCTGGAGCAGTGAAGGGGTCAGTGGGTAGGCAGAATCTGAGAACCTGAGTTTCATCCTGAACTCACAGTGCGTAAGGAGTGAACAACTGTCTCCTCCATGCTTGTGCCATAGCATAGTGCCCCCAGTACCACAGACATTTACATGTGAACACACACCCACACACACATACACTCACACACATACACATACATGCAAACTCACACATACATAGATACATGCATACACATACTCATACACACACACATACTCATACACACAGAGACACAGACTTACACTTGTACACATAGACTCACACACCTACACATACACAGACTCACACACAGACATATACATGCGGACTCACACATACATAGACACATACATGCACATACACACACACATATTCATACACACAGACACACAGACTCACACATACACACACAGACCCCCCAACACACACACAGACTCCCACACACAAAATCACAGACATACACACACACAGACATAGACTCACACACTCAGAGAGATTCACACACACATAATATCACAATATCACAATATCACAATATACTCATAAACACAGACACACACAGACTCACACAAAGATATACAGACTCACTCACTCATATTCAAACACACAGATATACAAGACTCAGACAGATACACACAGACTCTCTCTCCTCTCTCTCTTCCTCCCTCTCTCTCTCTCTCCAACTCTGTCACACACAAACACACACACACACACACCACTCACACACAAATTACATTGTATTATTGTACACGAAACACACACTGATGGAACTTACTTCAATCTTGCTTTCCTTTAAATCCTTTCAAAGTTGTACCCATTACTGAAAGAGAGGTTACCAATGCATACACCAGTTAACCATGGGAGAAGGTAGGTGATTTGCTTACTGTTCGTGCATCCCACACAGACAAGGTCTTGTCTGCAGAAGCGGTGAGAAGAATGTTGGAGAAAGGGAAAAACTCAATGCTGTTCACAGAGTCTGTGTGTCCATACAAAGTGTATCTGCACCGTTCACTGTGGAGAGGGAATGGGAACAAAGGATTTAGGACTTTAGTATCTAGATGCCTTCACTTCCTATGCAATGCTAATAAAAACATCCACGGAGCTGAAGACAACCTATCTATCTTATACAAGCAACATACATATTTCAGATATTTATCTTAGGCATAAGATATCTTAGTTCCATCTTAAGATATGTCGATAGAGAGGCCCATGCCTACAATCTAAGACTCTGGAGGCAGGGTAGCCATGAGTTTGACCACTGAATGGGTTACAGAGTGACACTGTCACAAGTCATCAAAGGACAGTTTCCAAGGAACATTTTACATTCATTTTACATTCATGTAAGCATGTTAAACAACTAGTAGAATCAAATAAATTTAAATTACCTTCAAATAATGGAACCATTTGTGGTGTTGTCTTTACACTATTCTTTTTTTTCTTTAGGTACATGTGTGGAGCTCATAGCAGAGCTTATAAGAATCTGCTCTCTCTCTCCACCATTGTGGGTTCTATCACTCACACTGAGTAATCAGCCTTAGTCACAAGCATGTTTCCCCCTCGGGAAGAATATAATCTTACTGGTCCTATACTATACTATTCATTTATGTCATGAAATAACTACATAAAAATTGTCCCCAATTTAAATAATATAAGAATTTGTTAAGAAAAATAATCTCCCATCAATCCCTAAGATCATGTCAACTTTCTTGGACCACTATTTTTTCTGTGTGTTTCCTCAGCCTTGCCTCTATATTACAACCACTGGTCACACATTTGGAAAGTACTCATCTCCAGTTTCAACCCCAACTATTCCCTTCCAATTGATCCATGATGGATCCAGGCCTTGGCATGCGAATGCCTCCTCTGGTTACTGTAATTTGCCTTCAGGGATGAGAATCTAAACAAGTGTTTTTCAAAGTGTTTCATTCAGACTAGCAGTATCGGCATCACTTAGGACTGGATCCAAAAATGCAAATTCCCAGCCTCATCTCAAACCTATTGAATCAGAAAGTCTGGAGTGAGGCCCAACAATCAGTTTTAGTATGCGCTCCAGGGACGCGCTCCAGGGAATTCAGACGCGTGCTGAAGCCTGAGAGCCATTGACTACCACAGGAAATGAGTGAGGAGGACATGCCACCTTGTCTTCAGCCTTCCACTTTCTGGATGGCCTGTCCCTTAAAACAGGGTACACACCGAGTAGAGTCGCCTTCGTTTGTAAAGACTTAAAAATAATGCTACTCATAAACCCATTTGAAAAAATAGATGAAGGAGAATCATAAGTAAAAGTGCTCAGCAGGCAGGAGCCAGCACAGATACGGGAACAGGAGCATCAATCAGCTCATCTCTGAGAGTCAAGCTCTGCTCTTGCTTTGCTGAGCCTCGTTGAGATCATATGGTGTGAGCAGCAAAGCTGCAGCAGAGGCAGAGACTGGGCTCCATCCTGACCTGGACAAGAACCAGCAGGATAAGAGGCTGGAGGCTGAGTTTCATCCTGACCTGGACAAGAACCAGCCCGATAAGAGGTTAAAGGCCGGATTCCATTCTAACCTGGACAATAGACCATCAGAATAAGAGGCTGAAGGCTGCATTTCATCCTGACCTGGATAAGAACCAGTAGGATAAGCGTTGTCTGTGGGTGGCAGATTTCCTCCTTGAACAAAGAAAATGACTTAACAGAATGCACTCAGATGCTCAACACATTTCTACCATAATCGTCTTTTTTACTGAGTGGGCAAATACAACATAGAAGGAGGAGCCTGCTGCCTAGACACTGTTAGGACAACTTTTCTTCTCACTTTGTAAATTTGACCACTTGAAAGAAGAAATATTAAGGTTTATCTGAATTTGATTATGGATTCAAGTTACTCACCCTTTACAGAAGTATTTTAATACCATATCAACAATAAAGAAATCAAGTCATTAAACAAATTGAGGTGACTCGGTATTAATTTACCTTAAAGTGTAGGGGATTGGCTAATAGAAGCTTCGGTGGTTTTCCTGTTTGGGTTGTGGTTCTGGAAACTGAACCTAGGGCCTCCTGAATGCTTATGAAGTATTGTACCATCAGGCTACATCCTCAGTCTTTTGGCTAGTGATATTTTGACAATTAAAGTGAATGTATCAATTTGTCCTGATGTCTATACCTCTGCCTATGAACTAAATTTTTACTTTTATAAATACTACTTTAGTAGCAGGGAGATGTACATGCACACTGCCATGTGTTCAGTTTCACTAACATGTGTTCACAGTTACAGCAAAGACCATGTGACCCATGAACCTAAAATGCTTCACACTAATACGTGTTCTATAGGAAACAAGTACTGCATCACCTGTGGGACATTCCAAAGTATCTGACTATTTACAAGTATGCTTCAGTCTTACAGTATTGGATTTCTTTCATTTTTGAAAATCATGCAATACATAATTTTCTTTCTTAAATGAATCATCTTGTTTAAAATTTTTAACTGGTAATTTCCATGGATATGAAATGAATGAGTACAAAGTTCTTTTTTTGAAATTTCATATTCTAATACCACTTTTAAATAAACAACTTTAAATATATCACAATTGTCCTGGTTATAGCTCTAGGGAGAGAAAGGATAGTGAGTCAGGCTAAGAAAGAGAGAGCGAAAAACAGGGACTGATTATACGGGTGACAATGCTACTCATAGTATAGAAAAGAGCAAACATGTCACTTAAATCACATTTGATCATAACAAAAACAAATATAATTAAGAGAACTGATCAAAGTCAAGTAAATACCTTTTCAGTGTATAGCATATCATTGTTTTTGTTTTCAATTTTAAAATTTTTATTTACTGATAGTATGTATTTGTGTTTGTGTATGTATGTGTGTCTGTGTGTATGTAATGATTGTGTTTGTGTAAGGGACATGTATGTGTGTGTATGAGTGTGCAGGTGCGTGTGTGTGCCTGTGTTTGTGTGTGTGCGTGTGTTGGGAGTGGTTCAGGAAAGGCTGTGGCAAACAAGTGAACTTCCTGGATATGGGCTCCAGATTTGCATGGCTAAGATGGTTATACGCTGTACTGGCTGGTTTTGTGTGTCAACTTGACACAGGCTAGAGTTATCACAGAGAAAGGAGCTTCAGTTGAGGAAATGACTCCTGGAGATCCAACTGTAAGGCATTTCCTCAATTAGTGATCAAGGGGGAAAGGCCCCTTGTGGGTGGGACCATCTCTGGGCTGGTAGTCTTGGGTTCTATAAGAGAGCAGGTTGAGCAAGACAGGGGAAGCAAGCCAGTAAGTAACATCCCTCCATGGCTTCTGCATCAGCTTTCTGACCTGCTTGAGTTCCAGTCCCGCATACTTTGGGGATGAACAGCAGTATGGAAGTGTAAGCTGAATAAACCCTTTCCTCCCCAACTGCTTCTTGGTCATGATGTTTGTGCAGGAATAGAAACCCTGACTAAGATATACTCTTAAGAGGCATGGAACCCAGGAACTTCGTCCTAGGACTGCTTGTTGCTATTGATATGCTTTTCCATGCTGTCCATTCTCACTCTTCTGACATGGTGTGACTGGGGAAAGAAAGACCCTTTCTGTCTATAGCCCATAATGATTGATTCCTGGGTATTAGTCCTCGACAGACTATTGAGCAAATTTCCTGTAGTTCAATATAAAGATGGACTTCCATGAATCAATGCTGTTTAGAAGAATTAATGATTTTACAGAATTCCTGATTTGATTCAAATAATTTTAGAAAATTAGAATGATTGATAGAAAGTTTAAGGAGATCAAGTTGTTTTGCCAAAAAGCCACAATAAACTTAGAATCAAAAATAGAAATGTGTCCCCTCCTCCCAGAATACTAAGTAAAGGCTGCATAAAAAGGAGCTCAATAAACTTCCATAAGTTACGAGACGTAAATTGCACTAGTAAAAATCTACATTTGGGACAGATTTTTTATCAAGAAAAAAGACATTCATTCTAGGTCAGATACAAGGACAAGGCCACAGGTGTGCACCATGATAAAGAAAAGCTATGGAAATATAGAACTATTGTTTTAAATTTATAATGAGCTTATGGAATGAAACACAGATAAAACAACTGCTTTGATCTTATTACCAACAACCCTGCTGTAACTTGCTCTTGTGTAACATTTTATCTGTGAGATAATTCTTTCTTATGTAGAGAACTTTGTTTCAGGGGCTATAAATGGATTGGAGGAAAAATTAAAGTTCTTAGAGGCTGCTCATTAGAGCTCTGCTCCATCCATCAACTGTAAATAAGTGTGTATGTACATATGAATAGATGAATATAAGTATGTAATATTGTAAATTTAATGGAGTTCTTGGAGCTCCCTTACCCTTTATGCAGTTTTCTCTCCTTTTCTTTCTTGTTGGTCCCTTAAGAGTTATAAGAGTTCATAGTTTCTCACAGGTTACAGAGAATACTGGCCCCAGATAATTAAGATTTGCTTCCATCAACCCTACTAGTGATAACCCTGTAAACTGATATCACCACTGATCCCAATTGCTGACTTCATACTATCTACCTTCCTCAGTTTACCTGTGGTATCAAAACTGGCCTTCAACATTTTGGTGCCTGGAACAGGTACCTATCTAGGTAAATTCCTTATGGTTTTGGTAAGGATAGGAGTCTCACCTAGGATACTATAGATCCCCTCATTAGTTACTGCCAGGTTAGGACACCTGAGAAATCTGAATCTCTGTATGTTTACTCTAGTCACTGGCTGCCAGTAGCAGCAGCCTCCATCAGCTGCTACCAGCACTGTTCCTAATAGCTGACTCTTGCTCTCTTCCTCAGTTTACCTGTGGTGTAAAAGCTGGTCTGCGACATGTATGTAAGGTGTGTGTGTGTGTGTGTGTGTGTGTGTGTGTGTGTGTGTGTGTGATCCACGAGTGGTGATCAGAGGATAATCTTATGGATTCACTTCTTTCTACACTTACATATGTTTGGGTGATAGATCTCAAGCCAATGTGTGTGTGTGTTAACTACCTTTACCCACTGAGCCATCTTGCTAGGCTCAGATATCACCTTTTAAAAATAACTCATGACTTCCCAAACATATGCTGGACACAGATGACAGCAATAGGCATGACAAATGCACATGGAAAAGCCCAGAAGACTTCAAACCACAGGTAACTATAGGCAAAAGAGAAATGTTAATAGTCTTCCCTAGGGAAAAGCACACCAGTGGATTATCCAGTATGCAATGGTCATTCTGAAAACATGCTTATACATAAGATTATACAGAGAAAGCAGGATAAATGTATGTATTTGGGAAAATAAAAGATAATAATCAAATGAAAACTCACATTAAAGTCTTTTTCATTTCTAGAAGGTAGAGTGGACATAAAATCTATTCTAATTTCCTCCCACCTGCCTTTTGTTTTCTCTTCCCAGTGGTAAAGTCTGAGGCAAACTCCTCACACTTCCCTCCCCAGCCAATGCAGTGGATGATATTCGGGTTACATGCAATAGTCTCTGACTCACTACAAACATAAGAGATGCAAAGTTTTAGTGTAGCATGTTTGGATATGAATGCTCAGTTAATATCTAGACTTTTGTTAGTTCAAGGGAAGGTCTTCTCCCATGTTTATTTTATTTCTTTCCTTTGTTTTCTATTTTGGGAAACACCTTTTCTGCTCAATTGTGTTTCACTTGTCATACTCTGATATTTTTTATTTGTTGTGTCCATATTATTTTATCTTATAACTCAATTACACTTTCTCTCTGTGTGTGTTTTGTGGAGGGAGAATCATCAATCAAGAGCTTTCTTTTCCATGACAGTCATTCCTCGTTCTTCAGTTTTCACTTTACCTGTATCTGTCATAAAAAAACAAAACAAAACAAAACAAAACAAACAAAAAAAACCAAAACACAACAAAATGATTTTTCTCTTTGGATGTTTTATTTTTTAAAAGCAATTTAAAATCTAACATTTATGTAATTTTTAAAATCCTTTTGTCTGAATTCTTGGTTTAATATCTCAGGAATTCCATGTACACTGTGTTCTCCACTGGAATTGGCATGTATAAACTTATTTTTCAATTTTTGTAGTTCTCCATAGGTACTACTAGAGTTAGTTGTGTACATTTTTGACTTGTTTTCCTATGGGAATACCTATATACTAACTATTATCAACACGTGAAGGACATTTGGATTTACTGGCAGGAGGGAGAACAATCTCCGAAGTCTAGTCAGATTGTTGTGGTCCCCTGACTTCCCACTAAGTGTGTTAGTGACTCGATCACTCACATTCATTTCTACTTTTAATTTAAATTATAGTATATGGGACTTGTTGCAAAACATCTCAGGCCATGGGCTCTATATTAACTCTAAATGCTCCTGACTTCAGATGGCCAAAAATCTGTCTATGCCATTCTCCTTTATATCTTTTATGGAATAATAAAAATGCTTTCCTAAGATTCAAACTTCCAACTATGACAGAGAAGAAATACAGTAATTCTCTTCACACAAAAGAAAGATACAATAGGACATACATTATTTAATCCATCCTTTTTCTACTACTGAGTTAAACACAGTACACCATGGTCATATACTTGAGAGAAGGGGGAAATCTATCCATACCCACTATTTGTTGACCATGACTTTACACTTTGAAGTAGAGCCTTGTACAATTGAATCTCATGAGCATGGAGCAGTGAGATTACTCTCTATGTTTCAGTTTCCTGGAATTTGTAAGAATTCCATGACAAAGAAGCTGAACTGGGATTGGAAGTAGTATGCGAGGATCCACTGTGAGCTTTTGGCAAGGGTCTAATTGGGATTTCCTCAGACTATGATTTGGTAAGATGTGGAAGGAATCCCTGTTCTTTACCAACAACAGAGCAATGACCTGTATGATGGAGGATAGATTTCCCTCCAAAAAAAATAATACTAAGAATGAAAGGGAGCTAACCAGAACTGAACCTTGCCTTCCACATGAAAAACACCTATATAACAAATTCATATTCATGGGGAACATCCAGTATATGTAGAAATTGCCATGCATATGAAGATATAGAAAAACATGAACCATAGTTAAGAAAAATAAACAAGGAGTGCATGAAACAGACCTTGAATTCATTGTTGAAAATCAAAGACTTCAAGAAATAAACTTCAAGAATGTTCAAGTATGTAAAGGGATATATAGGCATAGTAGTATAGAAATTTATCTCTTAAGATAAATAAAATGGATAAAGGTAGGGGTCGTGAACAGTGAGATATATATATGTAAAATAAAAAATTACTGTGTGAACAAAATATCTATTTAGATATTGCAGAAAAGAATAAAGATCCATAGAGATTTAGTTATCAGTATAAAAACATCAGGTACAATATACATGCATTTGAGTTTTCAGAGAAGGGTAGTGTGGTAAGAAACATTTTCAAGAAATAATAGCTAAATTTGCTTCTAATTTAAAGGAAAATATCATGGTTTTGATTAAATTTTTTTAAAAAAATCCAATAACAGACTGAATGTACCAAAGCAAATCATAGTCAAAATGACAAAAGAAGGCATAAAACAAATCAACAACAACAAATCCCATAGTCGTCATAGATAAAAGAAACAGGACATGCAGGAGAACAGGGCTCCCAATAGCAGCTGACTTCTCACCTGAAATAGAGCAGCAAGAATTATATTTTCAAAAGTGCTGGATTTAGAGATTCTGCTAAAATACTTTATTTATGAAGATGAAACAAAATTTCAGATCAATGAAAGCTGAAAAAAAATTGATCGGCAGGAAATCTTTCCTACAAGACATTCTGAATTGAAGTCATTAATACTGAATGAAAATGGCACCAGGCAGGAACTTTAGTGTGTGAAAAGAACAAAAGCATCCAAGATGATCAATACCCGAGCCAGCATAAAATACCACTTCCTAATTTTGGTAACTGACCACTGGAAATATAGCAAAAACCATATAGACACAAAACATTTCTTTTTTTTTCTAACTGGGGCAATTCAACCTATAAGAATTTTACCTATATGAATGTTACAACATCAAAATACTTTATATATAGAATTTGTCTTTACTTAAATTAAAATTTTCACTGTTTATGACTGAGCCATAGACAGATAACCTATTCTCTTCACTTTGACCAGAGGTGAGTTTCTGATGTATACTGAAATCTGAACTAATGTATCAATACAACAAATGAGTTAGACGGCAGTTTGATGCTATGTTCATTTAGCAAAATAATAAGAGTGGGTTCATAAATATCTGCCATTTATAGCCTTAGATGTATAACCTTCACACCTAGAGAAGGAACTGCTGTCTGCTGGTACCTACTGGAGGAGGAAGAATGAGGTTTCTTTAAGGCTGTGGTCCCAGGCAGATTGTCCATGTTCCAATTGATGGCCCCATATCCATTCTTATATTGACAGCACTAATTGGATTCAGTGGGTCATTTACAAGTAAAAACAAAACAGAGGACATGAAAGTGGCAGTGGGTAGGAGGGTGGGAGGTTGGCTTGGGAGGAGGTTGAATATCATCAAAATACATTGACTTCATGCATAACAATTAATAAAATGTTACTTTTTTAAAATTGGGTTTTTAATTAACACGGAAATATTTATTTAAATGTATGTGTCAGTAATATGTTAGCAGACATAAAATATACATACATATCTCCCATGTTGTCAACTATCTCTATTTGCAACCTTAAGATCTATTTTAGGCAAATGTGAATGCATGTACAGAAAGAATATATAATTTGGTAAATTGTACCCTGACATATTAGATACGCTTATAGTAAAATATGAACATGAATATACATTCAAAACTCATATTCAGACTTTGTCCATTATCATTAAAACTCAATTCAATTATTTGGGAGTATATTCATTTCTGTTGACAGACAACTCTTCAATGAAATAGCTCTTACGGTTTCCCAAACAAAATGGCAAAGTTAGGTCTTCATACAGCTCAAGGGAAGAAAGAGTTGCTGAAGAGGAGAGGGAATCTGGAGAAGTCACTGGCTGAGGTATGGGGCATTCAGGGAGGGCAGACAGCAGGAGAAAATGACTTGTGAGAGATTAATTAGCTGCCAGACAAGGAGGACCCATTCAGAATTCCATAACGAGGTGAAAACAACCTAATGTGATGGTGCATGGCAGCGCGCAGGAAACGAGGATTTCCATAGAAATTTCCACAGCACTGGAGCCTGTGCAATTTCGCCTTCTCTCTCTGCTCTTTTCCTATCGTCTAAAAGGAAAACATTAATTCTCAAGCAACAGCAATCTCTTTTTTTTAATCTATTTTTATTATTCACATTTCTTTATGTGTGGGGTGCAGAGATGCCACAGTTGGCTTGTGGAGTCCGAACCTGCTGGGTTGCTTCTTGCTTCCTCTCAGGTCCATGGGCTGGCAGTTAGATCTTCCGGCTTGGCAGCCTGCCTGTCTTTTCTGACTGAGCCATTTCTGCTGTTCACAACTATTTCTTTACTTGCTTCTGTGTTTAGATCCTTCACTTCCCTTCTCACTACTTAATTCCCTTATGTTTTTTATCTGATTTTTATGATTTGGGTGACTGAATGATTGTTGCTTTTTTCAACGTTTAATTTATTGCAAAAATAAATAAATGAATTCACCTACTATTTCAGCTCAAATAGTCTTTTACAATGCACTTTCACGTATAAGACAAATCTAAGAGGAAATCATTCTATCATACAGGTCATATGCCTTATGTCAGGGGTTTTATTTTCATGGATTCTAGTATAAGTAATGTTTAATTTATAATGGCACCTTTAAAAATCTCAAGCTTGTATGTGTTATAGATAAAAGTATAGTCAATGGAGTTATAGAACACCAACAGAAGGCTAGCCATCAAGACACTTTTAAGAGGATCTGAAGAAGAAGAGACTTTGAATCTATCCTTCTTTTGAAAGTGTAAATGTGGGCCGAAGGCGTGAGGATTCATTCCTACAGGAAATGCTACAACAGACAGCTGAGAAGACAGACTTGTGACGACCACCTAATGGTTAGAAACTGTGTGAGAAATAAGAAAGTCATGCAAATTGAGTCTTGACGGAATGATGGCTTGTCTTCTCTTTTGATCTGCTTTGACCTGTAATATTAATAGAGAAGGGGAATCTACCAGCTCCATATTCCCTTTCTCTAACCTTTTCACTATCCCTCCAGGAAGGGAAGGATCCGGAATACCTACTCCTGTTCGCATATGAATTGACTTGCAGAAACATAGTGCTTTCCTCTAGTCTATAAAGAAAATACAGCCTCTGGACCCAAGGAGTCCCAGGTCCCATCAACTTTCACTTTGAAATCAAAATAAGAGAGGCAGAGCCCTGGAGAGGAACACTAAGCCTGCCCCAAGGTTCTCACTCGCCCTTTCACAGTAAATCAGCATGTCCCACCAATGTTACGGTCGCATCTAACATCTCCCACCTCTGAGGATGGAGATTTGAGACAGAAACATCATCTCCATTTTCTCTGAAGCCACCCTGAATAAATTCATTTTTCCCTACCAAACTCCCTTTTCTGATTTTTCATGCAAAGTGAACCTTAAATTCTATTAAAAACAACTATGGGAATTAATTTGTTATATTATATCTTAGATATAAAAGTCCCTGTGCTGTGATTCATATAATCCAAGGCCAGTGAGAGATTTCCCACACCCTCTAGCTTATTTATAAAACTTTATTTTTAGGCTATTTTTAAACCTTCCAGAATTTGGCACATTACTGGGATAAATTAAAGTGATCCCCACATTCTTACTTCAAAATTAAGACCATTTATTTAGTAAAAGTGCTTTGCTTTAGATGAGCAATTATGTAAAATGCATAATCACAGAAAAATCTATATTTGTAAATTGGAATTCCATTAACTATTTAAAGCAGTTGTTGATATCTAAATAAAATCTACTACAGAGTCTGCCACAACCCAGACAACTTCTCCACAATTCATGGGATGAGGAGTGAGAATCAAGTTCTCTTAGAGCATAGCTCAGGTAAGATCTTGGTCAAAACTGTGAACAGCAAGCATGTAGAGGTCTATGGCCATAAACCTGCATTTATACCAGTGACAGAGAGATTCCTGATAAACTTACATCCAGTGATATTTCTGTATTCAAGGGTTGTATATCCATGGTTTAAACAGTGAAGGGCTGAAGGGTCTTGAAAACAATTGCACATATAGTGGATAGTAATGTGTTTCTTTTTTTTTTTTTAATGGTTTAATTTCTTTTTTTTTCCATTTTTTATTAGGTATTTAGCTCATTTACATTTCCAATGCTATACCAAAAGTCCCCCATACCCACCCACCCCCACTCCCCTACCCACCCACTCCCCCTTTTTGGCCCTGGCGTTACCCTGTACTGGGGCATATAAAGTTTGCGTGTCCAACGGGCCTCTCTTTCCAGTGATGGCCGACTAGGCCATCTTTTGATACATATGCAGCTAGAGTCAAGAGCTCCGGGATACTGGTTAGTTCATTATGTTGTTCCGCCTATAGGGTTGCAGATCCCTTTAGCTCCTTGGGTACTTTCTCTAGCTCCTCCATTGGGAGCCCTGTGATCCATCCATTAGCTGACTGTGAGCATCCACTTCTGTGTTTGCTAGGCCCCGGCATAGTCTCACAAGAGACAGCTACATCTGGGTCCTTTCGATAAAATCTTGCTAGTGTATGCAATGGTGTCAGTGTTTGGATGCTGATTATGGGGTGGATCCCTGGATATGGCAGTCTCTACATGGACCATCCTTTCATCTCAGCTCCAGACTTTGTCTCTGTAACTCCTTCCCAGGGTGTTTTGTTCCCACTTCTAAGGAGGGGCATAGTGTCCACACTTCAGTCTTCATTTTTCTTGAGTTTCATGTGTTTAGTAATGTGTTTCTTAATAAACAATACAGTCTAACAGTTATCTATGCAGAATGTAGACGGTTATTGGGGGACTTTTACTGATTCCCCTTGAGGATGAATTAAGACACAGAGACATCTATCTAGTTTGAAGCTGTTGGCTTTTTGCTGGGTCAGTCACTTTTCTGGCCATCCCATCACTCCTGCCTCCCAGCTCTGCTATGCTTCCCTTCTGCTTCCTTCTCAGTCTCTCTGTGTCTGCCTGCATCTCCACCTCTCAAGAAGTTCTGTGGCCATTTCCAGATCCAGCACTCAACCAGTTGGCTGGGGAAGGTCACATTCCCTGCAGTGGGTTCCAAATGACAATTGAAAACACAAGGACACACTTCTTCATAACTAGAAAATAACAATATTTGTGGGTCAGCCTGATACATTGTGTTAGTCATCTAGAGAAAATTCAAACGGTATCAAAAGGGAAGCAAATGTGCAGTTAGCTACTATAGACTTTTGTTTACTCAGACAGATAATCTGACATTATAAAATATAAATAGAAAATTTAGCTGTGGCTCGAGGTTTCATCTCATCCTACAAGCTCCTTGGATTGCCTAGAACCTGAGGTGAGGTTGAGTTTCATGGCGGTTGGGGGTGGGGGAGAGAAACATGGTGAGAGAGGCTGTTCACTTCAGGACAGTCAGGAAGTAGGGAGGGAGGAATGAAGAAAGCAGGAGCAAGATCAACAGTGCACCTTTTCCTTTAGCCCTTTTATTTGGTCTGGGTCCCCAGCTCACACAATTCCTCTGCCTACGTTGAGGGTAATGTTTCCCTCAGTTGATTGTCTGTGGAATCACTCATACAGACAACCGAGAGACATTTCAAACCTCCTAGATCAGTGTCTTTCAGTCTTCCTACTGCCGTGACTCTTTCATACAGTTCCTCATTTTCTGGTAACTCTAACCATAAAATTATCTTCATTGCTACTTCATCACTGAAAATCTGAAACCATTAGGAATCATAATGTAAAAATCTGTGTTTTCCGGAGGATGGTCTTTGGCAACCCTTGTGAAAGGCTCCTTTGATATTTGCCAGATGTTCTAGATGCTTCCTAATTCAGCCAAGTAGACAAGCAAGTGTAATGATTATATACGTCAAAACTATGCCATTTTATCTAAGAGTTTTGAGTGTCTTCAGATTTCTGTATGAAGGCACAGATGAGAATCAGGTGGTTTGAGATTAGCATACATTTGTAACAGTAAAAAATGGAAGCAAATATCCAGAAAATGAAAATTAAGAAAAAAAAAGTACAATTCAAAGCAAGTTAATGTAAAGGCCAAAGTAAGTAACTTTATAACAAGGTTGTCTGTTTTATAGCACAGTTTTTTATGACATTTCTTGCTTGCTGGTCTACAGAAATGGCACACAAGAATGCCAAGTTAAACTAGCTCTCACTGCTTGTGACTTCATAGTTGCATGTTTCAGACTTGCTAAAATTTATTTGTATAGCAAAGGTTTTCTATTTGACCAAACTCTAGCAAATGGTGCCTGAGCCCTCTTTAAAAGTGGTTTTATCTTTGAAACGATTATCAGGGATATGGTTTCACTTATTTTTTTTTCCATCACAAAAAGACTTAAATTCTAATCTAGTTTGCAAGAGCTCAAGGCTTTCCTAGATGGCCTTTCCAAGTGTCTTCTTGAGGAATCTCAGTGCTGTTAAAGAGTTTGCTGTTCAGTCAAACCAAACTTTGATAAGCACCTGACCCCACCTTTCTTAAAAGTTTACTAAAAAGGCTTACAATTATCAGTATTTCTGGTGTGTGTGCATTTGTGTTTGTGAGTGTGCATTCTTCTACAACTCTGAAATATCCTTATTAAAGGATCACCCTTTAAAGTATTATCACCAGCTAACCCTACCTGGGCAGGAGTAATAAGTTATAATGTTATATTGTTCAGCAGGATGACAATAGATCAAGATAACTGATTGCCCATTCAAGAAAAAAATGAAATGATAACATCTTAGGAAATGGATATGCTTTCCCACTTTCAACATTGTAAAATATATACGCATGGTGAAATATCACATGGCATATATATACATATACATATACATATACATATACATATACATATACATATACATATACATATACATATACATATACATATACATATACATATACATACACACACACACACACACACACACACACACACACATACACATATACATATATGAAGTAATCATCAGAAAGGACAGAGACCTTGAGTCTTAGCAAGAGAAAAGCATAGCTTGTTTAGTTTTCACTATCCTGACTCTACAGAGTCTCTGCTCACTCTCTATCCTTTTTTCCTAATATGCTCTTGAAAATGTCTGTATAAAACACAGTGGAGCTCAGTTCCAGCAGGAGCCTCTTCCTTCTGACAACAGCACACTACTGATTGCTCCATTAATGAATGTCTAGCTGTACTTATCTTTGACAAGGAATTAACTCCAAAATCAATACCTGTTGTACTCCTGTGGTCATTTAAAGATGTGGACATGAATACGGCAGTGAAAACTTTGTTTCAATCTGTGGCCAAACTACTAGGCAAATCTCTTCTGCCTTCTTGTTTTGGCTTTCATTCTGTTTGGCCCCTTAGTAGCTTATTTTGTGCCAATGTTCCCCCCTCTATTCCTGCTTTTTCATTGGTGATTTCGCTATTTAGAATGACCACAGTGTGGTAACCGGATGTTGCCTGGTCTTTTCCTAATCTGCAAAGGCCGTGATATCACATGGGTTAGGTAAATTTCATTCACATTTGAGTTATGTTGCTGTGTGGGATTCATGGTAACAATCTAGTGATAGTTATTAAATAAGCTACATTTACATGCAAATGTTCAAAATTCAAGGTATGTGCTGATTGGTTAATAAATCAGCCGATGAGAAACTAATCCCCATTTCTCCAAGAAGCAATAATTTATATTTACTAATTCAATGCTTTTAACTTCAATTACATAAATTAGCTGCATTTATAATACCATTACCTTACAGACAAGAACAACTGTCAGGATGACTAGTGAGGAAAGAACTTTATCCCAAACCATTGTTTGAGGACCATGCCTTTTGCATCACCAACAGTAAGTCATCAGTGCCCACTTGGGGCCTTATGACATGAGCGATGGATGAAATTATACTGTGCAAGACAGAAAAAAAACCAAAACACCTGCTAGAGATTTTCTAAATATGCTTTCACCATTAGAAACAGTTCAGTGCTTATAGGTAAAGAAACATTAGCTAGGAATTAATTTATGTTAATCCATCCTTACGATGTGTAATAGGCAAACACACAACAATTTGAAACATTTTTAAATTTAGATTAAGTAGTCATTGATCTAGAGAAATATACGTACAGGCTCATAAGACACAGTGGCACACTCCATTCTCAATTCTGGTTCAAGGACTTCACATCAGTACTCTGAGATTTACCAGTGGGGACTTTTGCTGGTAAGGTTAGCAGATGCGTCAAGTCAGAACTTTTATTTAGATAGTAGAGCTAAAAATCACAGTCCATTGTTGTCAGTAAACTGATTCCTTTCATGAGTCAGATTGACTGTGGATGCCTAAATAGCCAGTAAACATTCTTCCATGAAGCTCTTTTTATAGAAATTTGGAGTTCAATCAGAAATAAAAGTAAGTAAAACAAAGGGTGAGGGCCATACCCAATCCTTCAAGGGCCAGAACAGAAAAAAAAAAAAAAGAAGAAGAAGAAGAAGTAACAAGATGTTGTACTCTGCCCCCAGATGTCCATCGCACATAAGAATGTCTGATTCTTGTACCTTTTGTCTTGGGCCAGGACTTCCAGCAGTGGTTCGCAGGTTCTTTGTCCTGGGCTTTATATTGGAAGGATGTCACAAACTTTCCTGGGTTACTGGCTCACATACAGGAGACTTAACAACTTCTCAGCCTCAGGATCACATGGGTGATCAACGTAACACACACACACACACAATTGCTTGCATTTCTTTGGAGAAACCTAATATAATGTTTTCCTAGAATTTATTTCCTTTTGTATTTATATTACTTAAAGATTTTTAAAGAAACATTAATAATACATCTTGATCCTGTTAATTTTTTTTTTTGGTTTTTGTTTTTGTTTGTTTGTTTTTGTTTTTGTTTTTCCAGACAGGGTTTCTCTGTGTAGCCCTGGCTGTCCTGGAGCTCATTTTTGTAGACCAGGCTGGCCTCAAACTCAGAAATCTGCCTGCCTCTGCCTCCTGAGTGCTGGGATTAAAGGCTTGTACCACTACTGCCCGGCTCGTTGGCTTTGTTAATTTTAAGGTGGTACTTCTGCCTTTCTTATTTTATTCCTTTTGCTTTGCTTTAAAAAACAAAACAAAACAAAACAGCACATATTGTGATCCATACAAATTCATTAGAGGATAACTCTGTAATCTCATTATTAGTGATGAAATAACAAACTCTTTGGTTTTTTATGGCATGCAAACACTTTTATCTCTTTCAGGGTTTATTCATTACCCTCTGAAGCAACTAGGTGTGCATGTACTTGATATTCTTTATACTGCTATAAAATAACTATTGCGAAGGAGAAAAAGAGCCAGAGGTACAGTAGTACATGGCTGGGTTGATTCTGAAGCTCCGAGTTTCTAAACATTGATAGATTTAGTACAGTGTAGAGCCTGTCTTGTGATGTGGAATGATGAAGGTGATCCTTCATCAGTCTGAAGCTGAGGGACAGCAAGTGAATGCCAGCAGCACCTGCTGCTGCTTTCTCACGTTGATGGACTTAGATCACTTTCAAAACAACAACAGAAAAATCCCCAGCCTTGGAGAAAAATGCCAATATTTTAATTCATCAAATAGCCACTTATTGTCTTGTGATTTAATATATAGGTATAGATATAGAATATCCTGAGCCTGTTCCCGCCAGCAGAAACAGACACAGGACGCCAGATTCTTCTGTGGTTAACTTTACTTCATAACATATTGAGGTAGACAAAGAAGGCTCAGAAAGTGTGTGGCTTAAATACTTTTTGGTGACGTGTCTAAACTAGGACTGGTAGCTACACCCACGAATCTCATGCACCCTAGGGATAGGCTAAACGCCCCAGGGGTTGGGCTAGTACCCTGGGGGATGGACCGGTGCCCCGGAAATGGGCTGGTGACTTTTGGCGGGTTTTTGCTTTTAGCACATGCACATATAGCTTGTTCTTTGTTTAGGTGGCATAAGGCACTGCGGAGCCAGCACCATCTTAAGATGGTAAACGTTATTGCGGCTCTCCACAATAGAAGGGATACTTGAAGCATATCTTACATATTTTATAATTGGTAGCTCAGGGATTAAAGTCAGAGGACCTACATTTCTTTCCTAGCTCCCATGCTCAACAGCTTGCAAATGCCTATCATTCTACTTTCAGGGGATCAGATGCTTCTGTAGGCATCTGCACATGAGTGCACACACACACACACACACACACACACACTCACACACACACATACACACACACACATATTCACACACAGACACACACACATACACACATATACATACACACTCACACACACATACATACACACACACTCACGCACATACCTCACACACACACACACTCACACACACACACACTCACTCACACACACACTCACACACACACACTCACACACACACACTCACACACACTCACACACACACACACAAACACTCACACACACACATACACACACACTCATACACACTCACACACACACACATGCTCACCTAGAGTTGTTAGAACCATAACTATAAATCTTTAATATTAAAAAATTCTTTAAGAATGAATTTAATTAATTTTCCTTTTAGCTCTAAAGTTACATCTATACTCTAAAGTGTATCTATAAGATACAACTTTAATATTCTAATTAAAAATACATTTTAGTAATGAGCTATAGAAATGGTCCCTGAAAATAAAAATGTTATGTTGGTGATAAAAACAAAATAAACAAATAAAACAACAACAAAGACATTGTGAAGATATACAAAAGGAAACAAATTGGGAGCTGGCAAGTTGGTTCAGTGGATAAACACATTTGCCACTAAACATGGTGAACTGAATTCAATCCGCAGGTCCCACAAGGTGGAAGGAGAAAATTAACTCTCGCACATTGTCCTCTGACCTACTCATATAGGTACAAAATGGGCATAAGATAAACAAATGTAATGATTTTTAAAATTGCACATAACACTATAAATTTAAAAAATAAAATGTTTTGCAAAAACTAAGACAGGAAAAATATTTTAAATCTTTCATTTAAACTCTTTTTTCCCCTTAAATCAAGTATTTGGGTGTACTGTGCTCACAAAAAGCCACATTTGTGGATAGAAACAATAGATGTATTAGCTTTTCCTGGCAGCTCATTGAAAGTGAGCTGAGTGTGGAAGGCCATAACAGGAGGAGGTGTTAAAAGGTAAGGTCTCCAAGGTCTCCAGTGCGAGAATGGGGAGCTTGAGGAAACAGCACACGGCGATATACAGCTGAAATAAGGATGAGGTAATCCAAGGATTGGATGCACGAGAGGAGATCCTTCATCCCAGGTGTTTCCTCCTCCTCAGAGCCTCCTAAGAACAGTTCTAAGCACCCATCACCCACTCTGCCCTCTTCCTTACTTCGTTCCCTCACTGTAACAGTCAAGTTTCAAGGATCATTGATTTTCTTCACTCTGCTTCCATGCCTTTACCTGTCCTGCTTTGAGCTCACTTAATAAAGACATCAGCATTAAACACCACAGCACCTGAATATGTAGTAATACAAAGGTAGCACTGTTGGAGATTGGTTCAAATTCTTTGATTCAATCAGGAATTTACATGTCCCAACACTGAAGGTTCTTGTCCCCAATTGGTTTTTATTGACCAATAAAGATGCCAGTGGCCAATGGCTAGGCAAAGGAAGACTGGGTGGGACCCTTAGATTTGTGCCAGCTAGGATGCAGGAGCAAGAGAAGGCACAGAATCACCATGAAGTCTTGCGAGATAGATGGACAGAGGAGCTGCAGGGGATAATGGCAACCAGCCATATGAGATTATGGGAGGGTGGCCACTGGTTTCTTCCCTGATTGGGCTTGGGGTAGCAGGGGAAGGTGCCCAGCCTTTGAAGTAGTCAAGGCATTTTAAAATTAACTGGTGTATGTGTGTGTGTGTGTGTGTGTGTGTGTGTGTGTGTGTATGTGGGTGTGTATGTGGGTGTGTGTGTGCATGTGTGTGTGCTCCATTCGTGAATCCAGATAGCTCCTGAAAGAGTTTGTAACCTGCTGGGAGCCAAATGTTCAGTATGAAAACAAATACATGACTTAGTATCTTAAGGTAAAATACAATACAATACAAAATAGAGCCAAATCAGTGTAGCTCAAACTCACTGCTACATAACCCCGAGAAAACATTCAAGCTACTGAAACTACTGGTCTTCATAATCTCCAAAGAAAAATCTTAATTTTCCAATCCTCAAACCTAGAATCCTCTACTTTGGTCTTCTATTTTGTACTCTTTGCATTTTTCTAGTGTCTTTATATATCCCTTTCTGCAGAGGTTCAAAGTTTTCACTGTAGACATTTGGATTGTTGACATCATTCAAGGTAGGTTTACTCCAAGATGTTTTATTGACATTGATATTATTGTAAATGAGAACGTGCCCATGATCTGTTTTTCAGTGTGTTTATTATTGCCTGGATCTGACCTGCAGCCTCTTTCCTGTATTCTAGTTTCTATGGCCTGGAAAGCACTATGTAAGCTGCCAAGGGAGGGGGGAATTAAATGTTCCTTTCTAGCTACAATACCTATGGATTATAATAATGACTAGCATGGTGAGATATGCATAAAAATACAAAACATAGCAGCCTCATATCTGCAACAACCAAAGATATCTAATTGGATTAAAGACAAACCCAAAACTAGGGGAACTATACCTACTATTTGATATCTAGCTAACTTTTAGTGAGATCATAGGCCTTAAAATAGAACCTACTCCCACCAATTTTCTAGAGTTTTCTAGAATCTTATCCATAGATACATAGAGAAGTATAGTTAACACCCACCATCAAAGAAACTTTTCTTCCTAGAAAATGGGGAACCTAATAGGACAATGCAGAGATCAACCCTTTATGAAAAACCCACTTCCTTATCTACATCACAGTTTTTATATCTCTGGGCCAGAGGATATCATGGAAGAAGGGGTGAACATGCAAGAAGGGATATAAAATCTACAAGACTAAGACAGTTTATCCTCGAAATGGTTTAATGTAAACCAAAACAGTGGCGATGCCATGCTAACATGAGTGGGGGAAACTTTCCCATAGCCTACTTGGTAAGTTCCAAGAGAGTAAGAGACGGTTCTAATTTGCTATATGATAGTGTAATAAACATCATGCTTTAAAATAACTTGGGAAAGGAAAGGTTTATTTCATCTTACAGGAAAAAAAAATCACATGCTGCTTGCTCTCTTACTTGTATAGCCCAGGGCCACCTGCCAAGCGATGCTGCCACTCACAGAACTTGAGCCCTTTTACACCAACTAGAAATCAAGAATATACACATTGTCCATTGACACATCTGATGGAGGCAAATATTCAATTTCAATTAAGCATCAGCCACTTCCAAGGTATGTCAAGTTGACAGCATTAGCCATTTCAGAGACCTTGTTCCCTAAATAATAATGGTGGCCTCTAAGGAACCCAAGGCCAGGGACTTCCTGTGGCCTCTGCACAAAAGTACTGTTGTGTCTGACCAGCGGCTCACATGTCTGGGTTCTGTTCTGGGAAGGCATCTTGGAATCTGGAAGAGAAGAGGGAGCTAGGCGGACGAGAGAAATATGAAGCTAAGACAAAAATTCTGATCAAAGCTCAATTTTACTAATTTGTGCACCGAGTTATGAAGGAGGGGAAGGGGCCCGATTCCCGCCAAATCATCTTGGAGTAAGGTTGCAGGTGAACACGTGATAGCTCTGGAACAGCTAGTTGGCAGGCAGCGGCAGTGGGAGTGGCAGGATGATAGGGTGGCAAGCTCTGCCCCATGCTCTCTAACACTGAAACCTGAGCAAACAGGTTTCAGGCTGGGGAGGGGAGGTTACAGTGTACAAAGAATTTATATACACCTGCACATACATGCACCTGGATACATACACAAACACACATATATAAGCATAGGCAAAGTAATGTAAAGAAATTATTCTTCTTTGAAAAAAGAATATGCTACCTGATAAAATCTTACTCTACAGAGAAAATGGCACATAGACCATCATCTGGTAGACAAAAAAAAAAAAAAAAATTAGAGTATAGATTCCCTTGTAATGACCTATATGCAATTATGTGACTTTGAGAAGTAATTTTGCTTCACTGAGATGTTTATGCCCAATATACTTGCAACATTGCAATATGGAAAGCAACCTTCTGAAAAGAGGGCGTTTTGGCCAAAGCTGTCTTGAACAACTCAATCTGACCCTCAAAGTGAAAGGAAACAGAAGATTTGATGGCAATCATGGTTGCTATTTCCTACTGTCTCTAACATTTTCTACAATACTTAGAGAAAACCACCTTCTCTCTCTGTGATACCTATGTAACAATAGCTGTGGTGTAAGGCCTATGCACAGCACTTCACAGGTGTGCTGTCACTAACTGGGTGATGAAATATGACCATTTTGTGTCAGGATGTGACTTACAAGCTTTTAAGAGATTATGTTCTTGTCTCTACTTTCCTGAGTTAATACTCAGTTCTTTTCAGAGTAAAGGTGAAGTTCTCTCTTTTCTGGCTGTCCATTTATTAAGCCATGAAATTCTGTCATTTGCTGTGTATTCCTCAGCATCACTGCTGTAAATTAGATAAGATTACATTATATAGTACCACAATGATGACCATTCACATCTCCCTTCTATAAAATTACAGCTAAGTTACTAATGCTTGTAGAGAAAACTGCCATTTGTAAAATGAATGAGTGAATGAATGAATACATACATACAGACAGACATAAATGCATACATATATACAAACATAGAAGAAGTTTCCAAAAAGGAGACATAAGTGCCTTTATACTTTTGTATTTTCAGCAGCATATCAAGCTAGGTTTTCTTCTGCCTGTTGCCTCTATACCGTAATTTATCTGCTAGAATCTAAATCCATCACCAGGAAAGTTCTGTGCCATCCAAAAGATTATTCTAAGGATATAGAATTTATCAGTTGACAGATAGAATGTCACCAGTTCAAAGGGATCATAAAGAGAATGATATTTGTATCCTTCAGCCATCCGTGTTTTTAACTTTCCATGAGTGATGTGTTCAAATCAGGAAGGGAACTTTTCTGGGAGGGCATTTATACAAATGCAGCAAAGTAGCCCACTTAAGATATTACAATGTCAGTGTGTTTTATGAGGCTATAAATATATCCGATCATGTCTTCACAGTTTATGACCCCTGTTTTATTTTGTGGTACATTCATACATGACATAGCCATTTATTCATGGCAAGAATTTAAACCACTTTCAACAAAGAAACACATCCAGTTTGGCCAAAGCTGTAGGTTTACAATACTTCAGTAATCCAGTTGTAGGTTTATAATACTTCATCTTTGGATTTAATATTTTCCCCTAGGCAAACCCTGATTTTATGAGAGGAAAGGTTGTTTTCCTATTAAACACACTGTCTTTAAAACAATATAGGTGCTTATGGAGTCAGTATTTCATTCAGCTCAGTGGCTACCTCCTGATTTTTTACCTGAATTAAAAAGTGAAGTTGATAGGATGTCATTCCCAGAACACGACTGCATATGAATGTTCGGAGCTATTCCAATTATGCCTTCCATCATTGAATCTGAATACCCATTTTTTTAGTATCAATGATAATCAACATATTGTTTACATATACATGTGTGGATGGCATGGTGACAGCATTTCTGTTAAAATGATCTCAGCCACTCCATTAAATCATAAGCAGGGCAGTATTTTTTATTTTTTTGGTACCGTATGATTTGGCTATTAACCTTGATGTTTTCTGGTCAGATGAGTGGACTTGAAAAGGCTGATTCATGTCAGGCAATTGCTTCCTCCAAAATTGCATAAATAAATATGCTGCCTAGATGTTCTGCTCTTTGGGTGTTGTCAGCTAGCTGCCTCTTAGCCTCATGCTGAGCACACTCTCCTGTTTAAATGGAGCATCAAAGCAGCTCCATTTCTGCTTGCTTCAAGTCAACATGCTCTGCTTCTGTCCGAGCCTGTCATTCCTTTAGCTCATTATGCCGCTGTTAGTTTTGCCTGACGTATTTTGTTCATCCTTTGGGTCTGACTAGCCTCCTTCAGATTGCCGGATAATTGTTTTCTCATTCAGGTACCATCCATTTTCATTACATGACTGGTCAGCACTGCCGAAAGTTGATCAGGATGCCTCATACGCCTATTAGACATCTGTATTGTAAGACTAACTTTTATACGACTTTGTTTTATCGTTTGTATATAGCACCACTTAGGCACAATACAAATATCAAACGATGAGGACAAGTACACCAATTATCCCCTACAAGTCTTCAGGCTAATATAATTAGCCCCTCTTTTGTTCAGCTAAATAACTTATCATACAATTTCTGTACTTACTAGTTGGTACTAGTCTGCTTGATTCCTTCATGTAGTAATTCCTGATTCTATGATATTTAATGGTTCCTTTGAAACAACCAAACCTTTTTAAACCTCCATCTACTGTTGTGAGATGAATTAATATAGAATAATAATTTTTTAATTAATCAATGCCATATCTTTAATATAAAAAAGAAATGATAACAAATACATATTTGAAAATATAAATGATCCACACAGATCAGTCTATGACACATGATGACAAGGCCAGAAGCTTGCATCTACAAACAAGCTCATCACTGTGACAGTTATAAATACAAATCATTAAGGCATGCTGTCTAGATATACAGCTGAGGCCAGAGAGGTGATTTTCTGCAATAGTAAACAACTCTTGGCTAATTTTAAATAAATAAATAAATAAATAAATAAATAAATAGATGTAAAACTCTTCCCTTGATTTACATAGGACCTGTATCTTTTCAAAATAATGTCCATTTTAAAATGGGGCACTTCATTTAAACCATTTATCTATTATTTTAAAATAGATTTATTTTAAAATATTTATTTATTTATTTATTTATTTATTTATGCATGTGTGTTTTCATGTTTGCATGTGTACTACATCCACACCGATGCTGCAGCAGATGGAAGAGGGCATCACATCTTGTGCAACTAATATAATGTGAGTTCTAGAAAACAAATAGGGCTCTTCTGGAAAAGCAGTGTACACTAGGTTAACTAAACAAGGTTTGTTTGTTTGTTTGTTTGTTTGGGGTTCTGTTTGTTTGTTTGTTTTTGAAAGCAGAGTTGGGTTTTAAGTAAAAGTAAAATTTTTTAAATGGACTCTCAGCTGGCAGTGGTGGCACACGCCTTCAATCCCAGCACTTGGGAGGCAGAGGCAGGCGGATTTCTGAGTTTGAGGCCAGCCTGGTCTACAGAGTGAGTTCCAGGACAGCCGGGGCTACACAGAGAAACCCTGTTTCGAAAAAACCAAAAACAATAAATAAGTACATAAATAAATAAATAAATAAATAAATAAATGCAATAAATTGGACCTGGTTTAAAGTTCCGGCAATTAAATCTGTTATCAGAATGGTGGGCATCATGGTGGTACAGCAGCAGACGTGATGCTAGATAAGGAACTGAGAGTATTATATCAGGACACATAGGCAGCAAGAGCAAGAAAATGATCCTGGATTGGGCCTGGAAGCCTCAAAGCCCACCCTTAGTAACACTTCCTCCAACCAGGCCAAACTTTCTACTCATTTCAAATAGTGCCACTCACTGGTGACCAAGTATTCAAGTCTGAGCCTCACGGGGCTATTTCTCATTCCAGCCCCACAGATTCTAAACAGATTTTTCTCCCACTCTCATCAAAAAACGTAGAGAAGTCATGTGGGGTACAAAGGAATTTCCACAGTTTAAGATGGTTCTACTCATAAGAAGCAGCACTCAGGAATCTTTGAGACAAGAAAAAACAAAAAACAAAAAACAAAAAAACAGAAAAAACAAACAAAACCAACTGACTTATCAGAATGTCCACTTGTGCATAGCGCTGCCCACTGTCCTGGTGAATGAACCACTGTCTTAACAAACTCAGTGATTTTACTGTTTATTCCTGATATTCAGTGTTTTGCTCAGGAAAAAGGACCTGGATACCTATATATTTAAGGACAATTATATATTGTTCACTTTTCTTTTAAGATCAGTATAAAACACAGGCTGGCTGAGGTTGTTGCTGAGAGAAACTAGTAAGGCAGCAGGGGACAAGCTGAGAGGCACAGGGCTTGGGGAGACACGTGGAGAAATGGAGCAGGAGGAAACTAATGCAGACATAAACGACAAGAGTCTGGAAGAGGGAGAACCTGGAAAGGTCCCCATGGGGGATGCTCTGACAAGTTATTTTTGCTGGTTGTACTAAGCAAGCCAGTGTGAAGAAAGTTGATCATGTATCACAATGTCATAGCTGTTTCCAAATACAACGTCACCCTTCTGAATGGCTTCTCGGAGGCAGACTGAAAGAATATGCTGCAAGCAAATAATTTATTTCTTCGTTTTCAATATGGGGTTTTCTCAACAAGGAACCTATATTGTTGCAAAAGGAAAAAATTATCACTCATGTTCCGGTAGAATAATGTTCAGATGTAAATATAAAACACACCTGTAGAGATATTATGTTTATGCAACATCTACTTATAAGAATGCACATTTCTAATTACCCTATTTTAGTGCAAGACACAAAGATATAAAACTGAGTGAGAGGTGTAGTTAGTTTTTAATGGGCCACCTTTCCACAAGATGCAAGAATTGTACCATGCATGATCTTTTCAGAAATCATGTAGGGATAGTCTAACCATCATTGAAATCAACAAAGGACCCAGCAACCAGATACTCTAAGCTCCAATGTAATTTTTATGTGTTGAAGTACAAGTGCCAGGTACTACCACAATTATTTAAGGATAACCTCCTTTGTAAACCTTCATAAGAAGAATCAGCCATGGACCAGGATGATGGTTCAGTGGGCAAAGAAACATGCTGCCAAGTGTGACAATGTGAGTTCTATCCCAGGTCCACACATAATGGAGGGAAAGAACAGACTCCTGAAGTTGTCCTCTGACCATGTGTACTCTCCCCAATATTCACAATATAAATTTAAAAAGAGAAGAATACTAAGTCATAGATTTGGGTTCAGAAACCTCTTCTGCCATTGATGTAACTATGAGCAATTCACATATATTTCCTATATTTATGGGTAACCAGAATAAAATAAAAACCCAAGACAGGCACTGGCAGAGCCTCTCAGGAGACAGCTATATCAGGCTCCTGTCAGCAAGTTCTTGTTGGCATCCAGAATAGTGTCTGGGTTTGGTGGTTGTATATGGGATGGATCCCCAGGTGGGGCAGTCTCTGGATGGTCGTTCCTTCAGTCTCTTCCACCCATTGGATGAAGCACAAGGTCCCCAATGAAGGAGCTAGAGAAAGTACCCAAGGAGCTTAAGGGGTTTGCAGCCCCATATGAGGAGCAACAGTATGAACTAATCAGTATCTCCAGAGCTCCTTGGGACTAAACCACCAACCAAAGAAAACATGTATTTGGACTTGTGGCTCTAGCTGCATATGTAGCAGAGGATGGCCTGGTCAGTCATCAATGGGAGGAGAGGACCTTGGTCTTGTGAAGGCTCTATGCCCCAGTATAGACTGGAATGCCAGGGTCAGGAAGAGGGAGTGGATGGGTTGGTGAGCAGGGGGAGGAGGGGAGAGGGGGTAGGGGGTTTTTGGAGGGAAAACTAGGAAAGGGGATAACATTTGAAATGTAAATAAAGGAAACATCTAATTTTTTAAAAAGATATAAAAAAAAGGCAGAAACGAGCCTGTGAAAGAAACCAGAGCTTTACATGTACCACATGTACAGCCATGTATCTGACCACATGCTGACAGATTAGCTTATATCATGCATGTTTAAAATAAAACTTGACAACTGTTTAAAAAAAACTGAAACAACTTGAAGTCAGTAGCTGATAGCTAATAATTACTGCTAACACTCCCTATATGCATATTAAGGATTTGGGGTTTGTTTATTACCACCAGAAATAGTTTCTGCTGGATGTCCTATTCCTAAGATCTTGTGGTCCAGATGGGGCCATCCTTGACTGGCCAACTGTGAAGAAAGCATTACTTGGGCCAGGAGAAAGTAAGTATGCTCCAGTGAACCAGACCAGAGGGTTTTCCTGGCTAGTGATGGGGCTCTGCAGGGGAGGGCTGGGGATGAGATAGTGAGGAATCATATATGCTGGGGTCAGGAGGAATGAGAGGGCTGAGAGGCCAAGCCCAAAAGTTCATCAATATACACCCTTATATACCCTTCAAATGAAGAAGCAGAAAACATATCAGTAAAGTTCATCAAATAGCCAAACTGCAGCGTACTCAAAGGACCCCCGGCTTCTCTTTTGCAAGGTACACTGTAGTATAGGTATAGGTAGTATAGAGCACTTCATGTCTCAGCTTCTGGAACATCTGATCACAGCTTTACAGTGACTTTGTCACAATCCAGGCCCTGGCCTCAGGCATTCTGGATCCCTGAGGCAAGTCTGTTGCTGTCCTTGCCTACCGTGGCTCTGGCAGGGCACAGAGTCCAGCACTCACTGTTCCATCCACAGGACACTTGAAGGGCTTTTGGCCCTATCTGCCCGCCCCCCCCCCAACCGTCCATGAAATTGATGCAAGGAGAGCTGTAGAAAAAGAGTCAACAAAAGGTGAATCTTGTGGGGATGATGTAAATGCAGACAGAATGTAACTGGCATCCCCCCCCCCTCGGAAACTGGCTGCTCCTACTTCCTCTGTAGTAGACTGTAAGGCCAGAAAGACACATGGAATTAGACAGCTAACATTTTCTCAAAGTTAGAATCCATCATAGTGTTTCCAGTGTTCTGTCCAATCTACAGTGTCAAGGTCCACAGAATAAGAGATTCCTAACAAGTATCACTCTTTTTAAGATTTGGTTTGTCTATGGTTGTCCTGAAACTTTCTTTGTAGACAAGGGCAGTATAGAACTTACCGAGTTCTGCCTCCCTCTTTTTCCCCGAAGTGCTTGGCATGCATGGCCACTCCTGGCTTGTAAGACTTATTTTATTTGTATTATGTGTATGAACACGGGACTGTGTGAATATACAACATATCTGTGCAGGTTGCCTTAGAGGCTATAAGAGAGCATTAGGACCCCTGGATCTGGAGTTCCAGACAGTTGTGGACTACACAATATGTATACTGGGAACAGAATTTGAATCCTTTAGAACACCAAGTTCTTTTAAGGGTTGAATAATCTCTCTGCTCCACTTGCTATCATTCTTGTTGACACAGTAGCCTCATCCCACGATAGATAAGGCATACACTGTAAAGATCCATCATATGATACCATCCCAACAACCTGACAGAACCAACATTGGAATTCAACAGCCAAATCCTTGAAACGTAGGGCTTCTTAGTGACACAGCTTTTCAAAGAATCCAGTAATAAATACTATAGTATTGAATTGTTCTCTAAAATGCTGCTGAGATTTGGGTAGAAATCACATTAAATCAGAATATAAATTTGGAAATAATTTACACCCCCCTTTTCTTTGTTTTTTTTTTGAGACAGGGTTTCTCTGTATAGCCCTGGCTGTCCTGGAACTCACTTTGTAGACCAGGCTGGCCTCGAACCCAGAAATCCGCCTGCCTCTGCCTCGCAAGTGCTGCAACTAAAGGCGTGTGCCACCACGCCCGACAATAATTTATATCCTTATTATAATGGCTCTTCTTAGCCACAAATATTATATGCTTTATATTGATCAGAGTCTTGGATTTTTTTTCCTCCTTGAATTTTTTTTTTGTAGCAAATGAATTATAGATATTTTGTGTTAAATTTGTACCTTAGTGATTTTGTTATCGGGACAATTATAACCTGTATCTTTTTATGCAGATGCTATGTATATGTCCGTGCATGTATTTGTATGCTTCTGGATACATGTGTGTGCTTGGTGTGGAGATCGGAGGACAACATCAGGATTGATACTCAGAAGTGCTGTTCAGTTACCCACCAATGAGGCTAAATTATCTGAAGAGTAAGACCCAGGGATCTCCCTTTACCTACCTCCAGAGGACAGGAATTGCAGGTGTGCATCAGCACACTGAGCGTTTTTTTATGTAGAAAACTACATAAAAATTGAGCCTTCACTCTTGCATTTGAACTAGCTACCTTAAATTTCTTTTGTTACTTGTGTACTGTTAGTGCACATACATAAAACTGAATGTTGGGCGTTGACCTTGCATTGTATAGTTCTTTTGGATGCTATCCAAGTTTAAAATGACTTTTGACTTTTATTCTCGTCAAATTCTTTCTCATTCCACTCAAATTTCTTCTTCAAACTTAAGATTATTTAAATTTTGCTTAATTTGAAAGAATTTGGTGATTCTCCAGATATATTTCCATTATTGATCTCTAATTTAATGCAGTTTTATTCAGGAAACATACTCTGTTAGCTTGAAATCACTTTAAATGTATTGATCTTGTTTTATGACCCAACATTCAATGTATCTTGGTGATGTTCCATGTGTACTTAAAAGAAATGTGCATTCTGCTTCTTTAAGATGGAGCTCAATAAACTCCAATTAGGGAAATTTTGTAGACAGTGTTGCTTAAAAATTCCTTTTATTTTTAATGTCTTTACTGGATTTCCATGTATTTATGCTATCAAGAACTCAGAGCACTTGTGGTGTGAATGATCTTGGTTTACTCAAAAGAGTTAAAACATCCCTTAAAACAGCTTAGGCACTTAGCCCGCTAATTACATATCCACAGCTGACTATAGAGTCATTTCAAACCCACACGTTTTCAGGCTCTTTCATCCTCCACTTCACTTGGCTAGCTTTTAAAATTATGTGTATGCGATTTAAATGGGGTGTTTCTTCACATACTAGAAATTTTTTACAATCTGTTCAAATTACATTCCTATCACACACACACTGTTTTTAATGCCACTTATTAGAATTTAATCCCTTGGTGATTAAGAGTATGAATTTTTTTTGATATATGAAAACTTAACATGGACTCTTTATCACAAAACCAACTAGACCTCAATAAAGCAATTAAATCTCAGCCAAGTGGACAATTTTGTTAGCACTCATGATTGGGATTCTAGAAGTGGGGAGAAGCCAGAGAGCTGGAAATGGAACTGTGGTTAGTGAGTGAGCTTTTAGGGAACTCCATCTGGCAAGAGAATGAATCTATGTTTTTCTGGACTCATTTGTCTTAAAACTAATTTGACCAGAGCCTGGTGGTATACCCCTAAAACTCAAACACAATATAATGAGGTCCAGGCCTGTATTGTAAGATTGTGTTTTCAAAATAATGCTCTTCATTAAAATTTTCAACATTAAAATTTAAGAAACATTTTAAAAATGTGACTTGTTTAAGACAATCTGTCTAAGACAGAAAGCAAAGGAGAGAAGCCCATCAGATCAGACCAGGGCTGATCTACAGCTAATGTTCAGCTTGTCCATCTCTGGCCGACCACTGAGCCTCTGTGACCACCATGTAGATCTAGCAATACAGGCAGAATGAAGCAGAAAGGAGGCAGCCATGACAGAAATTGGGTACAATCAGGTAGAGTTCAGGCTCAGGTGAAAAGGAGCTTGAATACCAGTGCCAAATCCCCCAGTCTGTGGGAGGATTTCAGATTAATTGGATGTATGGATGGTTGAATGAACAAATGGACTATACAATGCATGGCTGAGAAACCTCCTGAGACTTTGAGGTGATAAACAATGGATGATCATGCTCTTCCCATGGAGATTCCCACAGTGTAGAAATATCCTCAGATCACAGGGCCAATGACTTTACATGGTTTTCACAATGTGTTTTGATCCTGTCTTAACATAACTTAAATTTGATTTCCAGAGAACCTTTAGATACTGCTAGACTGTTTCTGTCATAACAGGGGCCGAAAAATGGACTACACACTGACTACTGTAACTGGCACCATTGTAAAAGACTAATACTTATACTTCATTTTAGAGAGTATAATTTCTTTTTCTCCAGCTTCACAAGTTAGTAATAAGTCACGGTTTAAGACTGTTACATTGCCTAGAGAAACAGAAAGAACATGGGCAGTTTTTCAATTTATCAGTAATATGAAAATAGCTGTTTGAAGGCACAGTTTTTCCCTGCTGCTATGTTATTTCTCTAACTGAAATTTTCTAACAGGTGATCTTAATTGTTTCTTTGTAACTCCTCTAGTACTCCATACATTTTAAAATCAGACTTTTGACAAGGTCTTATTTCATGCTATTTATACATATTGTTTTCCAATGACTTCAGTGAATTTCTAAACCAAGTAATCAGTACAATTTAAAATATGGTCCTCTAAAATCCTTGTATTTAAAAAATGTGTCATATACAAGTTTATTTTGACAAATCCATAAAGTGGAACTGGCTAGTTTAGAGGAATACCAAACATGGCTCACACAACTCAAAGAGGTAATAAGAAAAAAAGGCCAAACTTATCTACCCCTGAGTCCTGTGCATATCTCTACAATACAGCCTACCTCTGTTGCCTCAGAATCTGATCTGTGCTCTGAACAACACACATGGTACCCATCTCCAAGGTTAACACCACATTGGTGCAATCTTTCCTTAATGTCACAAAAGGGCAATGTTATTAGTTTTTCTCCATTTCCATAGGTCTCCTGAGTTTTCCATTCATTTAGAAATGACTGCTCTTTGCATTCTGAGTACATTATAGATAATACATTTATTTCATCAACACTTCCTGACAGGGTAGAAAACAACTCCTTTACCTTCCTACACAGCAAGAGGTTGGTAATTAACATCGGTGGCATAACAAAGAGTGGCTTCATGAAGTCACTGTGTGTTGTAGGGTCATGCTTATATACACCTCTGCTCTTTCTCTGAACTCATAAATGTCCACTTCTGTCATTCCCTTGTCTGGGTTCTATCCCTGCTCACTTCTTACTCTCAGTGTCATGGAAGGCATTAGTTGAATGAATGCATGTTTGAATACTCCATGTTCATACCCCCTTGGAAATACACAAGTGTGACCAGCATTACTTCATTGTATAGGCAGCAAGTAACTTGCCTCTATTCAGTTTCTAGATTCTCTCCACTTAGATTTATTGATTTAGTGCCTAGTTTACTTCAGGATTTTGCTCATAGATAGTACCGTAAGTATGAGGATTCAGGGAAATATTAGTTTCCAAGCAAGATAAAGTTATTTTTAAAAAATTCTGAGTTTTATCTTTGCACATAGTGATTTACGAGCCTATGAGCCTATGGTTGCAGACATCTGGAATCCTAACACTTGAGAAGCAGAAGTAGAAAATGAGGAGAGTTCAGTTTTGGCACTACACTGTCAAAAGAATATTTTTTCCATACTTAGATACTAGAATTGTTTTATAAACAATTTCATTTTAGTTTTAATAGTACCTGTAGTGATTTTGAGTAACATGAACTATATTTAAATCTTGTGTGGCTAGCATCATCTACTTTAATAAGCCAAGCTTCTTTCAGACTCATTACAGATACAAAGGAGGTATTAAGCAATAAATTGTATCAGGGATGATAAGGCAGTCCAGCAGGTAATGATGTCTGTTACCAAGCCTGCTGACTTGAGTTTGATGCCCATGGACCCATGTGGTTCAAGGAGAGAACTAGCTCCAGAATTTTTTTCCTCTGAATTCCAGTCTGCACCATAGCACGCATGCACACACAAGCACACAAAAAACAATGCAGATATTTTTTTAAAGAAAAAATAAATTTTATTTAGTAGCCTACTTTGTTAAACAAGAAAAACACAATGCTCAACTCATACATACATACAAATGCACATATGTAAATACACAAATAGAGAAAGATTGATATTAATATAGATACCACAGTTTAAAATTTATTCATTCCTTCAACAATACTTTTTGAAATTTTCCTGTATCCTTTCCCTAGTCAAGGCATTAGTACATGGAAAATGATAAGAACCAGCCCACGCAATGAAGCTTTCATTAATATTGTTTTAGATTTTTTTGACTAAGTTATTTATTCATTTTACAACCAGGATCAGAGCCCCCCTCCCCTAGTCTTCTATTCCCCGACTCTCCCCTCTCCTAGCCCCCCATCCAACTTGCTTTCTCTTCTCCTCAGAAAAGAGGAGGCTTCACATGGACATCAACCAGCCCTTGGATATCAAGCCACAGCAAGGCTAGGTACATCCTCTTTGACTGAGGCTAGACAAGGCATCCCAGCTAGGGAAACGGATCCAAGGGCAGGCAATGTAGTAAGAGACAGTCCCTTCTCCTGCTGTAGAAGTCTCACGTAAGGATCCAGCAGCACAACTGGGCCTAGATCCATCCCATTTGTGATCTTTGGTTGGCAGTTTGGCCTCTATGAGCCCTCATGGGCTCAGATTAGTTGAGTCTGTAGGTTTTCTTGTGATGTTCTTGACCACCCTGGCTCCTTCAATCCTTGCTGCAGTTCTGTGGTGGTTTAAATATAGATAGTGGCCAATAGTAGTGACACTGTTGGGTGGGGGTGGCCTCGTTGAAGGAAATACATCATTGTAGGGGTGGGCTTTGAGAATCTCCTCCCAGCTGCTTACAAGGCAGAATTCTGTTTGCCTCCAGAATAAGATGTAGAAGAACTCCCAGCTTCTGTAGTGCCTTGCCTGCCATGCCACCATGCTTCCCACTGTGATGATTATGGACTGAACTGCAGAACCAGTCAGCCAGCCCCAGTTAAGTGTTGTTCTTTTTAAGAGTTGCCTTGGTTTGCCAGGCACTGGCATAGCCTCACAAGAGGCAGCTATATCAGGGTCCTTTCAGCAAAATCTTGCTGGTGTATGCAATGGTGTCAGTGTTTGGAGGCTGATTATGGGATGGATCCCCAGGTAGGAACAACAATATGAAATAACCAGGACCCCCGGAGCTCGTGTCTCTAGCTGCATATGTATCAGAAGATGACCTAGTCCACCATCATTGGGAAGAGAGGCCCCTTGGTCTTGCAAACTTTATATGCTTCAGTATGGGGGAATGCCAGGGCCAAGAACTGGGAGTGGGTGGGTAGGGGAGTGGGGCAGGGAGGGTCTGGGGGACTTTTGAGATAGCTTTTGAAATGTAAATGAAGAAAATACCTAATTAAAAAAAAAGAGTTGCCTTGGTCATGGTTTCTCTTTACAGAAATGGAAACTCTAACTTTTTTTTGGGGGGGGGGGGTTCGAGACAGGGTTTCTCTGTGTAGCCCTGGCTGTCCTGGCACTCGCTCTGTAGACCAGGCTGGTGGAAACTCTAACTTAAGACACCCTCTTTCATAGGATTCCCCAAGCTCAGCCCAATGTTTGGCTGTGGGTCTCTGTACGTTATTGAGGAGGTTTGGTTATCAGAACCACGTCAGTGATAGTGCCTTTACTCCCCTTGACCTCCACTTATTTCAGCAAAGATGTATATATGGCACATCTTCAAAACACCTCCAACCCCATAAAACCTAGTTTTACAATGGCTAACACTGGCAAGCAGATATACTTGAAAGGGGGTATCTGCTATTATCCTTTCAGTATACTGGGTTGTAGACATTCAGAATTTTACAGAAGAGAGAAGGAGCTGTTGTAAAGAATGAGTGGAAATATCCAGATCTCCAAATCTAAGAGCACAAAGAAGGATTTACAGAACTGAGCATTTTCATACATTGATCTTCTTGTACATGTATGCATACCTTTGTCCTATGGCTTGTTTGTGTGTATATACGTGCAACCTGCATATTTCCCCCATAAACTATAAATGACATATATTACTGAAGATGATTTCAGTTTCAAACACATAAAGGAATATTTCAACAATGAGTTCTCTAAATCAGCAATTAGATTTTCAGTCAGTTGATAATATTCATGTAATTGAATTTGATAGAATAAGATATTAATTGTTTGAATCATAGTCAACCATGTGTATAATGGCATATGCATCATTACAATTCTCCACTGGGACTTGCAGCTAGAATACAGAGACTGTGCTATACGAGTCACAGATGTTCCTCATGCTAATCTCACTGTGTTTATAACCATTATCTCTTGTTTGTATGCACATGATGTGGGCAAGACTTGATGATACCTTAAATGCTTGTTTCAGTGTCATCGCTATGACCTTATTATGATGCTTTCTTCTTACCAATCTAAGGCACCAGCTTTGCCACTTTTCTATTTATGCCTTATCTAAGCACTTGAGGGACAAAACAGCACAGGCAGTGGGCTTCCTCAGTGCCTGCACCGCAATGTCTCTCAATGCACATTGCTTCCTTGTGACAAATAAGCTGAATAGCATTTAAGAGAAATAAGCTTTATTTGGAGAAAATATATAAAATTAAATGAAACCTCATGCTACACATAGACTGAAGAATGGTCTGTGCCCACAGATTCTTCTTTGGTAGATACACCTTTGAAAGTATTTTCGTAACTATATTAAATATTGCTCATTTTTTGATTTATAAAATACAATTTTAAAGTGTTTGAGAATGTTAAGTGGTTCTTCTGTTTAGATAAATCAAGGGTTGGTAAGAGATGGCTAAGTGAAAAGGATGACAGAGGCAAGGTTGGGCATACAGTGTCACCTGAGACTGGCATGCATTTCTGACACTGATGTTATTTTTGGAAATTACTCTGTTTCAGGGTTTTTTCTTTTTTTAATTACTTTTTTAATTAGGTATTTTCTTCATTTACATTTCAAATGCTATCCCAAAAGTCCCCCAGACCCTCCCCCCGACTCCCCTACCCACTTACTCCCACTTCTTGGCCCTGGCATTCCCCCGTACTGAGGCATATAAAGTTTGCAAGACCAAGGGGCCTCTCTTCCCAATGATGGCCGACTACGCCATCTTCTGCTACATATGCAACTAGAGACAGGAGTTCTGGGTTTACTGATCAGTTCATATTGTTGTTCCACCTATAGGGTTGCAGACCCCTTTAGCTCATTGGGTACTTTCTCTAGCTCCTCCATTGGGGGCCCTGTGTTCCATCCAATAGCTGACTGTAAGCATCCACTTCTGTATTTGCCAGGTCCCGGAATAGCCTCACAAGAGACAGCTATATCTGGGTCCCTTCAGTAAAATCTTGCTGGTATATGCAATGGTGTCAGCGTTTGGAGGCTGATTATGGGGTGGATCCCCGGGTATGGTAGTCTCTAGATGGTCCATCCTTTCATCTCAACTCCAAACTTTGTCTCTGTCACTCCTTCCATGGGTGTTTTGTTCCCAATTCTAAGAAGGGGCAAAGTGTCCACACTTTGGTCTTTGTTCTTCTTGAGTTTCATGTGTTTTGCAAATTGTATCTTATATCTTGGGTATTCTAAGTTTCTGGGCTAATATCCACTAATGAGTAAGTACATATCATGTGAGTTCTTTTGTGATTGGGTTACCTCACTCAGGATGATGCCCTCCAGGCCCATCCATTTGCCTAGGAATTTAAACAATTCATTCTTTTTAATCACTAAGTAGTACTCCATTGTGCAGGGTTTTTTTTTTTTCTTAATGAAGTTAGAATAAGCTAATTCTAAACTTCTTTCTTTAAAGAGAAATTATCAGCGTTCCAATGACCTTTACATGACTGATATATTTAGCATTTCCAACTATGTTTAATGATATTTTATTTGCAAAATGACTGCTGTTATATCTTTTAGATAATAAGCAAAAGATGTATAAGCTTAAGCCTTCCATTGAAAATTATTATTTCAAGGGGGAGTGGGTGGGCAGGGGAGTAGGGGTGGGTGGGTATGGGGGACTTTTGGTATAGCATTGGAAATGTAAATGAGCTAAATGCCTAATAAAAAATGGGAAAAAAAAGAAAATTATTATTTTATGTTTACAAAATTAATATTAGTAGCTAATATTTATCTCACAGTCTATAATATTGTTCACAACAGTTTAGATTTAAAGAATAAACTATGATTTAAAGTAAATGTTCAAGAAGGAAATTTTGTTAGGCATATTTTACTTTGAGCAGTGAGAATTAATTCTGAGATAGTTAATTTAAATGCTCATGAAAACAAAAATTGTTAAAATATCATCTATGAAAGTAACATTGGATAAAATGTATCTACTGATTAACTTTCATACAAAATATCTGGCATCCACCAGCATCTGCTCACATCAAACACACACACCACACACATACATACACTATTGCCCCTACCATATGGACACCACACACATATACACCCACATATACACACACACACAAACTCACACACACTCACAAATACAATACCATACATACACATACATATACACATAGTGCATGCACAAATACTTCCCCCAACAAACTATACTCATACTATGTGCACATACCATAATATACACATACATATACAAATCATACACCATATACCACACATACCATATGCATAGAGTACACCCAAACCATATATACATACTGTACACCACACACTCACACACACACACACACACATGCCACAGACACACAAACCACAGAAAGAACCCCCCTCCCCACTCACATACTATACTCATACATGACATAGATACACATATATCCCACACATACACTACAATATGCACATATTCATACCCACACTATCTACATACTACACACACCTCTACCATCATACACACACCACACATGACACAAACCATACAGACCACATACATATAATACCATACCTCAACAAGCACACACACACACACACACACACACACACACAGAAATAAATTTAGCTCGTTAAAAGGCAAGTCTTAAACTTTAGTTAGCCTTCGTTAAATACATTCTGACTCTGAATTGTAAGATTCGCATTTTGCTTAGGAAATAGAAGTCAAATAGTGCAAAAAAAAAGTGCAGAATTTTTGAAATACAGGAACTCAGAAACCCAAATGTGAAAATCCAAACAAATGGGTACTTTCAAGATTAAACTCATTTTTCTCATAACTTCTGCTGTGCATGTTACCTATTTGTGAACACAGGTGCACTTGTGTCTAGGAGATTGATAGCCATGCCTACCATTCACAACTGTGAGCCAATTATAGGGAATGGATTTGTCATGTCTACTGTATTGATATAAAATCAATCCAGCCTCCTAATGAGAGGATCAGTGATAGAAAACAAATTCAAGTCCACTTATTAAATCACTATTTCCATACAATTTCAATATGATTACTCTTAGGTGAATTTTGTATGTTTTCCTTTAGAGGAAGTATATTTTAAAATGCCACATGTAATGTTAAGAAAATTTTAATAGTCCAAAAGCTCAGGAAATATGTATTTATAAATAAAGAATGATGAAAGTCTTTGTAAACCACTTATGTCTTGGCAAAGTTCATTGTCTGGCTCAATACTGAGAAGGATAATGTAAATACACCAAACATCTTTGAGGAAAAAGAGGCCTGGAACAACCACCAAACCCCACCACCAGCTCTCATTATCAAGAGCCCTATGAACTGAAGAGTAGCCTCCACCTCCAGAAGTCAGACACTGAGACTCTCACTGCCTGTTATGACTACTTCAAAGGAGGAATTGATTTGAGCTACATGAGTTCACATGGGTGAGGCACCAAACGGATAGGATGAGTGGCTTTAAAAAGCACCCCAGTGAGTCTGTGTGCTTTGGTGTATCAGGGCCATAGGCAGTCAGTATTCTGTATCCTAGAAAATGACTCCTTAGGAACCTGGACCAACAGGCACCTTGATCCTAGACTTTCCAGCCTCCATAGCTAGGGAAAATAAGTGCCTGCTTTTTTATACCCAGTCTATGGCACTATGTCATGGCAGCTTCCACAAGCAAAACTAGGCAGGGTGTCAGAATTTATTTACTCTCTATTTCATGGGAAATAACAAGGCTGCTTTTATGACCTGAATATTTATTACAAACAGAAACAATAACCTGAAAAGCAGAGACAAAGTTATCAGTTTGGACCACTTATGCCAAGCGAGGTAGGACAGAAGTAAGTTGAAGGCCAGAGGACAATGCAGAGCTGGAAAGATAAGGCATGACAATTTCAAAAGCGTGGCAGGATAGCAACATCATTTATGCTAGAGAACCCTGCCTCACATCTCAGACCTCCCTAGGCATTCAGTTTTATTTAGGATAAAATATATGAGGTCAGGAAAAGGTTTTGGTTGCTTCAGTCCCTATTGTTTAAATAGTATTCTATTGGATAAGAATCTTAACTTGCCAGATAAAAATTTTCCATTATTATAGAATATAATCTCTAATCAAACAAAAATATCCCTTAGCTGAACAGGAAGTGGGATATGACTCACTGGGGAGCAAAGATGCCCTGCAATGGTCAGTCTCCAAGAGGTCCTACCTAGTGTCCCTTACCCTCCTGGTTTACATACCTTATACACTTTATACATGTCACCACATCTAACAAGATTTGTACATATGACCCATGTTACATGCCAGAAGGAAGATGTTGTTTCTGAGATACAGTGGTTTCTCTTCACTGTTGTCTCCTCATCTCCCTGTCTCTTTGCCTTTCTTTCCTCCTATACTGTTCTCCATTTCCCCTCTAATCCTGGGGAGAGCCAAGCACTCTGCAATGGATAACATCATGGAAAGACCACATAATAAACATCTGCCAACAGTCATGTGACTGAGCTTGCCAACTAACTGTTGTGTCCCGGTTACATTTTCAGAAAGTCACAGCACTGAGAACATCCAAAGAGATTCTTTGCCAGTAACACTGAACCCTATAAGTCACTCACAGACTCATGGGACTCAAAACCTAGATGATAGTACATGTCTGATGCTCAAAGCTATTGAGTGTCAATATGGGTTTTAATGCAGAAACAGATAAAAGGTACAGATTTTTCACTGTCAATGTACCCTGGCGCAAGTAAACAACTAATATAGGGAATTTTAGCACCATGCAGTATGACGTAGCTAGAAGGCTTTTCATTTTCACAGGTTGTAGTGAGGACCAGCAAGAGTGCTTGCTGATGGGAGCCATATTCCTGTTTGTTTGTTTGTTTTTGTATTATTTTATATTATTTTATTGCTATTTGTTAGATGCCTGTTTGTTTTCTAAGGAGAGACAAAAGGAAATGGATTTGAAAGGGAGCGTAGGTGAGGAGGACCTCAGAGGAGCTGCAGAAAGGAAGCCATAATTGGAATATATTGTATGAAAAAAGGGAAAGGACCCCCTTCACAAGAGTCACAAAGAGCATAAAATACCCTGGAATAACTCTAACCAAGCAAATGAAAGACTTCTGTGACAAGAACTTCAAGTACCTGAAGAAAGAAATTGAGGAAGAAATCAGAAGATGGAAAGATCTCCCTTGCTCATGGATTGGTAGGATTAGCATAGTGAAAATTGCCATTTTACCACAAGTAATCTACAGTCAATGAAATCCCAATTGAAATTTCAACACAATTCTTCATAGACCTTGAATGAAGAATTCTCAACTCTATCTGGAAAAACAAAATGTCCTGGATAGCTAAAACAATCCTGAATAATAAAAGAACGTCTGGGGTATCACCATTCCTGACCTAGAGTTGTACTACAGAGAAATAATAATAAAAACTGCATGGTATTGATATAGAAAGAGACAGGTGGATCGATGGAGTTGAATCAAAGACTCAGAAATAAACCCACACACCTACAGACTCTTGAATTTTGCCAAAGAAGCAAAAACCGTACAATGGGAACAGGGAGAGCATCTTCAACAAATGGTGCTGGTCTAAGTGAATGCCTGCATGCAGAAGATGCAAATAGATCCATATTTATCACCCTACCCAAAACTGAAGTCCAAATGGATCAAAGAACTTAACATAAAATCAGACACATTAAATCTAATAGAAGAGAAAGTGGGAAACAGTCTTGAATGCATTGGCATAGAAGAAAATTTCCTGAAGAGAACACCAATGACTCAGGCACTAAGGTCAAGAATTAAATGGGACCTCATGAAACTGAAAAGCTTCTGCAAGGCAAAGGACACTGTCACGAGGACAAAACAGAAGCCCACAGATTAAGAAAAGATCTCTAACCCTTCATCTGCCAGAGGGTTAATATTAAAAATAAACAAAGAACTCAAGAAGTTAGACTCCAAAATAAAATGAAAAAAGGCCCTTAGGAGGAACAACAACAACCAGTAACCCCAGAGCTCCCAGAGACTAAACCACCAACCAAGGAGTACACATGGAGCGACCCATGGCTCCATCTGGATATGTAGCAGAGGATGGCCTTCTCAGACATCAACATGACGAAAGGCCCTTGGTCCTGGGAAGGCTCTATGCCCCAGTGCAGGGGAATGTCAGGGCAGGGAGACAGGAGTGGGTGGTTAGGGGGAGCACCCTCATAGAAATAATGAGGGGGGTAGGACAGGGGGGTTCCAGAGGGGAAACTGGGAAAAGGGATAACATTTGAAGTGCAAACAAATAAAATATCCGATTAAAAAAATGAAAAAGAGAAATAACATGACACTAAAGTGATGGGGGACTTTGAAAGATCAAATGTAGTTTGTAGTGGTCAAAACAACCGTCTGAAGAATTTAACTGTTCACTCCATAAATACTCTTAATGTGCATGTTCCTTTATTTTTCATATACTCTTTTGAGGTGGTTAAGAGTATAGTATCTCAAAAAATGTTAGTGACTCAAAGAAGAGTCAGAGCTGTTCAAAAAACAGCAAGGGCATGGAAATCACTGCAGAGTCATCACCCATAGCTGCAAGACTTTAAATAGGGTGTATCAGCTGAATCACAAGTCTGAACCAAACATGACAGATGTGGTGCTGAAATAAAACATGACCTTTGTAGGCACAAAGATATAAATCAGAACACAGGAGTTATGGTTTAGATCGGTGGCTTAGCTACACTTTGGGTGGGTGATTTCATTGCTGTAGTTTGGGTGGTATGATTTTTTTATATAAGTTAGGTGTTATAGCTACAGTGTTTTGTTTATGGCCCCAAAGTTTGGGAACTGTGGTTGGCACTATGGGTTAGGCCATATGGTTTGAGTACTATGATTTAGGTACTATAATTTTGCTCTAAGATTTACTCACTCTGGTTTAAGCAATATTATGAAAGCAGTATAGTTTTATACAATGGTGTAGGCTCTGTTGGGGCCAAAGTTTGGGCAATATGGTTTAAATGCTATCATTTAGCTCTATGTTTCAATAAAATAGCATGGCTTAGACTGTTTTTATAACCTGTTGTGGCAACATATTCCTTTTCCTTGGCAAGCAGCCATTCTTGGACTTGGTATAGTCTTGTTTGTTTGTTTGTTTGTTTGTTTTTAACAATAGGCTACTTTCCATACTTTCACATGTATTGAATATGATACTCTGTAGTGCATTTCATATAGTTATAAAAAGAGTTTAACACATTGTGTGTGTGTGTGTGAGTGTGTCAACCCCAGGAATCCCTCTTTAGCAGCCATTTTCTTATTTGATTCAAGGTTTTTTGTTGCCTGACAATCATTGATCAAGCTGTTATGGCTGTCCAGAGGTCCCTAGGGATCTTCGTCAGCAAGAGGATTACATGTGCATACCATCATACCAGCATTGGGGTTGTTTGTCTATATTGTTACTTTTTGAAAGTTGGAATCCTTATGTTTCCAAGGTGAGCACTTGACCATAAATAAGCTGAGCTCTCTATCTAGCCTTATTTACTTTATTATCAATATTTGTAGTTTGAAACACATACTGCCAAATTCCTAAATTAATCCAGAGTATATAATTATGATAAATGTTTTTGGATTTATTTTAGCAAGTGTTATTCAATTGGAATTTTGGTTTTGATTCTGCTCTTTATTTTCAATTTTGTATCAGGGTAAACTGGCCTGTAAGTGTAAAATATTTGAAAAATTATAGTATTAACTTTTTATTGTAGGATATGATCAATTTATTACTTTGTAATCATCTATCAGTATTTGAAACAATATGAGTTGGTTTTAGAAGTTGAGGTTTTATATATGTGTGTGTTTAAATATATAGATAGACAAATCAATTACTATGTTTTGTATCTATATTTAATGATCTATACTTCTTTAACCTACTTAAAATTTAGAAAACTAACCATTGCTAGTCCTTACTATGATAGTAGCATTTCTTCTTTGTATAGATATTGACATTTGCTCCGATTTGTTACTTAATGTTTGTTGTCTCTTAAAGGAACAGCACTGTCATGTATCCCGTGCAGTCAATTTCTCTAAAGTTCGAGCAAATAGTTTCAAAATCCAGCTCTACCGTTTGTTGAATATATGGCAAAACAAGGTTCTTAATTTAGCTAGACCTCAGGATTCTCATTCTTGAAATGTATATGATGATGATTGGTGTCTTACGTTGGGCTACTATCTAAGTTTCTCGGGATCCTCATTCATAAAATGTATGTCATGATGAATGATGCCCAACTTTAGGCTCCTGGGTAGGTAAGTGTCTCAGGATCCTTATTCACAAAATGCATGTGATGATGAATGGTGCCTAGCTTTAGGCTACTGGATATGTTTCTTGGGAACCTCATTCATAAAAATGTGTGTTATGATGGATGATATCAAACTTTAAGCTACTGTGTAAGTTTCAAAAGCTGCTACTTGTGACACACTTAGAACACTATGCTTTCAGGAAGCAGACATAGCTAGCCCTTCATACTTCCTGGAATACAATAAGCATGGCCCACAATACGGCCATCTGTGATGAGATTTTAAGATGGTAGATATGCAAGAACTTTTATTTTGTGATTTATATTTCTTTTAATATTAAAGAACCCTGTTTGCCCTCTATTGTTCAGGAATTATGTTTACAATAAATTTAGGGTCAGGTAAATCCAATTATGTCTCCACCAATTGCTGGAGATGAGAGGTGGCTGGAAATGAGACATAATCTCCTTATTACATAAAATTACCCTGAAAATTTGTATTGTTATACTCTATTACATCATGTTACCAAGACCTTTAAAGGATTGTGGCTGAGGTATTTTGCAGGGTAATAGAACCAACAGATAGGTAAAGATCAAAACATAATAAATCATCTCTAGTACAAACTATGAGAAATTTAGTAATAAAGTTTCTTGATATTTGATTATCAAAAAATTTTACTAAATATCAAGCATATGTGAAATATTATCAAAACAATTAATTAGATAAAAATAACAAATTATTATTTATTCCATAAATAATGCATGTTATTAACTGGCACAAAACTACATAATGACACTAATTAGTGTTTCTGAGTATATTTAAATAGAAAATAGTCTTCATTATCCATGGGAATTGCGATGTTCCAGAACCCCTGCAGAAGCTAAAATCTGTGGATGCTCAAGTCCCTTGTGAAAAGAGTCCCATATCCCTACATGCATATCTCACATCCTCATGCAAATCTGAGATAGCCTCCAGGTTTCTTGTAATACCTAATGCAATGTAAATAGCATGGACATGGTTGTTTAATAGCATTGTTTAGGAAATGAAGGCAAGAAAGAAACCTGTACATGTTCAAAACAGATGTAACATTTTCTGAATATTTTTATACATCTTGATTAAACCCACAGACATAGAATTCATGGGTATCAGGAGACAGTAATGCAAGCATTTCTAAATAGGGAAACAAATGCTATAATTAGAAGGCAGTGAGATTTCCACATGTACTTCCTTTTTGACCTTTAAAGTTAGTTTAGTGACATTTACAAATGAAATATATTGATAGTGTAAGGAAGAAAAAGTCTGTTCCTGACAGGAGTAATCATTAATCATTACTGCAAAATATAACCATAGTGTAAATGGAAAACTTTCCAGTGATAGGAACAGTAGGTGATGGCACTGTTCTATGTGTTTCAATTACTCTATCTAAATGTATTTTTAATCACAAAATATGAACAAGCTCTTGACTACTAATACCAAGAGAAAAAAAATAAGAATATACTTACAAAAAGAAATGTGGTCAAATTTTCTCCCCATACACACCTGTGATCTCGATTTATGCTGCTCACCACTTTCAAACCAACCTTCTAATGCAATAGCTTCAAACCTAGCATGTGCCTTAAAGTTTTTATTTTCATTGCCATCCAAATAAAAATAGCAAACTACCACCAGCTGTTCTAACCTCCACCATCATTCCAAAAATATAAGGGAAAACCATGACACAGGACACAGGTTTGTTTCCGACTCTATATGCTATAACCATGCTCACACTCCCAAGTGAGCCTTTTATTCAAGTTACCATACGCTGTTAAAATTCTACTTAACCCCCAAAGGCCACATCACAAGTGATGCTTATTAATCCTCTCTTGGTTCTCCTGGTTCATGGCAGTCATAAAATTACCTTATAGAATAGATATTTACATGCTTAATGCATCACTTCCTAAAGCCCAAGGGCTGATCTTCCACACATGTATCTTTTGTCTTACTTATACCACACCTGCCTTGCAGTTTGTCAGCTGTTTACTAATTCCATTAGCTGAGGTTAAAGACTAAAATCTCAGTACAGGGGTATAGTATCAGTTAAATATGAGAGCTGACAGTCCCCCAAACCATTCTTGTCATAAAAAGAGAACAAGCAACTTCTATTAGAATCAACTTTTTCCGAACTTTAGAAAAGAATCAATAACTCATAGCCACCCAGGGAATGTTGAATTAAGGAAGAAGCAAAATGAAATCAATAAGAAAAAAGATGTTGCATTCTTCTTAGATATTATCCACCCCACATCCTGAAGACTACAACCCTCTATATCTCAGAGAGGAATTAAACTTTCTGGTTCTGTACAGAGAAGAACTGGGCTAATCAAAAAATCTTTGTGTTTGTTTGTTCTAAACTCTTTTGGGGTTGCTCAAAGACTGACACCATGCAGTGTCTCATCTAGCTTGGTTAACACTTTGGAAAGAGAGTCACCAGGTATTGGTCAATACACACATCAGCAAGAGTGAAAACAAAAACTTCAGGATGGCATAGAATATTTCTAAGTGTACAGCTGGTAAGAATTGATACAGTTATATCCAATGTATAAGTCTGGAACACACAAGAAATTTCGACAGCTCGACAATGAGATGACAACTCAAATTTGGGAAAGGGACTTTGTGATAGATAATTTTCTGTGTCAGTTCAGTTATGCTTTAGTATGCTTGAACAATGATAAAGCATCAGCTAAGGGTGTTTCTGAGAGCATTGGCCATCTGAGTCAGTAGACTTAGACACATTGTTCAGATAGGCATTGCCCATTATGTTGAGGATCCTGGCATAACAAAAAAGAAATGAGGGTGAATGTGCTGTCTACTTTAGGCAGATACTAGTGTTCTTGCCTTTCCAGACCTTGGGTTTGGTCTTTCTTGTGCTTGAATTTAGCAGTTGTTAGATAATGGGACAATTCTGCCTCCATAGATGTGTGAATCAATTCATTAGAATAAGTCTCCTTGTATGTATAGCTACATATTCTATACTGATCTGTTTTGTTGTATTTATTTATTTATTTATTTATTTATTTATTTATTTATTTACAACATGATCTCAGCCCCCTTCCTTCTCTCCTCCCAGTCACACCCTCACACACCCTCCCCCAAACCTTATCTCCTTCTGTTCTGAAAAGGGAAGCCCCCATCCCAATGGGTACTAAGCTGTCCTGGCACATCAAGTTGCAGCAGGACTAGATGAATCCTTTCATACTGAAGACAGACAGGGTAGCCAAGTTAGGAGAAAATAATGCAAAGGAGGCAACAGAGTCAACAGAGTCACATTGGGACCATGCTGAACATCTGCTACATATGTGTAGGGGGGCCTAGTGCCAACTCATACATGCACTTTGATGGTGGTTCAGTCTCTGTGATCCCCCATGGACCCTAGTTGACTGTGTAGGTCTTCTTGTGATGTCCTTGACCTCTCTGGCTCCCTCATTCCTCCCAATCTTCCACAAGACTCCTTGGCACTATCAGAACCCAGTTCTCCCAACACAGCAAGCCCTGGATACCCTAAAAGACTTAAAAAGCAAGATTCTGAACTAAAATCCCATCCCATGAAGATGATAGAGGGACTTACGGAGGGCATAAATAACTCTTTTAAATACAGGAGAATTCAGGTAATCAGGTCAAAGCTCTTAAAGAGGAAACACACAAATTCCCTTAAAGAAATATTGGACAATAAAATCAAAGAGGTGAAGGAATTTAACAAAACTGTACAGGATCTAAAAATGGAACTAGAAACAATAAAGAGACAACAAAGGGAGAAAATCCTGGAGATGCAAACCATAGGAAAGAGATCAGGAGTTACACACACAAGCAATCCCAACACAATACAAAAGATAGAAGAAAAACATCTTGTGCATAGAGGATACCACATAAGATATTAACAGAACAGACAAAGAAAATACAAAGTTCAAAAAGCTCCTAACCAAAAGCATCAAGGAAATTTAGGACACAATGAAAGACCAAACCTAAGAATAATAGGAATAGAAGAGAGTAAAGATTCCCAATTCAAAGGTCCAGAAAACATCTTGAACAAAATCATAGAAGAAAACTTTCCTAGCCAAAGGAGAGAGCTATAAACATACAAGAAGCCTACAGACCATCATATAGATTGGACCAGAAAAGAAATTCCTCCTGTGACATAATCAAAACACTAAATGCACAGAAAAAAAGAAAGAATATTAAAAGCAGTAGGGGGAAAACACCAAGTAACATACAAAGACAGACCGATCAGAATTACATCAGACTTTTCAACAGAGACTCTAAATGCCAGAAAATCTTGGACAGATGTCTTGCAGACCCTAAGTGAACACAAATGGCAGCCTAGGCTACTATACCCAGCAAAACGCTCAATCACCATAGATTGAGAAACCAAGATATTCCATGACAAAACAACATTTAAACATTTAAAGATCTTTCCAATAATCCATCCCTACAGAGGATAATAGAAGGAAAACTCACACAAGGAGGGAAAAGACATCTAAGAAAAAAAAACAAACAAGAAATTAATCATCTCACAACAAATGCAAAAGAAAAGGACATACTACTATCTCTAACAACAAAATAACAGGTACCAACAAATCATTGGTCTTTAATATCTCTTAAAATCAATGGACTCAATTCCCCAATAAAAAGACACAGATTAACAGAATGGACATTTAAACAGGACCCAGCATTTTGCTACATACAGAAAACAAACCTCAGTGACAAAGTCACCAACTCAGACTAAAAGGCTGGGAAAATATTTTTCCAAGCAAATGGTCACAAGAAATATGCTGGAGTTGCCATTCTATTATCCAACAAAATAAACTTTCAACCAAAGGTTATCAAAATAAATGAGGAAAGACACTTCATAATCATTAGAGGAAACATCCACCAAGATAATCTCTCAATTCTGAACATCTATGCCTCAAATGCAAGGGCACCCATATTCGTAAAAGAAACATTGCTGAAGTTCAAAACACACATTGAACATCACACAATAATTTAATTCCCCACTCTCACCAATGGACAGATGATGGAAACAGAAACTCAACAGAGACACAATGAAACTAACAAGTTACAAACCAAATGAATTTAACAGATATCTCCAGAACATTTACTCCTAAAACAGAAGAATATACCTTCTTCTCAGCACCGCATAGACCTTCTCAAAAAATGACCATATAATCAGACACAAAACAACCCTAAACATATATAAGAAGATTGAAATTTCCTGAACAGAACACTAATGGCTCAGGCTCTAAGATCAACAATTGATAAATAGAACCTCATGAAACTGAAAGCTTCTGTATGGAAAAGGACACTGTCAGTTGGACAAAAGGGCAACTTACTGGTTTTGTTGATTCTTTGTATCATTCTCCTTGTTCCTATTTGGTTGATTTTTGGTCCTGAGTTTGACTATTTCTTGCCATCTACTCCTCTTGGGTGTATTTGCTTCTTTTTGTTCTAGAGGTCTTAGGTGTGCTGCTAAATTGGTAGTGTAGAATCTCCAATTTCTTTACCAGAACACTTAGTGCTATAAATTTTCCTCTTAGCACTATTTTCATTGTGTCTCATAAGTTTGGGTATGCTGTGTCATCATTTTCATTATTTTCATTTTCATTTGCATTTGCATTGAATTCCAGGAAATCTTTTTTTTTCCATTCTTTCTTCCCTGACCAAGTTATTATTGAGTATAGATACCACCTTACACCAGATAAAAAATTTTGGTGACTGTAGATACTGGATGAGGGTGTGGAGAAAAAGGAACACTCTTCCACAGTTGGTAGGATTGCAAGCTGGTACAACCACTTTGGAAATCAATCTGACAGTTTCTCAGAAAATTGGAAATAGTTCTAACTGCAGACCCAAAGATGCTCCAACATATAACAAGGACACTATGTTCATAGCAGCCTTATTTATAATAACCAGAATCTGAAAACAACCCAGATGTCCCTCAAAGGAAGAATGGATACAGAAAATGTTATACATTTACACAATGGAATACTACTCACCTATTAAAAATGATCACTTTATGAATTTTGCAGGCAAATTGATGGAACTATAAAATATCACCCTGAGTGAAGTAACATAAACCTAAAAGGACACACATGGTATGTACTCACTGATAAGTGGATATTAGCCCCAAAACTTAGAATATCGATGATACAACTTACAGATCATATGAAGCTTAATAAGAAGGAAGGCCAAAGTGTGAGTGTTACAATCCCACTTAGAAAAGGAATAAAAATAATTATGGGAGGTAATGAAGGGAGGAACCTGGGTGGGAGAGGGGAGGGGGAGGAAAAGGAGAACATAATCAGGTATGTGAAGAGACAGGAGAGAATTCCAGAGGGCTAGGAGAATGAATAGAAATATATAGCAGTAGGGAGTGAAGAACGGAGGTTGGGGGGGTGTTGGAGAGGCACCAGATGCCAGGGATGCTAGAGGCTCCCAGGACCCATTGGGGTCACATTAGCCAAAATACCCAATAGTGGAGAGACAATATCCAGTAGATAGACATGGCCCCAGTTGAGGAATGGAGGCACCCACCCATTTCAAAATCTTTAATCTAGAATTGTTCCTGTCTAAAGGAAATGCAGGGGCAAAAAAATTGAGCAGAGACTGAAGGAAAGGCCTTCCAGAGACTGCCCTACCTCAGGACTCATTCCATCTGCAGACACCAAACTCCTATGCTATTACAGATGCCAAAAGGTGCTTGCAGACAGGAGCCAGGTATGGCTGTCCTCTGAGAGGTTCTACCAGCACCTAAGACAGATGCAAATACTCACAGCCATAGGACTGAGCCCAGGGACCCCAATGGAAGAGTTAGAGGAAGGACTGAAGGACCTGAAGGTGATTGCAGCCCCATAGGAAGAACAATAGTATCAATTAACTGGACCCCTCAGAGCTCCCTAGAACTAAACCACCAACCAAAGAGTATACATGAGTCAGCTGGTCCATGGCTCCCTCTACATATGTAGCAAAGGACTTCCTTATCTGGCATCAGTAAGAGGGGAGGTGCTTGGTCCTGTGGAAGCTTGTTGCCCCAGTGTAGGTAGATGTTAGAAGGGTGAGGCACGAATGGATGGGTGGGTTTGTGGGTGAGGGAGCACACTCTTAGAGGCGAAGGGGAGGGTAAATGGGGTGGGACACTTGTGGAGGGGAGACTAGGAATGGGTGGACAACATTTTAAATGTAAGTAAATAAAATAAAAAGAACAAAGATGTCAATCTGATATTTTAAAAACTGAGTGGTATTCCATTGTGTAGTTGTATCACAGTTTCTTTATCCATTCTTCAATTGAGGAACATCTAGGTTGTTTCAATTTCTGGCTACTACAATAAAGCTGCTATGAACATTGCTAAGCAAGTGTCCTTGTAGTATGGTAGTGCATTTTTTGAGTATACACCCAGAAGTGGTATAGCTAGGTATTGAGGTAGAGCAATTCCCAATTTTCTGTTTTTGTTTATTTATTTATTTATTTATTTATTTATTTATTTATTTTTATTACATATTTTCCTCAATTACATTTCCAATGCTATCCCAAAAGTCCCCCATACCCTCCCCCACACTTCCCTACCCACTCATTCCCATTTTTTTTGGCCCTGGTGTTCCCCTGTACTGGGGCATATACAGTTTGTGTGTCCAATGGGCCTCTCTTTCCAGTGATGGCCGACTAGGCCATCTTTTGATACATATGCAGCTAGAGTCAAGAGCTCCGGGGTACTGGTTAGTTCATAATGTTGTTCAACCTATAGGATTGCAGACCCCTTTAGCTCCTTGGGTACTTTATCTAGCTCCTCCATTGGGAGCCCTGTGATCCATCCAATAGCTGCCTGTGAGCATCCATGTATGTATGTATGTATGTATGTATGTATGTATGTATGTTTATTATATTTTGGTATTATTTTGTCTTGTCTGATTTGTTTTTTTAAGACAGAGTTTCTCTATGTAGCTGTGGCTGTCCTGGGACTTCCTCTGTAGACCAGTTGGTCTCAAACTCAGAGATGCACCTGCTTCTACCTCCCAAGTGCTGGAATTAAATGCATGTGTCATCATTGCCTGGCAACTGGTCTGTTATATTACTAATATGAATTAACTAATGTATATTATTTTTTTTACAAAAACGTGCAAGTATGCAATATGAACACTAACAGATGCTTAACATTGTTAGTCATTAGGAAAATGCAATTTAAAATGTGAGCTATCATTTTATACCCTCTGATATGAGTGTTAGCAAAACACAACAGGTGTGGGAGGGCATTCATATTGGAGTGTTGAAACTATGTTGGGATATAAAATAATGTAACCACCACAAAAACACCTAACCAGGTTATCAAAGTTTTAAACACGTGTGAATACCAGTAGGCATACTGTTTAATTTCCTGCCTTCCAATATTTTACATGTAGCCACAGAAGTGGAATTGCTGAATTACATGGAAGGTATGTTTACAATTTTTTTTTCAAGATAGGGTTTCTCTGTGTAGCCCTGGCTATTCTGGAACTCACTCTGTAGACCAGGTTGGCCTCAAACTCAGAAATCTGCCTGTCTCTGCCTCCCAAGTGCTGGGATTAAAGGCATGCAACACCACTGCCTGGCTTGCTTATCATTTTTAAATGCAAAGAATTCATGGTTATGAAAGATTTTGAATGAGTTTTAATGAGGTGATGCAATTAATGACACGGAAAAATCAAACAATGAAAATGGTTAAATTGACAAATTCATGCCTCTTAGATGTTCCTCTGATGAAAATACAATGCATTATTTTTATACCCAAGTAGAATACATAGCATTAACATAGTCAGAACTGGAGATTTTATATATATATATATACACACACACACACATACACACACACACACACACACACACACACACACACATATATATATATATATATATATATATATATATATATATATATATGTTCTGAGAACTTGTAGATCTCAGTTTAAAATATATGCATATTTTATAACAATTAACACTTTTAAAATTGTTTAATATAAATCAGTTATTCAATGTGAATATAACAAAAATAATTAGCAAAATACAGTAGTGCACTGTTGACACACTGATTGAACGTGCTCTTAAGCGACCCTTACAATATCTACAACTTAATTTGGATGAAAATTTCCAACATATGTTTTAGAATTTCTGAAATGGTACCTAAGAACAATAAGATATATTGGCTTCAAGAAGTAGTACTTATGCTCATCATTAGGTGGTTGGCCTGGGTCACTAAACTATTAACTGATTACAATAAAATTTAAATGAAAACCCGAAACATATGCTGAGTTTTTAATATATACACACTACATTCACTATCATCAAAAACAACCTAATTACTTTCTTTGATATCAAAACAAGTGTGACACTAATATGATTAGTTTAGGAAAACGGTAGTCATGCTTAATGGAAATTAGGTCAGTTTTGTCAGTGTTATGAGAAAGGGGATAATTATGCATGCTAAACGGGTAAATGTACTTTCTACACATATTAATTCAGTACACGTATCTTTGAACATTGCTCTGCGTGCTGAACTTATTTATGATATGTGGAAGGTCTGTGTTCCTCTTCACTCTACAACATACTCCACTGAATGAGGTTTTAACTTCCTGCACTATATTCCTGTACATACTTTATCTAGTAGCTCATCCTGCTGGAGTATAGCATGTAAAGTTTAGCAGCAGTGGCCTGGCCATATTTCACTCCAGCTATTGTCTGACTAGTTGGTCATAAATTGAGACTATCTACAGGACCATCTAGTAATGGGGGCAGTTGTGATATGTTCAGTTCATGAATACAAACTCTTTGCAAACTCAACTGGTTTCTGATACAAAAGTTTTGATGGAGGTTGTCACCCACGCCACAGTGTGAACTTTCAGCAATAAGGTATCATCTTAACAACAGAGAACGGACAACGCTCCTCACTCTTGCTACAGCATCTGAGACAATAAAAAGCCTATTTGGGTACTAAATGGTGATTTGTTAAAGCAGCTCAAACAGACTGCAACAAAGGATGCACTGACTTTTATTGTTACGTATTCAAAATAACAAATCTTAAAGTAAGCTACCTCCTCCACATTTTGTCCACAATCAATTCAATTCTGCTATGATGTTTGAACTCAGGCCTTAGTCTTTCAGCTGAAACACATTACCTGAACTGGGTAATCTGAACAGGGCAATCTATTTCTAGTATTACTAGAAGCTTCTCTTAGAACTGTAGCAATGTGCACAAAGTCCAACATCTAGTAACACTTGGTGATGGCAAGATTTACACGTAGACTTCTGGTTCCAACTTCTATTTCTCTATCATTTAGATAAGAGAACTGAGACAAAAAGGTAAGTAGCATTGCACAAGGATTCAATTCTTGCCATTCTGAGTCAGGTGAACTATAAGTTCTCAGCAGAATCCTGTTACTACACACTTAAGGCAAACATATGGGCAATTCTATATGCTATATTGGACATTATAATAGTATCTTTATCATTGAAATACATTAATATTTCACTTTAAAATACTAGCTAATTAAAATTAATATTATTTCAAAAACAAACAAATCACTAAACATACTAATTTTTTAATATTCAGAATAACTGGGCCAGTGGTGGAACATGCCTTTAGTGCCAGTGCTTAGGAGGCAGAGGCAGAGACAGAGGCGCATCTTTGAGTTCAAGGACAGCCTGGTCTACAGAGTGAGTTCCAAGCATTCAGTGCTACACAGATAAATCCTGTGTCCAAACAAACAAACAAATAAAATATTCAGAATCACTAATAATTAGGGAAATGTAAATAAAACCATGATGAGATATAATAGAAGCAGGAAAGAGGTGCCTGATTGTTGTGTCAGTAGGTTCAGTGTGTGCTGCAGCCTCAGGCCCTGCTTCCAAGGCCTCTTTCTTCACAGGCCAGAGAGAGGATATGGAGAGGAGAGAGGAGAGAGAGAAAGGGGGGGAGGAGAGAGAGAGAGAGAGAGCTCTTGCTATGAGAAGCCCCTTTTATAAATGCTTTAATTTATGCACACCAAAGGGGCAAGTGTGAGTTAATCTATCACATAATGGCTATCATCAAAAGGACTACAGTAAACATGCGAGGACAAGAATGAAAAACAGAAGAAGCAGATCATAGTGCCATGCTTGCAGGAATGTATATTAGGGCAGCCATCATGGGAAACACCACCAAGCTCCCTTAGAACATTGAAACTGGAACTATCAGGTCATCTAACAATCCCACTGGCAATTGCACAGTCAGAAAGAAACAAGGTAAACATTCTAGAATCACTTGCAACCTCTTGCTTACTTTAGTACTATTCACATTAGCCAAGAAATAGAAGCAAGACAGATGGAAAGTGGATGAAGAAAACGCAATGTGCAAATAAACTATGCAGATATTCCAGATAGCCTGTGCATGTGCTGCAGAAGTGAGCAGAGAGAAACTAATCAGATCTTCCATTTGAGACACGACATGAAGACCGCTGTGCGCCATGAAATGAACCAGGCAGAGAATCCCAAGTGTCCCATCATCTCACTCACGTGGGTTTATAAATATCATGTGAGGCTGAAGACAGAATAGCTCTAAAAGGTTTGAGAGAATGTGATGACGGGAGATGAAGACAAATTAAACAGAAGAAGCGAGATTATAGTTTAGAAAGGAGAACGATTCTAGTGTAAATGAAGAAAATGATATTTCAAAGGTCTGGAATTTAAATACTTCACCATAAGGAAGTGATAAAGGTTTGAGGAGATAGTTTTATGGTTAATTTGATTTAAACCTGATACAACTGATGTATTGAAATATCACATAATATTCCATTAATTTGTATACTTTTGCACTTGTCATTTTAAATTTATTGAAGAAAAATAATATCTCATGGTTCTTAATGGGTAAAATCCAACATGACAGGAAACTAGTTCTCTAATGGAAATCTAATCAGAGAGACACTTGCTGATGGCAATTTATGTAAGTTCAATTAGGGAAAGGAGGTTCTGTTGCTGGCCATCACTGGCGCCAAGTGAAACAATTCAGACTTTATTGCATGTTTCTTTTTTATGTAAAACAGATTAAAAATGAAAGTAGGAAGGTAACTACTGAGATGTTATGAAGAAAGCACAATGCCATGACACCTCTCTTATCATTAATAATACTATAAGCCTTCAAAATGACCAAAAATCAGCCCACATGGTGGTTATGTGGACAGCTGCAACATATAATAAGACGTGCAAAAAAGCAGTAAGCTGCTCTGATGTCCCAGACAAATTGAACCTAAAAGTGGATGCTATTTAACATTGATTTTGAAATTATGCTAAGAGATTCTTTTCTTCCTTTCCCTTCAAGTACCTGCATTTGTATAGGAACACTTTATAGCTTTATAAATTATTTCATGTGGGCTTTTAAGATGCTTCGCTCTTATTCTCTCTTTGAGTCCCGTATTTACCTTTAAAACCTGGGATTACTGAGTAAAATTCAAAATGACAGAAAACCAGTTCCCTGGTGATGTCTAACCAGAGAGAGGGCAGATGTCTTCCCTGTTGTTTCATAGGCGATCCTTAAGAATAAGCTGCTGCCGCCAGACTCCACTGTGCCCATTATTATGTGAACATTATTAAGAAGGATCTTTACCTATTCTAAATCAGATAGAGGACTAATATCCAATATATATAAAGAACTCAAGAAGGTGGACTCCAGAAAATCAAATAACCCCATTAAAAATGGGGCTCAGAGCTAAACAAAGAATTCTCACCTGAGGAATATCGAATGGCTGAGAAGCACCTGAAAATTTTTTCAACATCCTTAATCATCAGGGAAATTCAAATCAAAACAACCCTGAGATTCCACCTCACACCAGTCAGAATGGCTAACATCAAAAATTCAGGTGACAGCAGATGCTGTCAAGGATGTGGAGAAAGAGGAACACTCTTCCATTGTTGGTGGGATTGCAAGCTTGTGCAACCACTCTGGAAATCAGTCTGGTGGTTCCTCAGAAAATTGGACATAGTACTACTGGAGGATCCCGCAATACCTCTCCTGGGCATATATCCAGAAGATGTTCCAACTGGTAAGAAGGACACATGCTCCACTATGTTCATTAGCAGAAGCTGGAAATAACCCAGATGCCCCTCAACAGAGGAATGGATACAGAAAATGTGGTACATTTACACAATGGAATACTACTCAGCTATTAAAAAGAATGAATTTATGAAATTCCTAGGCAAATGGATGGACCTGGAGGGCATCATCTTGAGTGAGGTAACCCAACCACAAAAGAACTCGCACAATATATACTCACTGATAAGTGGATATTAGCCCAGAAACTTAGAATACCCAAGATATAAGATACAATTTGCTAAACGCATGAAACTCAAGAACGAAGACCAAAGTGTGGACACTTTGCCCCTTCTTAGAATTGGGAACAAAACACCCATGGAAGGAGTGACAGAGACAACGTTTGGAGCTGAGACGAAAGGATGGAACCATCTAGAGCCTGCCATATCCGGGGATCCATCCCATAATTGGCCTCCAAACGTTGACACCATTGCATACACTAGAAAGATTTTCCTGAAAGGACCCAGATATGGCTGTTTTCTTGTGAGACTATGCCGGAGCCTGGCAAACATAGAAGTGGATGCTCACAGTCAGCTATTGGATCGATCACAGGGCCCCCAATGGAGGAGCTAGAGAAAGTACCCAAGGAGCAGAAGGGATCTGCAATCCTATAGGCAGAACAACAATATGAACTAACTAATACCCGCCACCCCCACCCCCCGGAGCACGTGTCTCTAGCTGCATATGAATCAGAAGATGGCCTAGTCAGCCATCAGTGAAAAGAGAGGCCCATTGGCCGTGCAAACTTTATATGCCCCAGTACAGGGGAACGCCAGGGCCAAGAAGTGGGAGTGGGTGGGTAGGGGAGTAGATGGGTAGGGGAGTGGTTGGGGGAGCGTGTGGGGGACTTTTGGGATAGCATTGGAAATATAAATGAAATAAATACCCAATAAAAAAAGAAATAAGCCAAATTCATAAAGTTAAGCATTACATCTTTCTCTCACACATGGAATGCAGACTGGAACAACAATGACAAAAACATAAAAACAAACAAACAAACAACTGTACCATCTGAGACTACAAAAAGGACCAGCTAGACTGGGCAATGGAGACAAGAAATGTAATGGCAGGGTAGGGCGGGGGCATTGCAGATGTTCAAAAAAGTACCCAGTGTACAAGTGTGAGCATGTCATAATGGGGCTCATTAATTTCTGCAGGAAAATTCTAAATTATTGGAGGATTCTGAAGAGTGGGTTTTTTTTTTCAGATACATTTTGTGTTGAAATAGTGGAACCTAGTATACTTCCTATGGTCTTTCAGGATGTACATTTAAAAAGAAATGATAGATACGTTGAGCATATCTATTGTAAAATATGTTGAGCATATTGTAAAAGTTTTAAAAACTGGAAGCAAAGAAGATGAGTTGAAATTACAGGCAAAAGGGTGGCAAGTAGAGTGGAGTTATTCAAAAGCTGAGATAGCCTCTTAAACCTCCTGCTAAGTCCAGTTAAACTCTGGCTCCCAGAGCTGAACTGTCTGAGGCTCTCAGAGCATTCTGTGACCTGTGAGAGCCAGAGCAGCTTGGAGACAGAAAGAAGCAGAAGAAATAAGTGTTTGGGCTTGCGTCTCGTCTTCCACACAAGCTTCCTTTAATGAAGAGAACAGAGGTGCCTTGAGGAGGTCACCTGTCACAGCAATCGAGACAAAATTCCCAGGCAGAGTCCACACTCGGGAGAAAGAAAAAGAATGATCAAGCAACCAACTCATTAGTGAAATTCATTAAAACATTTGTGCAGCCTAAAACATGCATGGCTGTTTTCACAAAATGTTTATTTCTCTAATTATTAAAGATTTAAGTGTGTACTATACAAGATTTAGAAAATATGCAAAGATGCATCAAAGAAAGTGAGTCTCCCTGTTAATCATGGGGCTCAGAAATAATTATGCTTAACATTTGGCAGATTTATGAAAATTACTCCTTCCTTTCCAATTTGTTCTCTAGGCTCTGGCTTATATTAGTATTTAAAAAAAGGATTATTGCTTATGTAAAGCTTGCTTTTGTGTTTCTATTTAGTCTAATATCAGGATCATCATTTATGTCTTATGGCACATATGAGCAAGTGTGGCTCTTTAACTAGTGACATCTTGCTCTTCTATGCTAAGGCAGTATTTAAACATGATCATTTTCCATCTAAATTCTTGCTAGCTGCTTGAACATGTATTGTAGGTCCAAGTACACTTATTTGCTTAACACACTGCATATTTTATGTGAGATGTGTCACTTTGTCACTTTCATGTATCTTGTTTTCCTGAAAATCTTACTTCATTTTTAAGGCAGATTACAAAAGGATTTGTTGGTTCTTCCCCAGAGTTCAGGGAATAGTAGCTCGCTGACTTGAAAAGCCCTACACCTGAAGTTTCATCAGCAAAGACAGCTCCAGATTGTCCTTATTCTCCTCACATTCCCATTAAGTAAGTTGTTTTGCTTCTGAATCAAAAATATATTGGATTTTACCCCTGTTTTAGGAAAACTTAAAAAAGATCAATAATTTTTCCACCAAGTCTTTTATTAAATTATTCCAACTAAAGTTTTTCTTTATCAATAATGGTGTTTTATCTAATTGTTGTCAAGTACATGTAACTTCACGTTTAGTAACTGACCTACTTTAAACAAACATTGGAGTGGTGCTACACTATGTAGATATATGTAAGAACTCTGTACTTACAAAGCCCAACATCATTAAAGAAAACCTCACATTCCCTAGCAATCTACTTTGTTTCCATCAACTAGACTACTGAAAGTAACTCATTTACATAGAACCATGCAATATTTAACTGTTTGTAACTGGATCTTTTCATGTAGTGAACAGCCATCAAATAACATCAATGTTGTTCTGACATCAATGTCAGAATTCTTTCCCCCACGACGCTGATAGTATACCATTGAATGAAAGTACCACATTAGTTTCACCAAATCCTGTGTTCTTGTGAACATGGGCTATTTATACCCTTTGAGTTATGTGAATAATGTTGAAATGATTATGGACGCTATGGTAGCTCTCTGAAACCATAGTTTAAATTATATATAAATGTATAAATTAGGTATATACCCAGAAGTGGAATTGCTAGATCATATAACAACTTTATTTTAATTTTTTGTAAGAACTACCAATTGCTTTCAACACCCGATGGCACTATATTATTTTCTTACTAATAGTAGAAAGGGGCTTTTATTTTCCAGGCAGTGATCATCCAAATGGGTACAAAGTGACAGCTCAGTGTAGACGGGACTGTAATTTTCTGTTGATCAATAACAATTTGATGCATATGTTGGCTATTTGTATATCTTCTATGGAGATGAATCTCTCCCAACTCTTTGCTCACATTTGAAGAAAGTGTTTCCTATTGTTTTCGTTGGTAATGACTGGAATTATATCCTCATAGAAATTACTCAGACATTTAAAATATAAACCCCTGTTAGATATACAATTTGAATATATTTTCTCCAAATCAGTAGTATTTTTCCAAATCTTTTAAAAGATGCTGATGAATAAAATAAGCAATTTATTGAAAATTTGTCTTCATCTATACTTATTTCTCTTTGCTAGCCCTGATATTTATAAATGATGTCAGTAACTTGACTCAGAATATTAGCATGCCTGTATGCTCACATAGGTGAGAATAAAGAGACTGAGATGTTAACTGGGATTGTAACCTCCCCCCACAAGCCTGAAGCAGGCTGAGCCAGACCTTGACTTTGTTGCCACTAAGAAGATTACTTAGGGTGGAGCCTGCCTTCCTGGATCACTCTATTGTTCAGCCTCTATGGCTGCTGCTACCTGCTGGGAGTCGGCCTAGCTGTTCAGGAGTCTACATCTGATCCTACACGTGGTCACCTCCAGCTTGGCGGGAATGGGCCTTCCATCTCCTTTATAAAGCACCATTTCTCTCTCTACTGGCCTAGATTCCCTCTTTTCTTTCAGTTCCAAATTGCCTCCCAGGTTCGAACCCAGACATGAGAGCCGCAGGTCGGCCCCAACAGGGATAAACAGTGGAGTAATTTGTAGCCTGAGATACTCACTCTCTAAAGTAATAGTCAGCTACCATCTAGTGGATGTGAATAGCTGGGTATAATACTAGGAAAAACATAAGCTATGAGAGAGAAAAACACTACAGAGATATACTGTAAAATTGAAGCTGGAAGAAGCCCCTTGTAATTTAAACATGGTTGGATATTCACACTTGGGGCCATGACTTTATCCTCAACAGAGTGACTTCAAAGGCTGCAAATGTAGGGAAAACTGATTCATTGAATTATCGATACAGTCATCAAACACTTGAGCACAATTGAGCTATTGACGGCAGTTGGAAGAGCAGAGGAACACTACCCAGTTTGCACTTTATCATCCCAAATGTTCAACTTATAGATAAAAGGATTTGAGGCACACACACAAAAAAAATGAAGCAGAGTGACTCATACACAAACCAATACAGAGCCAATGAGAACACTGAGAGGTCTTGATACCATGCTCATCAAACAAAGGTTTCAAAGGCGTGATTATAAATCAGCTTTAAAAACTATAGAATGTTTTCAATAGTTAAAGCGCAATCAGATGCCAGTAAACAGATTGACTTGGGGAAAGAAGTAATGGCAACTTCAGACTTTCATGTCCGGTAATTTAGATGAAAAGTACAGCGGTTTTTAAGTTGTCACAAGGAAAAACAGCACACTTGAGGAAAGACAGAGTGTGTAATTTGAAGAAAACAATAGAAAATACAGTTGCAAAATGTGAAAACATCCTTGAAGAAATATGAGACATTATTCCCACCAATATACAGACACTGAGAACGTCAAAAAAAAAAAAAAATAGGGATACAGAAATGTATGAAAGACTATATCTGTAAGCACTAATTCACCAAAGAAGCTCCAAGAACTCAGACTGAAAAGCAAGGATTCGCACTGATACCAATAGCCTTGGAAATAACAGGAACATCACATTGATAATATAATGAGATCCAAAACTATTAACAGGTGATCTGATACACTGAGAGGCGGGGCATGAAAATGTCAGTGTACTGAGAGGGGAAACAACCTGTCAATCAGACGTTCACATTCATGAAGTCTAAAACACAAGCCAAGGTTATTAATCTCTGTAGGTGAAACTTTTGGATTATGATAACTTTTTTCTAAAGTCTTTTACTTGAAGCCAACCTCCTGTTAACATGCCACAGTGTAGAACTATTGAGATATTATTTTATTGGGCGTTTTTTTTTCCACTTTATATTTGTTGTGGATTTCTCCTTTTCTTAAAATTAGAATTTTTACTAGATTATGCCTATAATGCGTTGTTTGTCTATGTATTAGGTTTTAAAAGTTTCATTTGATAATTATTCAGGCATGAATTTGTGTTCAAAGACTTAACTATTTCTTTAACTCTGGGAATGTCTCAGTGTATACTATTTCTTGTATACATATTTTCTCCCAGGAGAATTTCTACTTGTCTACATATCCCTAATCACCTTTATAATAGTTGTCTTTGCTATCACAGGATTTTTAGTTTGCTTTCAGTTTTCAGTATTTTATCTGATCTTCCCTAAATTTAAATATTAGAAATATAGTTATTTTATGCAGATAATTTGCATTTAAAATTATCCATATTTAACATATTAAATATATATTTAGTTTGTAGAGGTAGAATTTAATTTTCAATTCTTCATAGTCACCTTTGAAACTGGCACTCTTCATATTTGCAGTATTTCTTGGTGCATTTTTAAAAAATTAGGAACAGGAACCAACTGAGCATTTTCTATCATTTCTGATGTTCAGTTTCTCTTCAAAATTATGAGTCTACCTCTTTAGGATATCTTGAGTTTAATCCAATAAGGATACAGATAATTTGGGGCATCTAATGACAGAAACTTGTGATTTTTAAAGCCTATTTATGCCATACAAATGAGAATAAATGTGCAGCTGTGCAGTTGCTTGGCAGAACACCTCCTCATTCTGCCTGGGGCTCTGGACCTTTATCTCTTTCAACCGACTGCTGTTTCTACTGCAGTTAGTGTTCCAATGAGGAGTGAGTGTTACGTGTCTTAGCTGACTGGGCATGATTGAAATGAGTTCCAATAGGTATCAACCAGTGGCCATCAAAATCACCCCAAGGGCTGATCTATGAGAAGGGTCTGAAAACCTGCTGATGACTTAGTTCAGGCCCGCCCGTCTTCTGACTTTCAGTGTGAGAAAGTGTGGGCACAGTGAGGACTTTTTCACATTTTCCTCAGCTGACTGCCATCCCACATGCAGAGATGAAGCACCAGCATGGCTATCAGATTTCACCCTATATGTGGGATTTTTCTGATGCCCATCTATTTTTAAGGTAAAATTTGGTGAGCACACATTTGTGTCTGCCTCAGAATTTGTCAGTGTGCTTCATTTAGATACAGTACCTGGTTGCACATATATCATAAGCTGACCTGGAAACCATAGTCCTCCTGCCTCAGCCTCCCTAATGCTAGGACTACGGCTACACTATACCAAGCCTAGGTGACAGTCATTTCTCCTTATCAATGGGTCTTTTTTTTTTTTCAATTATTTTTCCTCTTGAAACATTTCACTGTCTTTGCATTTTCCTGCATTGTATAATGCCTTTTAATATGCTAAATATATTGCTACTTAATTTGCTAGTATTATTATAATGTGGGTTACTTTGTATGTGTTTTGTATTCTCTCATATTTAGCTTTCTGCATTCATTATAGGATGAAAGGATATGGTCTGGATACTGTAGTCCAGGATTTCCTGGGGCTTTTCTATGCTGACCATTCTGTTCCTGCACTTTCAGTGATCCTCCTGCCTCTGCATCCCAGGTTCATTATGAGGCTCCTATTGAGAACATTTCTTCTCTGATAGAAATTCCAGTTAAAAATTCTCTCTTAATCCATTATATTTATTTCTTTATCCGAGTCTGGGTGTATCTCAAACATCTTTTGTTATACAAACAAAAAGACTAATTTCTTTGCTTGATTATTCAAAAGCTTAAATTTCAATGTGTGGATCAACAATAAAGATGCTTTATTACAGAACAAAGTTTGATATATTCCAGGCTCTATTTTATTTCCACAGTATTTATCTTTTGTTTTCTCCTCCAATTTTAACTTGTATTTTGTCATATTTTATTTATCCTTGTAAACTGCTTTAATTCCTTTCTGGTAAAGAAGAGTACAGATATAAATCAAATTAAGAATAGAAAGCCTAGCTCAGGCATTTGGTTCCCTGTTATTAATAATTTCTGTGGCTTGCATGCCTGTGCCTTTAGAATAGCAATTTATATTAAGAACTGGAAACATAATGTCACTTTCTCTGCTGCCATCGAAATCATAAGCATTATTCCACTTTAAAGAGACATACTAGTATTGTGATATTGAGTTCAGATATCCTGTCTTATTTCTGGTACATTTAGATGAACTTTAAAATTCATTCCATTATAATTTGTGCTACTATTGAATACCTACTTAGGTCAACACACTAGCCAAACATTACACACCACAGTTTTTAAACATAAAAGAAAGGAATTTTATACTGTCTAAAATTTCCCTCAATTTTCTTACCTATTTAGAGTCTACAAGTCATCTTCAGATTACAAAATTCTGAATTTTCAGTTGGATAATTTGACAGTCCTTGGGGGTTTAAGAAATTGGAGTAATACTTTAAAAGTCTTCATTGTCAAAATATAATGAAAACTATAATTCAAAATTATTAGTAAAACTGTGCATAATGTTTTGTAAAGAAAATGATGTCAGCAATAAAATAAGAAACAATTTTTCCGTAAGAAAAAGAAGTACCACGCAGAATGTTCTGATCCAAGCATCAGGGCCAGGAAGCTACAGATGTCAACCATCCAAATGACCAGAAGATGCTTCAAAGGCCTGAGCCAATGCTGAGGGCTGTGTGAACTGTGTTCTCACTGCTGTGAAGGCAGACTGAAAGGGAAGAAGATAGGCAATGATTCTCCAATTCGTGAGTGCCAATCCAGGCACAGACACCGACGAATGGAAGACCCATGAATACTGAAGAGCAGAGAAGAGCATTGGAATTTTAGCATTTATACCAAATTTCTAAAGAAATAGGAAAGTAAACATGTACTTTTAAATATTGGAGCAGTTGTGGGAGCCAGAATCCACATGAAAAGGATGCTATGCAGGCAGTGGCCCCTCTGCTGACTTCTCTCTGATATGCTATGACCATTTTGACCTAATTGTAAGTGAGAATATATTCACATCCCATAACAGTTTAAGATTCAGGCAATGCTTCCCCACGCAGTAGAACTCATGAATAAGAAACGGATGCCAGTCTGTATCACCTAAGCATAGCTGTGTGTAATGTAAGAAGCTTTCGGCACTTCTGATCTGACAGTCTACAGTCTTGTGTCTTCTCAATGACAGCTACATCTGCACACACGTGCTTGTACTCGGTTAAGCATACTGACTGATACAACAAAGATTCACTACGTGGGCAGAAAGAAGTCGTTTTAATTAATGTTGGTTTTAGGACATCCTCGGGATCTGCTGCTTCACACACTTCACCTGCTTGCCGAATCACAGGCATCTCTGCACAGGGCTCTTCTGTGATTTAATTTTGTCAGGATAAAACCCACTTGCATATGCTTCATTATGTAATCAAAATCCAGGGCACACGGGAGGCTGGCAGTAGTAGTATTTAAAGTCAAACATGCAGCGAGCAGGTTCCTCGGTTCTTTGTTGCAGCTTATTTGCTTTGATGAGAAAGGTGAGAGCAGAAGTTCTCATGGTGCAAACAAATAGATATTCGAAAGGGAAAAGTTGTCATTATTTTTGACAAGATGTTTTTTAAATTCATTAGAGATTCGTAGGATTGGATGAGGGGAAATTACACATCGGAGAGAACTCTTATGTCTGAGTGGTACCCTTGCCCCCTAGACATAAGCAATTGTGGACACTATTTTGACCCAGTATGGACATTCTTGTTGCTCTATATTATAAAAAGCATGTTAATAAATTGTCTGAAAAGTTTTCAAAAAGTATTCAGATTTCTTTAGATTAAATTCGATACAGCTATGCAAAGTCGAGGTTACAGAGACCGTACCCCCAGAAGATAATGGATAAAATAATTGTATGCAGGCATTCCTTTGATTTGAAGCACCATGACATATATAATATTATAGAGAGGGGCAATTTAACTATATGCCAACAAATTCATGTGAAAAATGTCTAGAATAGCAATGTCTGGTACCAGGTAAAGCATTTGAGAATAAACGCTCAGGGAAACAGTGAGAGAAGGATGAGGTAATGCCGCTCACACTTAACTACGAGGGATGCCAGGTAGATTAAAGGGAGAGAAAACAAGTGATTGACATGTGGCAGAGAGACAATAAAGAGAATGACAACTAGAGCAGAAACATGAATGCTTTATGACATAGAACAAATTATTCACAAAAACACAACAGAAAAAAAAAAGATGCATGTGCCTGAGGCACCAGTGAAGCAGCTGCACCAAATTACCAAAGGGTGAAAGGCCAGAGACAGATACAAGGAGAAAGATTTAAAGGGAAAGAGGGGACTTCTAAAATAATTGAATATTCATGAAGTAATGAATATAGTCACAGCAATATTGCCTGCATGGAAAAAATGAAAATTTTATGTGTTTGTGTGTGTGCTTATTGTTGTAAAGACTTACAAATTTACTGTAATATGAATAATTAGCCCGAAGGAAAAGTGTAGCTGTCAGAAATTAAGAGTAGCCAAGAGGGGCCTGGAGAGATGGCTCAGCGGTTAAGAGGACTGACTGCTCTTCCAGAGGTCCTGAGTTTAATTCCCAGCAACCACAGGGTGGCTCACAACCATCTGTTCTGGAATCTGATGCCCTCTTCTGGTGTGTCTGTATACAGCTGTATATTACAAAAATATAAATCTTAAAAATAAAAAATAAAAAAGAGTAGCCAGGATAGTTGAGTCTTCAACTCAAACTTTTGGAAGAAAGCAGAGGTAAATTTCTGGAGAGGAATGCCAAAGTCATCAGGAATGAGTCGAGGGGAAGAAGAGCCACTCATGAGCCACAGAAGGCTACCTGACAATAATGAAAGAGGACAGGAAGGTACTGTTTTCTAGTTACCAGCAAAACAGACCACAGGATGGTCAGACGAGGAAAGAAAGGAGAGCTGCCAAGATAAAGGAACTGAAGCTAGAATTAGCTAAATAATGAAAAACGTGGAATTTAAATTTTATGGTGTGATTTAAAAACTTACAATTGGAAGACAAGAATTCAGTCAGAAAGAGGACCAACATTAGTGTGGACATTTCACAAAGAAGTGAAACAGAATACGCACACAAGAACATGTTAACATTATCAGCCACCAGAGAAATTCTGTCTGCTGTCATGGCAAAGTACCAATGCATAGCCTTTAACTTGTCTGCAGTAAATACACATTAATAGTAACAAATGCTAGCAATTATGCTGAGACCCTACTTCTCAGATATTGACAATGAAAACATAAGTAGATAGTTACATATAAATATAAATGATGGTTTAAATTTGAACAAAATCATTCCCATAAGTGTACACTGTAACTTTATCTGTAAAATTTCCAAACTAGAATCTAACCAGATGTCCTTCATTGGCTGAATGAACAAGTAAATTGTGGACTGTGCATACAATAATTATTATTCAGCAAGAAATAAGAATGAAATAGTAACTGTAACTATGTGTAACAGTTGAAGGAATTTCTGCATTTTGGTGCCAAATTTTTGAAAAATGAAAAGCTGTTCCTCACTGGTAACATCGTGTATGATTCCAGCTGTTTAATACTGGGTTGGCAATTATAAAGAGGGACAACATTTTTAGTGATTTCTAGGGGCTAAGCTGGAGGAAGGACATGCTGATTGAGGAGAAATTTAGAGAATTAAGAGAAATTGAGAGAATTTAACAGTGACACACCTGTATATAATTGACTATGATACTGCTTATGTTGGTTAACCGTACCTACCCAGCTGATAAAAGTTTCAATCTATGCATGAACACACACACACACACATCAAAAGCAAACAAACAAAACTTCCTGATGAAATTCAGCTAATTTCAATAAATGAAGTACTAATATTGTACTAATATCAATTTCCTAGTTTTGATGATAGACAAAATTGTGTAATTATCATTGACCAAGTGGGTCCATGTTAATATACCATACTAAATAAGTTCAAAATAAAACACAATAAAAATCAATAAGGGTCATCTAAAATTTACAGACGAGCCTTGTACACATAGCCTAAAATTATTCCAGTGATAAAATTTAACTACTTTTCCCAAATCCTTTCTGAGTCAGTCCTCATTATAGTCTAGAAATGATGAAGAGTTATATTTCAATATTAGAACTGACATTCATAAATTCCATCTGATGGCTACAAATAAGAGCTGGAACTACACCTACATTTACAAGACATTTGTAGTGTGATGAGTGATGCACAAACAGTGCATTTTCTTTGCAAATGGTTGTTACCTTAGCAGAGTGGATGATTTGGAGCTAAGACAAAAATTTCCTTCTCATGGTTCAAGAGGCTAATAAATCTGAGATCAAAATGTCTAGCCTGCTCTGTGGGTTGTTGACGACTGTCTTCTTATTGCGACTTATGTGGTGGATAAGGACAGTGTAGAGACAGCATTCCTGTGTCTTCCTCTAAAGGCACTAATCCCCTCAACGACAGCTCTATCCTATGACTTAATTATCTCCAAACTTCCCCATCTCCAAATGCCATCATGTTAAATTCTTGAACTTCGACAAGGGTTTTGCCTGGGACACAAACATTTAGTTCAGATCAGTTGTGGAATCTACTTTCCTATGTGCTAGTGTTTGGATATTTACTCCCAACTCTATTCTTGACGATGTTAATGATCCACTATGGTCAATAACACCATGACAAGTAAAAGCTTAGATGATGAATCTTCTACTCTCCCATGCTGCTGAGGCACCTCTGAGGATGATGTCCTCTATAAACAGTCACATCAGTAGCCCAACTGAAATTTCAGACATTTGAATACAGTTATTCCAGATTAACTAAGTGAATGCAAGCTAGTCCAGAACAGATCTAAATATGATACAGTCAAAGCAGGAGAAAAAAATGTAATTGTTGATGGGTTTGGTGGCAAATAAGAAAAGTTTTCTGATATGACCTATTTTCTCAATGAAATAAAAAATCAAGGTTGTCAGTTCAAGGGGAAAGACTGGGGAGAGTGCTAAAGATGGGAAGGAAGAAGAGAAAGTTGTAAAAGAGACTAAGCTGTGGAGAATATGCATTAGAATTCAGTTATGAAATGAGGCTACACAGACATATGATGTGAGATTGATAAGCAAGCGTGTGATTTTCAGGAACAGTGTCAGCAGAGAATCATAGGGAATTGGCATGGAGGCACCAAAAGGTAGGGAAGGGGATTCACACGATGAGAGAAGAGTGAGCTTGTGATCGAGCTCACAGTATCTATTGTTACATTTCTGTTACTGCAGTAAGACACATGACAAAGCAATTTATAGGAGAAAGAGTTTATTGAGGAAATACAGTTTCAGAGAGTAAGTCTACATCCGTCAGGGTCGGGAGATGGTGGCAGGCAGGCAGGCAGATGCTGGGCACTAGGCAGAGAGAACTAACTTAGGAATCACTTGGTCTTTTGAAACCTTAAAGTCTCAAGTGGTACGACTCCTCCAACAAGGTCAGACCTTTCAATTCTTCCCAAACAGATGCACAAACTGGAGACTAAGTGTTCAACTGTGTGAGCCTATGGGACTGATTCTCATTGGAACCAGCCATGCAATAAGAAGACTGTTATTAAGGGGTGGGGCACTTTGGGAACTGTTTCACCACAAAGCAGGGATGCGGTGATAAGCGTTAGGCAGTGAATAAGTTAGGAATCCAAAGTGCAGAGTATTAGCTTCCTTCTTGTTTTGAGAAACTGATGTTGAAACTAATAAAGACAGTAAATAGGCACAAAATTAGCCAAAATGTGATGGGCTGAGCAGGATAGCAGTATATGACAATATTTAAAAGTAGCTAATGGTTCCATCTTGAAGCATGTGCTTACAATAAAGCATGGTTTGGAGGAACAAGGTGGAAGGAAATGCGATCTAGAAGCAATAATCAAGAGCAAGAAGAAAATATAAACCATTGGTTTATATGTTAATCCAAATGAACATTTATTAGTTTCCCAGCTATAGTTGAAGCCCTGCCCAGGTTAGTGGCAACAATTTGTCAGCAAACCTCCAGATACAGGGAGGTGTAATCTGTGTTACTATTCCAAGAACAAATGTAGCACACACAAACACACACATACACACACACACACACACACACACACACACACATGCAGGTGCACATGCACATGGGAATATACACCACAATATGTATATGAACATTCCAAAATAACATGTATCTCAATTTACATGCTTGTTACTCATTATAAGCTGTAAATCAGGGAGAGAGTTACAGGCTTTATTAGGAAAGGGAATGGATATCCCCCAGGGAGCATCAGCTTAAAAGAGAAGATAAATAGGACATTGAAGAGTTTGGAGACAGAGAACATTTTGCTGATGAGAGGCACTGAATTACAAGGCTTACAGACTAAAAAGGCGATCAGAGGTAAATGAGAGGTGAAGTCCAACTGGTGAATGTATGGATAATATCTAGAATACAGTGGCTGGCACTTTTGTGGTGACCCAGATAAACAAGGCCTTTAGCTTGATGGGATTAATCCGAATACTCTCTTTCCATATGGGAACCAAGAGTTTAGTTTCTGATGGTAAATAAATTAAGATAATGAAAACCATGGTAATGCAGATAATGAAGAGGTGAATTATTGTTAAGTATGTCAGATGTCACTGAACACTATATTCTAAGTCTAGAAGTGACTTACTAGGAAATGAAAGCAGGAATTAAGTGTGGATGCACATATAAATACCCCAAATTTCTTAAATTAAAAAAAAAAACCTGTTCAAGAGATTTATATTAAGCACATAGGCAGTGTGTTTTGGCTACAGACATAATTTATTAGGACTGTTTTCATATTCTCTTGATGCATTAATTCATATATGTAAAATAGTAAACTTCCATTTATTTTGGAAACATTGGCAATATGAGTTTTTTTAAATGTATATTTAGTTTGTCATATAACTAGAAAGCAACAAAGAAATAAATTATAGGTCACCTTTAAGTCTGAACTAATTAGGTGTTGTTATAAACTTGTCAGCTATCTGGGAAAAGTAAACTGAGAGAAGAATTTTAAATATCCACTTTTTTTCTTATGGTATTTATGGCTTTAATATAAGGGTTCTATATTAAAATGTTTTATATTTAAAAATACATACTTAGTAGATGCGAGAGGATTCCATTGGTGAACTTCTGCTGTGCAAACTTCACATCCCTAGCACACATAGAAGCCTAGTGCAGAAATGCACACCCATAACTCCAGCACAGGGGAGGGGGAGGGGGAGGAGGAGGGGGAGGAGAGGCTGGACATGGCAAGGTGTACCAGACCAGCTGAATCAGTAAGACTGAGATTCACTGAGAGCTGTGGTCTCAAAAATTATAGTTTGGAGTGATTGATGCAGACTCCTGGCACTGACTTCTGACCTTTGTACACATATGCATTCACATGTACACACCTCTGTACATTTAAGTCTACACATAGAAGCACAATTTCAAATAAGGGCATGTTTAGTATGAACTAACTGCCAATGATACGTCTAAGTTTTCAGCTTTTGGAAAAAATATTACTTAGACATATTACTTAGACAGTAACACAACCATCTATGGTTAACCCAGCCTACTTCTTCCACACTGACTTTTTCTTGTCAGTATTATTACCAATAAATAAAAGAATAAATTTTTTATAATCTCTCTGAGCTCACCTGCATCTTTAAGAAACTACAAAATTTGGATACTCCTTTGTTGCAAAGAGGAAAGTATTTTAATCATAAGTAGTTATGTTGCAGCTCATGTCAGTATGGTTATTTCTAACTGTTATTTCTGATGTGTTATAGATTGATCCTTAATAACATGCTACTATAAAGTACAATTTTTTCTTCCTCACTCAAAATTTTAAAAATCTCATATATTTTCCCCCAAACCACAATGGGATCACAGAAAAGGGCACCCTTTGTGTGAAAATTTTTATTTGTATTTGTGTGACAAGAGTTTGGTGGCTGGTCAAAGCAAAACTCCAATCGGGAAAGCAATGGGCAGAAAGAACAGAAGGCCTCTCACCTTCACTGTCCACCTTGCTGGTATGTGCCCCTGGGGGTCCACAGTTTTTGCAATACTTAGAGAACTAGGCTCATTAGTGCTTGCTGGAAGCCTGTACTCTGTTTGATATTTTCTTCTGATACATAGAGACAACAAATCAAGTTTCTGATCAATGACAGAGCCGGTGTTTTTCTAATGACATATATGGTGTGGGTATCAGCAACTGCAATGGGCTGTGTAGTAAGTATCATGTAAGAGACTGAATTTGGGTTCTGGACTGTATTCTCAGCTCCATGGATGTGGACGAAGAGTGTCCAGGGATAGAAACACAGCCAACATATGTTGAATTATTTAATCAGCAATAAGCATCTAAGAAAGAAGGCTTTAGTGCTTTTTGATGAAATCTAGTCAGCAACACAAGAACATGCAGGGGAAATCTGCATAGATGACTTTCCTTATAGCGAAGACTCCATGGGCACACTCCAGATGATCAAAACTCAGGACAAAAAACTGTATTTCCACCTTTCTGAATTCCACCTTTCACCAAGTTTCATAGTTTTGTAAAGTTTTGTACAACAGATGTCAGTCACTGCAAGGTACGATAATTTAAGTCCTTTATTCCATTCTCTTTCCTAGTGCTTTAAGTAATTTATATTCATTGCCAACATAGAAAGTATTGTCCTAAAAGCAAGGATATCTACAGGAATGACTCATTTCCTTCTAGTTGTTAAGTCTTTCTATTTGAACATTAATTTATTTTTTCATTTTTATTTGATGTTCATGGAAAACCACCACTTCACTAGCAACTGAATTGAGAGTTAGCATTTACTTTCAGTGAGAATTGCTTTAAAATTCTTAAGCAATATTTTTGGGTTATCATAACACTTAGTGTTTATTTTTCCAGGTAAATGGTTTTAAGATCATTTGTGTTTTGGAGCCTAGATAAATTATAAATAAGTAAAAAAATCATTTTCATTAGATATTTAAAATAATCAAATATTTACATGCCACTTTAAAAATAATTAGAGATTTTAAACTTACTTTATTCACACTGAGTATGTAAGACAATCTTGTGCATATTCAAATACTCAAATCCATATATAAACCTTAAATATTAAAGAGGTGATTTTTGCTTTTGTCTCATGTTATCTATGACTACGTATACTATTATGTTAAAAGGTAACACTGAAGAAATATATTAAATATTTTTAATCCATAGCAATGAGGAAAATAAAGTTTCATCCATTAAATCAACTTTTAATAGGAATGGTATATTTTATTTGCTTGATTAGCAATAATAAAGTAAAAACATAATATAAGATATTTATTCACTTAGAATATCTTTAATCTAATCTATTCACCCAAACTCTTTTTAATATCTAGTTTATTCAGGATATAAGATATAAAGGAGAAAGTATACCTCATTTAATATAAATTACATATCAACTATGCAACTCATTTATATGACCTAGTATTACTATATGAAGGGATAGGATTAAATTTCAAAGAACCCATGACATATATCCTCTTATTTGTTGACTCATGCATATTGATCTAAAAGAACTTTTGCATCAAGTTTATTGCAATGGGCACTTGCTGTAGGCGTTCCTCGCAAATGCAGACAAAGCCATATTAGTTATGAGAGAACTGTTAAATTTTTAAACCAAGCTCACACTTTCTGAATAAAGTATGAACACTAGCTTTAATATTTTTTCCATTATGAAACAGGTGCTTCTTCAACTATGTAATTTGTGCTTTTTTGGAGAGAAAAATTAAAATACAAACATCATTTTCATGTTTTCTTCATGGGCCACATTTAGACAGCTCCTCAGACCTGTATTTCAAGGAGGCATTACTCATTTGCAGACAGAATAGTTGGCTCATTATTGGGTAGACCAGGACAAATTATTCACAAGAGGTATCTTACCATTTCCTTTAATATAGCATAATCATATTTTAAGCATCACTTTATTCTGCTAATATGTGTCCTGGGTGCCTTTTCAAGTATAACAAGGCAAACTGGAGACCTTCACAACATAAGACATGTATTAATGCAGAAATAATCCAAGCCCTTGAGTCTCAATACTTCTTCCTACAGTATTATGACTTAAAATCATTAATATTGTACAATATGTCCTTCTTTATCAGAATAGGTAGCTTTGTGAGTGATTCTCATTTAACATGAGATACACTAATGGAATATTTTATATTATAAACATCAAGCCCCATTTTTATTACTTTTTAATAAAGAAATGTTCTGAAATAAAAAATTTTCTTTCATTCTGAAGTTCAACTTAACACATTATTTGTCCAAAAGAAATGAATACTACATTTCACTAACAGAAAATAACTCTCTGAGCCAGAATCTTCATATTTCACATTTCCTTTTCTCACTTTTAACTGACTCTTTCTGTTTCTCCCCTCTCATCTGGCCCAAGATTTTGATTGACTGGTGAATTATTAAATTCAGTAGGAAGCGATGCCAGTGGATGGAAGGAGCATTCAATTCTCTTCCCTAGAAATGGTAGAGAGGCAGGCAGAGGGCACACCTCCCCTTCTGCCTAATTTTGAAATGTGCCAGCATAAAGAGAATGAGCCTTTTTCTCCTTAGTCATCTAAATATGTACCAGGTCATTTGTTTTTCTCTGTCTCTCCAAGACCATCATAGCTCAGAAACTCTTGATATCTTTTCTACAAATAGTTCTTACTGCTGTCACTGGCCCAACCTTGGCTAGGAGCACTTTCGTCTTCTGCCTGGATTTTGCAGGGCCCTCTTAGCTGGCCTTTCCACTTTTATTTGTTTTTACATCTCCTCTCCTTAGTCTAAACTCACAACCATCATCTATTAATATGTAAAATAGATGCGACCTTGTGCTTAAAGCTACCAGCATCTGCCATTTCATTGAAAATGAATCTCAACGGTGTTGGGATGTATTGTAATATGTATACATATACACACACAAGGACCTTAACCTCTCTCTGCTAAATTTACCCTAGTTATGCTGGCCTTTGACAATGCACATGAGTTTTGACATCATTGTAGAAAATTTCAGAAGAGCCTGAGGATCCTGAGTACCAGCTTGGCTAGTTGGTTTAGTGAAACTTTTCAAATATATATATATATATATATATATATATATATATTTTTGCATGCTCATATTGCTTTATTTGGTGGAAGACGTGAATGCATACTCTCTTTATTCAGGGTGATCCAGGGATTACATACCTCTTGGGGGAAGGAATACTCAGAAAGGGAAGGTCATTGGCTGAAGCCTCAAGGCTATCTAAGTACCTCATTAGCACAGAGAAGACCTCCAAGTGTTATACTATGTAATTGAGTGCCCATGGTCCTCTCTACGGGGTGTCATGGTTGCATGTTCCAGAGCAGGTATGGAGACAGGTAAGAAGCAGCTGGAGCCCTGCCATCCTCAAATCGCTGAGATTCCCTGGGTCTGAGCTCACTCGACCTTCCTAGTTCTTATGCCTGTCTGATAGTGTGGCCCCACACACCCTACAACAACCCAAACTGGCCTTGAACTCCCTGTGCCTCTGAGGCAGTCCTGGAACTTCTGCTCCCCCACCTTTTCTTCCCACGTGCTGGCATTACAGGTGTGCACATCACATCAACCAGCTCAAACATACTGACTTGAAGAGGTAAGATGGAATCCAAAGAGACTGCTTTTGTCCTTTATTCAGTATTTGAATCGCCCTTGATAGCTATGACTCAGACTTACATATAGCATTGCCCCCTGCTACTGTTGTGTGTATACGCTCATCAAAGCACAAGAGTTGGAAAGTCTACCTCCAAAGCAACGCTGTTGAGGCATGACTCTGAATTGACTGATGTTAATATTGTAGAAGTGAGGTCATTTCCATGAGAGTGAGTTTGTTAGGAAAATAAAGCAAGCCCTCTCTAGTTCAAATATTAATAAGCTTTATAGTAAAGATTACTGCTTGGAATTATAATTCTTTTCATGAATGTTATTTCTGAACATCTCCCATGCTTTATCTGATCATCTCTCTCTCTCTCTCTTTCTCTCTCTCTCTCTCTCTCTCTAAAAATTGTCATTTGTAATTAGCATATTATTGTTCATTTGGTGTGTTTTCTTTCCAATGAAATGCCATCTAAATTCAACTATTTTTTTTAATTACTTGTCTTCGTCATTGTTCTCTGTTTAAAAGAGACAACGTGATTGAAGCAACTTATAGAAGAAACATTTACTGGGGTCTTGCTTACAGCTTCAGGGTGTTGGTCCATTATCATCATGGCAGGGAGCATGGCAGTGTGCAGGCCCAGCACTGGGGAAGGATCTGAGGGCTTTCTGTTCTGAACCACAGACATCAGGACAGAGTCTGGCACTGGCTTTGAAAACCTCAGAGTATACTCCTCGTGGCACTCTCTCTCCAACAAGGCCACACTTCTAATCCTTCTCAAACAAATAGAGGTCTTGCTGACTAAGCATTCAAATATATGAGCCTATGGAGGCCATTCCTACTCAAAACATCACAATGTTGTAATGGTTAGAATAATAGATTAGGTAAGGCCCTTACTACTTGCTTTGGAATATATAAACAAATAACAATCCTGGGAAGATGGGGAGGTTGCTCAGTACTTAAGAGGTAATCTCGTGAAGAACCAGGCCTTGGTTCTTATTGACTAAATCAGAAGGCTCATAGTGCCACTGACTACAGTTCTAACAGATCTGACAGCATCTATAGGTACATGCTTGTACCTGGTAGACATGTAGGCAGTTAACTCTATGCACATATTCATAAAACTAAAGGAAACTGATGCCTCCCATACAGCCTCTCTGTCCACCAAAGAACTGAGCCGCATGTTCCTCCACCTATAAAGTGTTAGTTGATGTTTTCCCAATCTAGAAAGAAAAATAACCCACAATCCCAGTCAGCCACTGCTCGTATTCCATAGTTCGTGTTCTTTGGACAGTGCTCAAGCTGTTGCAGTGGGGTCAGAGTGGTCGGTATGCTGACCAACTCTTTCTGCTGCCTACTTCCATCAAGTATGATGATGGGACAAGGAAAGAATAGAAGCTATATAGATGGAAACAGAGAAAAAGAAAGTGGGAAAATAAAACTGCCCATTTTGTGAATTGCCTTAGCATCCTAAGCAAGCAAATCAAGGGACTTTACCAAGGCGCTGAAGAAAGTTGCTTGAGTGAAGCACGGCATGCTCACATGAGGAGAGCTTCTCCCACTGGTTTGCTTGATGTATTTTGTGGTTTCGGGATTTGGTTTGGCTTTTCGAGTGTGGCTTCTGACTTTCGTGTTTGTTTGTTTGTTTGTTTGTTACAATACAGTCATTATCCCCTTCCCAGTCCACCCTCTGACTGTTTCTCATTCCATTCCTCCTCCTCATCTCCAAGAGAATGTCCACATACCTTCACCCCTCAGCCCACCAGAACTCTCCATACCCTGGGGCCTCAAGTCTCTCAAGGGTTGGGTGTGTCTTCTCTCACTGAAGTCAGACAGGATATCCTGGCTTCTGGCTTTTTCATAGCAGGTTCGTCTTTGTTAACTATTCTCTTCTTTGTGACGAGATGACTCTGTAACTTCCATTGGATGCACATTTGGGGCTTCCTGGACTATTTTAAAAATGTATGAGTTACTACCTGTCGGCTCATGATTTCTTTGTCAGTGTGATTCTCTCACAAAACCAGGTTTTTGATGAATTTGCTTCTAAGTTACAAAATAGAGTGAAAACCACAAATTGAACACAGTTCTTAAACTTGCTTTTTTTCCTTCTCCACATAATTTCAAGGGCATCCGAAACAACTCACGGAGAATTAAGGACATTGCAATTATTTCCCATCATTTGGAAGAGAGAAGCTGCTGAGTTTTCCAAGTCCCCATGTTTCTGTCAGTCCTTGATACATACTCCTAAATTTTTGCTGTTGTGCTGCCTAACTGAAGCAGCTGAAGCAGTAACACGGTGGCTGTGTCCAACCCCTATCCTTCTAGTTATAAGTGGTACAGGCACATGGTCTGCCTTCCAAATACCAAAGTGCCAGTGTGATGAAGCTGCTTAGCCAAGTGCAGTTACCTTGGAAGACAAACGGCCAGGAGTCTCCCAGAATACCTGATGCGATATTATAGAGAGCAGATGCAATGAAAATTCCATGATTGCTTCAAAATTGCTACATCTTTAAATTATTTATAATCTCATTGAGGGCAGTGATTGATTCTGAAATTCTCCTTATGTCTGTTAAATGGCCCTGGACTGCTTACTCATGTCATGAACACTTAGTCACTGGTGTTGTGTATGAATGCCTAGAAAAGGAAACATAAATTATTTTTTTACAGCTGTCTGAGATCATTTTTAATACTCCTACCTAATTTTAATCATTTTGTAGATTCATGTAGTATAAGACAGCAACTTGTCACACAGCTTGAATATGAATACGGAAAGTAAAAAAAAAAATCCTACTTAATATTCTTCACAGGTACTTGAAGATCAACTCTTTATTCATTCATGCAAGTAAACAATCACATGCCAAGGACTCGTGTGTGTGTGTGTGTGTGTGTGCATATGGGCCTGTAGATATGTGCATGAGTGTGTGTGTGTATGTGTTTGTGTGAGGACATGTGTGTGCAATGTGCAAAATGCTTAGTGACTGAACTTAAAGGGCGTTCTTAAAACTGAAATAGGAAACAATGATTTCTAAGCAAAACACATACATCTGTCAGTTCATGTGTATGATCCTTGAGAACCTCCCCAGAGTGAGGCCTTACACAGACTGAGGAGTACTTTTAGATAGTGTTCAGGCAATCTCAGTGTTGCTCAGCAAATATGATGCTTTATCCAGAACTCTGTCTCAGTTATGCTTCACAGTGAACTAACATTTTGTTGAACAGACAAGAGGATGGTGATGATGATGACTGCATGTGTCAGTTCAAAGTAATCTGCTCTTAAGAACTGTGTGGCATCCAGAGATGAGGAAGCCATACATCACAACTCAGCTTCTATCGTTCCCCAAATGACCAAGGTAAAACCCCTCTCCCCTTACGTCACTGAGTCAGTTCAAACAACCTGTGATATTTTAAACCAAGACATAGCCTTGGGTAATTACAAATCAGAATTTCATGTTTTGATTATAAGTCTGAAAGACCTATCAACAGCCTCAGGGGTAATCAATATCTCCCTTTTCTTGTTCCTGGGTGTAGCACTGCAGCTTCACAATCAGTATCAGTTTCTGTCGTTGGGGATGAATTTGATTGAGGTCTGGATATTGATGAGAAATTTAAATTTAAAACAATTTGACGTTTATAAAGAGTAACATTGATCTGCTTTGTCAGAGCATCAGTGAGATGACAATATGACAGAGTCAAAAGGAAAGTTGCTAAATCACAGTGTTTAAAGTAACTCTGGGGGCAGGGGGTGAGTTTTATTGGGATTCAACTTTAAACCTGATCATGGTTAGGTTTACACAGTCTATATGGTTAATAGATTTGAAATTAAAATTAGATAATTGTGCTGAAATTTCAGTGACTCAGTATTGAAAATATTTATGAAATCTGATCATATGATATTGAAGCATAATAGAATTAGGAATTTTTACATACAATTAATTGTCACAAATAAAATGGTGCCCAGCAAAAAATCAAAACAATTTCCCCAGTTTTAGATAGAATTAGGTAAAATTATCACTCACAGCCATGCTTTCTCACACAGGACATGTGTCTTAGTCAGGGATTCTATTCCTGCACAAACATCATGACCAAGAAGCAGTTGGGGAGGAAAGGGTTTATTCAGCTTACATTTCCACATTGCTGTTCATCACTGAAAGAAGTCAGGACTGGAACTCAAGCAGGGCAGGGAGCAGGAGCTGATGCAGAGGCCACGGAGGGATGTTCTTTACTGGCTTGCTTCCCCTGACTTGCTCAGCCTGCTCTCTTATAGAACCCAAGACTACCAGCCCAGGGATTGTCCCACCCACAAGGGGCCTTTCCCCCTTGATCACTAATTGAGAAAATGCTTTACAGTTGGATCTCTTGGAGGCATTTCCTCAACTGAAGCTCCTTTCTCTGTGGTAACTCCAGCCTGTGTCAAGTTGACACAAAACTAGCCAGTACAATATGCAAAGTTCAGTCAGTTGTTCGTCTACAACCTAGGATTATGTTATTTATCTGCCCACGTTTGAATCTGTCAAGGTCTAGTAATGGCCAGAAATTGTTCCTGTAACTTTAGTGATCAAAACTTAGCAGACAGGACTGTCAACTATGTAACTTGTTTACTAACTAATAGGAAAAGAATAGTAAGGACAGACAAAGTTCCTTCAGGACAGACCTACAAACACCAACTAAAACAACAAAGGCAATTACGTAGAAATTATAAATATTCATCTGACTAGCATTCACAAAATCTTTGATCTTCCAAAATCACAGAGAGAGAGAGAGAGAGAGACAGAGACAGAGACAGAGACAGAGAGACAGAGACAGAGAGAGAGGGGTGTGGGGAGAAAACAAGAAAAAAACCCAAAACAAAAACAAACAAACAAACAAACAAACAAAACAAAACAAAAACCCAAAACCAAACCAACCAAACAAACAAACAAACCCCAAAACCACAGAATTGAAGAAGGAGGTTTCCACAGTTGAAATGGCTGAAATCAGACTTCAGCAATTCTGTGCTGGTGATGGGGGTTTCTCTGCCTAGAGGCTGCAGTCTAAAAGGGATGGGGAACAGACCAAGGAGAAGAGGTACCTGCTAGCTGAATTTTCTCTCCCTAAATGATGTTCCAGGGTGTCTACTGTAATGAGAACAGTATTGTTGTTGACGTAAAATTAATGGGGTGATGGCAAGTGTACAAGATGCTCATGGGAAAGACATGGCAAGAAGGAAGCCCCCCCACCCCCCCTCGTAGTCAGACTTGCAACCTGCTGTATGTACCAGCTACTGGCAGAGGTACAGGAGTCAGACAGCAAAGCCACAGAGAGGTTTACCTAGCCCGGCTGCTGCAGCCTCAAGGAAACAAAGCATCATGCGTGGGGGGACAGAGGAGCTTAGGAACTGCTGCACAGCCTCAGGAACTCATTCACTTGTGGGACTTAAGATAACTTTTGACTGAATGGCCACAAGTACCTAACTGCCCTCTGCTCTTAAAATGCCACTGGTAGGAAGGATAGAGGACAGGTGTTGAAGGGAACAAGTGTATGTGAAACTGTAAGTCACAGTCTTTGTGATGGCTCTGCTATTCATTCTCTTTGAAAATAAGTTAGACTGGTCATGGGACAATAGTTTGCATAACACTCCAGGAGGCATCATCCAAAATTTGAGACCTAAGCATTGTTTCAACATCAAATGAGACTCAAATTCTGGCATATAACCTTTAACCTGAAATAATTAAGATATTTGATGTTCTCCTATTGTATATTTTCATCTTTCTTGTCTATCAAGTAGATTATAATATGATTATTGAAATTTTAAATGAAACAGATGTTTGCTTTTATTTAAATAAATATAAAACTTCCATATCTATAACTTCTTACAGTTTGAGAATTACTAAAAATTACTGGTTTGGTAAAACATTCTAAGGTATCAGTAAAAACTGAGCATAAGCCAATTCCATCATATTCATGACAACCAAACTAAGAGACACAGCAATCTTGTGCAAAGTATAGCAAAAATTCGGGTTAAAATAAATATTTATTTCCATCAGCTCTTAAAAAACAGCTTCCAGTTGACGAAACTTCTAATCTCTTAACACAGGCTTGGTCTTGTTCTAGATGCTCAGAAAGCAATTATTGCATCAACAAAGAAAAATAAAGTTAGAAATGGATTTCATCAAGATTATTTACGTCACTCTCTGTAATCTTTGCAACAAACAGCTTCTTGTAAAGATTCCCAGTGGCAGCACTGAGGACAACACGACTCTATTCCCACAAATGTCTAGCAGTATAAAAGAATGACGTTTAAAATACTTTTTACCTGTTGACATCCCAGATTTTACTCGTCATATCCAGTGAGGCAGAAGCCACGAAGTCACCACAGGAGTGCCAGGTGCAGGACCATACGGCATGGTTGTGTCCTTCAAGGGTCAAGGTGCATTCACCTTTGTTGAGGTCCCATAGTTTGATTGTGCTGTCACCACTTGAGGTAGCCAACTTGCTGCCACTGTTTGCAAGAAAAAAAGACAATTTTAAACAAAGTAGTTCATTTTTGTGAACCGTGTGTGTGTGTGTGTGTGTATGTGTGCATGTGTATAATATATAAGTATATATTTATATTTCATATGAATATACTATTTTGAGTGATGAGTATATTTAATTTAAGGTTTGCTTTAGTTAAGCACTTAAATTTAAATGGCTACATTTCATGATAATATTTGAGTCCACACAATTATTTACTTTGATTGATTAAGAATTCATGCTTTGAGATAAACCGCTACTGTGAACCTTTTAGATTAGATCTTCTAGAATACTCATGATTAATGTACCAAAATAGCACTTTCTCTTTTACACTGAGTTAAGTTCAAGGTTATGTGTTACACTATAAGAAAAAAGGAGACTTCAAAAATGAAGACCATCTAGATGTGCTAAGACCCTTTGAAAATATAATAGAAAGAAAGCTGCTGTCATTGACCTGTCTCCTGCTGATTAAATTCTTCAAGAAGATGAGGAAGGAGATGATTTTTGTGCTATATCATTAAAATGAGATTTTGAAGTGACTGGTTAATTGAGGATGAATCATTTGATATTCTATTGAAATTATTAGCAGATAGCATCAAAGGTGGAACTTCCCAAGAGTGGACACTGAGTCCAGTTTAGGAAACTGTGGTTGTCAATGATCAGAAGCAGCTAGCTTTACTCCGGGTGTAGGTCTAGAATATCAGCTGCAAGCCAACCTCACTTCGGTTATCTCTGTGTGAGTTGACCCTAAATAGTCTTTACGTTCTTTACTAGCTTTTACCCCCCGAACCAGGGTGGAGCTCACCTTTTACCAAGGAAGCTTTATTTTGTAGCAGCAGGAGATCCTTACAGAAAGCCACACCTCCTCAAAATGAGAACAAGTGAGCTCCATGCTTACTAGTGGGACCCAGGATTAGTATTTAGAATGCAGTTAGGAACTGTGTTGGTCCTGGAAGGTGGCAGTAGACATAGGAGTTGGGGAGAGAGGAAAAGGACAGAAGAGATGATTTAATTATTTACTACATTATAAAAAATGGCAAAATGAGAAGAGGTATTTGATAGTTAATGGCGAACATCTTTTTTATTCTAAGTAGGACATGAAATTATCATTGGTACAGGAGAAATGGCCAGCACTGACAGAGAGATCTTGATAGTGTTGCAGACATGGTGATTATGTGGACTGAAGATACTATTATCAAAGTCAAATTAGCATAGCTGAAGACTTTCCATTTGACAGCCAATGTTTGCCAGTTAGAAAATAGTTTTTGTTTTGTAGCAATTGATTGTTTATTCATGAACTAACCATTTATACTTTAAGTTTTTAATATTGAATACCAAACAATAAAAATTACATTTATCCAAAATATTTAAGCAAACATAAAACAATCCCTTCATTCTTTCCTCCCCCCCTCTCCCTCCCTTCCATCCTTTCTTCCTTTCTTCCTTTTCTATAACCTGTTTCTGATGGGCAAAGAAGCTATCATGGATGAAAATCTTCATCTAGGGTAGGAAATACTGTTGACTTTTTGCCTGTGGCTGAAGAACTCTCCAGATAACGTTAATATATTTTTTTTTCCTAATTTAAGACACAACTGGGATGTTGTATGGTCATATCTTTATAAGTGTCACAAACTGATATTTAATAATAAAAACAAATATTTAAAAGTTTTAAACATTATAGCTCATAGGTGTAAATAATTCTAAGTAAAAAGAAAAACAACTCTTCAAATATTGTTTTAAAATATTTTCACCTTTCAAACTATGTGTCTTAAAATATGTAACACTGTATACTTTTGGTTCTTGTGAAGATAGAGGACATGTGAGGGACAGAGGGAGGGAGCCATGCACACCTGGTGCCCCTCAAAGTCAGAAGAGGGTGCTGGGTCCCTGGAACTAGAGTTACAGATTGTTGTGAGCTATTATGTAGGTTCAGGAGACCGAATCCAGGTCTTTTGCAAGAGCAGTAAATGGTCTTAACCACTGAGCAATCTCTTTAGCCCTATGTGTTCCTCCGACATCTATGGCATACTTTTGATTGAGGGACTGTTTCTTTATGCAATGAGGAATGAGACATTCCAAAAGAAAATTGGTGTGTTGATATAACACTTTTTTTTTTTTGTATTATAAGACACCTTGCTAGACAGGACAAAAACAGAGTTACAAAAGATCTAACCTGTTCTTAATTATATTTCATATTGATTGTATTATTTCATATCATCTTGTATTGATGCAATTGTTTAGGTTGTAGAAGGAAAAGGAAAGCTGATAGGCTGATTTATGTAACTTTAAACAGATCAGAGCCAATGATGTTGCCACAGAAATTAGATAGAGGGGTCTTAGAAAACCATTCAATGTTTTAAAACTAAAATATTTGGATTTTATTTCATTTTGTTTTTCTGATTACACAAGGCATCCTACTGAGTAGTTTTTGCTATTAACATGTACATATACATGATATTAAAATAAAGTTTTCTTGTAAAACAATCTTGTGTAATCAGAACATTTTGATGTTATACATTGTTAAGGTCTATTTTCCTTGTGTGGAAATGATTATTTGGGTTATCTATTTTAAACTTTCTTTTCTTTTAGCAAATGATTATAATTTAAGAATTATTTATTACATATAACATAGCAGATAAAAGAAAATAATCAATGTTTAACAGAGTCTATAAGACTCGTTCTTTACTAAACAAAAGATATGAAGGTTGTATTTACATTTAAAAGGAAAACTCAGTTAATATCTGGTATGCCCCAACAGTGACTAGAGCCATAATTCTCATAAAGAGGTATTAAGCCAGAGAGACAAAGCCTGTGTTCTCAAGAGGCTTGTCTTCAAACTGAAGTGGGAACTGAAGGAATCAAGTAAATGAGCTAGTACAACAGGTACAGTGTCCTCTGTAGGGGGAGCTTAGGGTAGCCACTGCAAAGAGGGACAGTGAGCTAAAAGCAGACAGTCAGGCAGCAACCAAGAAGAGCCACAGCTAACTTTACAGGAAGCATAGGACACAGTTCTAAGTACAGACTGCTCCAAGACAGTCATGACATGATTAAGAGGATCCAGGAGACCTGAAGGGGTGGCTGAAGGATTGTGGGAGGAGAGAGAGAGAGAGAGAGAGAGAGAGAGAGAGAGAGAGAGAGAGAGAGAGAGAGCCTGTCCAACAGGAGGAGCCAACTAGAGGTCTCTGCTGGTCCTTGGTCATAAAGATCCTTGAAAAACCATCTAAGGGCTGAGATTTTACCCAAGAGGTTTATTGATTCATGTACCAGCTGATTAAAATGCTGCAGATTCAGTGCTAGACAACTCAATCCATCTTTGCCTGTGATACCAGCACATTATGCCATCTTCCCTGCAGGGCAGCTATGGATCCTGTCCTACACTAGGAAGCTGTCTAAGGCCCAGGACTTGCATAGCTTTAGTCTTTCCTCTGCTTTTGCTTTATCACAGAGGGGAGTCTTTAAAAACCTCTTTAAAATGGTATCTTTAACACATTGCTTCCCTGGCATTTGTTTGTTTCCTTCCCTTCTTCTCCTCCTCCTTCACCTTTTTTTCCCTTACCACTATAACCATTTATTCATTTTTGGCTTTCCTCCCTGAGAATGAAATTCTGTTTGGGTTTGAAATGACTAGTTGTTTGGCTATGCCTTTTTCATACTAACCCTCCATAAATGTTTAATTAAATTGTACATGTGGAGATGTTTTCCTTTTTAAAGGTCTAGTAATATTCATATAATATAGTATAGTATAATATAATATAATATAATAATATGATATATTATCAAAAGCTTATAGAGTGTGTGAATGAGTGGGTCTCTGTTTCTTATGTCTTCTCTTAACACTATGTTCTTGTCCTTTGCAGCATCTAACACTATCTCAGGAGTCTCTTTACTGTTGGACAGTAACAAAGACAGCAAAATGCTACTGCTGAAGCCGCTGCTTGATAAGCTGTTACCTTGTAGCACCATGCGCCATAGAGTGGATTGGGGATGAAGTGCTCTGGGGAATTTCAGTTGAGTCACTGAACAGCATCAGGAGATTTCTTTTGTTGCCAATGGGAATCAGTAGTGAACTCTCTGTAGCTTTTTACTGATAGACAGGACTGAAGTCAGTTTATGTGCATTGTGTATGTCAATCCAACTTCCGGCTTTATTTTATTTGTCATTCACCTTAATTGTCTTTATAAAAACTTGATGTTTAAAATATTTCTATATTCTTTTGGATTTAAAATACAGTTTAAAATGTACAAAATGTACTAGCTTTTAGGGATACAAAGATATACTCTTCAATGACTTCATGTATTTATAAGCTTCATAAGTTTATGACCAATTAATTCCAATATTTTCTAAGGTTGTAACAGACGAACATAGTGGGCAAAAATGATGGAACAAAGAAAAGGGGCAGAAATGGGCCCAGACAGGCTTTAAAGGTAAACACACCTGAACAAACTCTATGCATATAGGCACATGTTTGCAACACAAAAATAGAGGGTCAGAAGAAGGTTTGATGGTGTAGCAAATTATGGTATATTCTCTGATTTTGGTTTTGAAGTGTTTTTTTCACTCAAGAAGAGTCACACATAATCAGACATAGTAGACAAGCAACAAGCAAATACCACCCTGTAGTCCTGTGGAATTGAGTCTCTGAGCAGGGTGTCAGGCCTTGGTGAAGTGTAAGCAGATGTTCATTTGTGGGACAGGAAGGGCAGGCTTGCTGCAGGAGCAAGACAGGAGTTGTGTGGCAGAATGACAAACATCTCTAATGTAGACTTTCATTTAATATTATGTTTAATTACTTTTATATCTGTGGTTTGCATACCAACAGTCATTCCTGGATGAGGAAAACGCATCTCAAGCGTAGGCTTCAGTCTCATAGGTGTCTTTCATGTTTAGTCAAAGCATTTTTCCAACTCTAACTTGTACCCCAGCCGATGGTGCTTGCCCTTCCTGCAATGAAAAGCGCCCCTGGGAAGCTGCTGCTTCTATGCCTGCCTTTGACCTCTGAGCTGACTGAGTGAAACTCCTGAGTCACAGAAATTTTCAATATAGCCTGTTCTGACTTCCAAGAGGACACGGTAACCAACCAAAAAATCGTGAGCGTGGCATCAAGTCTTATGAGGATTGATTTGACAATAGATTCGAGGTTGGTGGAGACAGGATATACTGTCCAACACCTGCAACTCAAAATAAATGTGGAACGGAATCAAATCGTTTTTCAGCATTGCTACTCCGACCTGCTTCACAAAGAGCTTCAGGTAAGAACAGTGGAGAGCTATGCTTTGTACAAACTTGGGAAAAGTTCTAAATGGAATTTAGACACAGTATGTGTGTATCCATGTTCCTCTGTGTGTGTGTGTGTGTGTGTGTGTGTGTGTGTGTGTGTAGAGGTCAGTGGTCACCAGGAGGTGACAGGATTTTTCCTCTGAGGCCGGAGCCTCTCTAATTAGGTTAGCTAGCTGCTCAGCCAGAAATGGGGATTTGCCTGTAGAGACAATAATTGCCAATGATTATTATCTACCCCTACCTGAAAGGGGTAAATAGAAATAATAGAATAATTCTTTGCCATTGAATACTTGAGAAGGAGCTATTGGTGCCGAGCTCCAAAAGACCCCAAGTCCATGCTTCAGCTGCCCACACTACTAAGAGCTCTGACGAGGAAGGGCAAAATCCTACCATGGTACCTGGAACATTGTTTCTGCTATAAAAGTTGGTGCTTTTCATAATTGGTATCACAATAACAGTATTTTAGAACTTTGTAATTGCAACCCCCCTGGGTTTGCTATGAATCACATACCCCTAAACCTAATTCTGTTTACAAATTATTTTATTATTATTATTATTATTATTATTATTTATTATTATTATTTCACCACTTACTCTCTAAAGCACCTTCTCTATTTCTTTCTTCAGAGTGGATGTTTCCTGTGGAGTGTGGTCCCTTCTCAGGCAACTGCACCCAGGAATGTTCCCACCAGTATCCCACCCTTCCTCTGAGTCCCCAAACAGATTTGGGGAAATGCATAAGTTTCAGGGATTCTCCTCGTGAAGTTGCCTCGCTTAGACTCTGGTATATGACAGATGTCAGCACAATTCTTCCTGCTCTCGAGCATGACATGGCTTTCTTCCTTGTTCGGCCTTTGACTGCCCGTTCACATTCCAGCCCTCTCTGCATACACTTGCTTGCCTTGACCTGTAGGTTCCATGACTGCACTGTACCCTAGGTATCTGGTAGGCTCACAGAGTGCAACCATCACATTCTTTATCAGACATTTTTCTCTTTCATAGACTATGAACGATGTTCTTAGCCTCCTGTACCTGAGTGTAACAACAGCCTCGCTTTATTCTTTATCTCTTTGGATGACAACTGTCTGCCATGTGCTGTGCTGCTGTGCACACTAGTTCTTGAGGTGTTCTCTCCCTCTCTCTCCCCCACACTCTGTGTTGTGTATGTGTTTTCATGTGTGCATGTATGTTTGTATTCATGTATGTATGTACATGTGTATTCGTGTGTGTGTGTGTGTGTGTGTGTGTGTGTGTGCAAATGCACAGCCAATGCATGTGAAGGCCAGAGGATTGTCTCCAGTGTCGTTGCTCAGACATCTTGCACATTGTTTCTTTGAGGCAGGGTCTCTGAGCCAGGCCTGGATCTTGCCTACCTCTGACCCCAGTTCCCTGCTTCCCAGTGTGTGGTATCATGCTTACCCTTAGCCACGGGTTCTGCATATACAAAGCAGGTCTTCATGCTTGCATTCTAGCAATAGAACTGCAGCTACTCTATCCCAACTCATAACTGGTTTATCTTTATTAATCAGCATATACATTGCCATTTTTTTACTTCAAACTTTCCCTCATTGCCTCATATTCTGGCACTAAAAATAGGACTATACTTATGTCTACATACAAAAATATAAGATTTGCTTTATTTACATTTCATTTGCAGGCATTAAATACCCTTACTATTTGCTTCTCATGTTTCATTATTTCTTTTAGCCTCCTGTGAGCACCGTCCTTTTGATGAGATCAGTTTCTTTCGAGAAAAAAATGGCTGACTCTGCCTGGTTATACTGTATTCCTACCCTGAAACTTTATTGAGCAATTAAGTTTATAAAGCCATTTTTCAGAAGTCTAAACACCATTTATTCAACCTAAGTACCATTAATCTAAGCCATGTTTAAACGTAGCTAATTTACTCTCCTGTCCTTTCCATTACTGCAGATGTAGATGAGCAAAAGAAGCAATCAGAACAACATGTAAAACATCAAAGCCAAGGATCTCGCCATCACTACACACTTCTCTGCTCTGCTCTGAATGCCATCGAGCTGAGCAGTGAATGGGGAAGCTGGGGCTGTGACTAGGCAGGTATCCTCTAATGTTTATCCCCTCAATATTACAAGATTCAACATGTACTTAGATACACATCACCAAGGTTACAACATTCACTATAAATGACATTTTTCCTAAAAGGATAAGCAGGTTGTTTAGTATCAACTCTGAGTTCTTCATCATGAGTTTAAAGTGAATTAAGTTGAATATTCAGTAGCCCTTCACTCCTGGAAATAAGATAAGCTAGAGATTAGCAGTAAGTAGAACTCATCTGCTCTCATCATCTCTTTGTCCTGTAAAGGCCTTGCTTCTTTTGAAACATGGAGCGTTTCAGTATTGCTATCTGTAAAAGACAAATGACACCGCTCCCTTGTGATGCTACAGGAGCAGGTCGAACTAAGACTAAGAGAACACAACAAGTAAATTCTGTAGATTCTCTTTCAACTTGTTGCTTGCCCAGGACACAGTGCTTTTGGAGATTTGGAAGATAAGTAACACGGAACAAAAGATCCTCTTTTCTGTGGTTTGTTAATGGGATCAGGGATGATCATTACAACTTCCAAGTTCCAGGAAATCTATCATTCTCACAGAAAAATTAGAGTTTATGAATAAGATAAGGTGAAGTCCCAACTATGCCGACTTGGTAGGTTACTTGCTATAGGTAGAAATTTCAGTATTGAAAGAGGAAGGAGGAAGGAGAGGAGGGAGATATTACTGGGAGCAAATTTTAGTTCTCAGAATTGCTATCTCCCATATATTGAAATATTCTTAAGAAAATAACTATTTTGCTGTTCACAGAAATATTAGAAATATAAGCCTAAGGCTTTCTTGGTGGTACAATATAATAATTTCATACCCAGTAGATTTTGTGAAGTTTTATTCTGCACTGTAGTATAATGTATTAAGAACACTGTTTACATAGGAATTCAGGGGTCTTCTAAGGATTTTACACATAATACATATTTGAGTATTTAAATATTTATCTCCTTCAATTATCAGATATACTACTCTTATTATTGAGGTGCATGTTTGTTACTTTGACGATATATGAACTTGAAGAATTTTCTCTATTTGTACTTTTAATTAATATTTTAAATATAAATGTTTTTATCATTGCAAAATATATCTTTCTGAAATTTCAAGCAAGCTACAGAATTGTTGAAGAATGAGAAATGACAGCTTATGAAGCAGAGATACTTAAGCTGTTGCCTTTATGATAACCCCTGATAGTTCTTTCTCTCTTTATAGCTTACAGGGCTCTAAAGTTACTTGAAAAACAAACAAACATCAAAATAGAAATATAGTATAGCATTTCAGATCACTCATGTAAATGGAAATTCAATGAACACAGTGGATTGGATTTCATTCAGTTGCTCAGAATAAAGTCACATGCTCCAAATGGAGGAGTGAGGGAAGGAATATTTTCTCTATTTCTGCATTTACTCTTCACTGGCATCATTCAGAATGAATGGTTTGAAACTGGGCTCTTGGACCTCAGCTTCCTAGGGACACAAAGTACACAATGGCAGTGTGTTCTCAATATAAAAAGAAGTAGTGGGATTCTGACTATCAGGAGACAGAGCTACAGGATTCTTCAAAACCTGTCTTAGAATAGTGATTGTTTGCTGCCCAACAGGGCCACTGCAGCAACAACTGCAATCAATGATGGAGCACCATCAATGTCCATGTGTGCTCACAGAACCCAATAGTCAACATAAGCAGCTTTGAGTAACTCGGTCAAATTCAATCTCTCTGACCTGCTGCAAACCATCTAACTCAGATACACTAGGACTTGGGACTTAAATTCATGTTTTAACATGTCTTCCAGTCATGGTGGTGAATGCTAAATCTTGAAAATACTGTAACAAGCTTTCTAAGTAGAGTGAATTTAACTCTCACTATGTTATCTTTTAAATATAATTTGTTTCATTTTTACATCATGTAGTTTGTACAATATTTGAACTTCTTAAAGGACCCACCTGAATAAAGCCTGATGAATACATTATTCCAATTCAAAGCTTATCTTCACATGTATAATTAAGGAAAACCTATTGACAATCATACATTTGCTGTTACACATACATGCAGACATATAGTTATGCAAACATGAATCCAAATGTAATTTAGATTCATGTGTAGGTACATTTGCACTACAGAGTGATAGTAAAACATTCTGTGATATTATTGCCATATAAAATGTCTATAAAATATCTGACAAGAGAGCATGCCAACTCTCATGTACGACCAGTTCTCATCTTCAGATCTTGTTTATATCTAACTTATTGACTATGGCGACCCTTTATGTAACTCAGTTGCAAAGCATATAGACCTGGCCAAGGTGATGACAGCCTTAAGAAGCCAAAAGATCGAACTTGGAGGGACAAAGCAACTGTGCACTAATAATGAGAACTACTAAGACGAAACTCATCACAATTAAAACATGCCTGACAGTATTATTATTTTACTGACTAATGACATTTAAATACATAGCAAATTTGTTTGAAAGGGTATTTGTCAATGGGAGATTTGACACAAAAAACTATTAAATAATTTTTGTGGAGAAATAAAGAAACCTTGCGTTATCCTGAGCTGTTCTAATGTAAGAGTTTATGAAATGAAACCCCTCCCCTAAAAGCTCAGGGATCCAGGAGAGAAGAAGGGATATTTGTAGAACCCAGTGGTGGGAGATGATTCCAAGGGAACAGTGTCCTGCAAGATGCAACAGGATGAGTGCACATATAAACTCAGCAACTGTGGCAGCGTCCGTAAGACCTGCACAGATTCAAACCAGACAGGTACCTGGACTAGGATGAGGAAGGAGGCATGAGGTCCCATCCCTAACTAAAGAAATGTCTATGATTTATCCCTGCTGACAAAGGGAAAATCAGTTTTCTCCTCTGGAATGCCCCCTGGATATACTGACCATGGCTCAGGGCAGGCCCCATGGCTAGGAAGTTGGCCAACACTAAACAAATCCCCTGTCTTTTAATACAAAACAAACTTCAAGTTTTTCTATGAGATCTTTGTTTCATTTTATCTTGTTTGGTACATTTTTTTCTTTTAGTTTTTTTGTTTGTTTGTTTGTTTAAATTTTTGTTTATGTTTGTCTTGGTTTTGAGAGGGAAGGAGGAAGAGAGGAGAGAGGGAGAGTCAGAGAGACAGAAGTTTAGTGGGTAAAGAGGTGGGAAGTATCCAGGAGGAGTTGGGTGGAAAAATAATGATCAAAATACATTCCATAACATCTTTAAAATAAATTTTAATAGCTGTTTAAAAAGTCACTAGGCTCAAATGTGGTCTCCTGGTAACTCTAACAGACAAAGATTGACCTGAGAACATGTCAAAGACAGAAATCCTCTCCATGCTGTGTCCTTTGGACTTGGACTAGATAGAGAATCCACCGTGGTAGACCAAGAGAATAGCATACATGGCCCAATTCCTTCTAAGCATGCTCGCAAGATGCCTATTTAAAACTGAAGAAAAGTAAATGAAAACGATAATGTGCCAAGAGGAATAGAGCTGCACCATGAGCACGCGCCTTCAGCATCTCAGATTATCCCCCAACCCCAACATCAACAACTTACAGTAGAAGCCAATTTGCAGTGAGACATTTTTTATTATAAAGTTAGGATATAGATATTTGTTTGTTTATTATGTATGATACAGGATGCAATCATCCTTACTCAACCAAGGTACCTGTGACACATCACCTACTCTAGGTGACAGGTGTTCATTTTGGCTCCTATAACTCCAGAACACTTTTCTTCTGCCAACATTCATTTTCTAAAAACGAGTTACTTAATAAGACTGCTTCCATTTGTACTTTTCTGCAATAATTGCTGCCTGGAAATATTTTCCAGTCACCATCAGTTGTGTGCTAGAATATGGCTCCAATTAATTTCTTTACATGAGAGGCTTGGGTTTTGTTTCAAGTGGCTTACAGAAGGATTTGTTTATACCCTATTGGTTCTTAATAGGGTAATCTTGCTTATAGATTATATTCCATGCAGTGCTTGCATTTAAGGGACATTTGAGCCTGGAGCAATCTATCAGATGTAAAATTGCATAAAAGAAAAAATATTACTAATATTTACCTTTAACATAATCATTTGGTGATGAGTCTTTCAAAGTGCATTATTTCTCAGAGCAGAGTGATTTAATTAGTAAAGTATTAAACACTATCTTCCTTGTGTGTGTCAACTTGTTCATCAACAAGGATTCACTATCAATAATGTAGCAAATCTCCCTTCTTACAGAACAAGCATACTGACCCTGTATTGAATGATGCTCTGTCAACTATATGTTCCTTTTTGGCTTGTTTGTTGTACACATGTGGAAGGTCACACCCAAGGTCTTGCATGTGTGGAGCAAGTTGCCTACCATAAAGTTATTGAATACATTTTAAAGAACAGAATTGTTATATGCCATATAAATAAACATTAAAAATGAAGAAAGCACAATTTATTAATACATCAAAAGTCTATCCTTCCAGCAATAACTATAGTCAGTATTTACCAAAATTTATTTCTAGAATTGTTCTTGTGCCCAATTTCTCATTGTAAATAAAGAAATGAATGCAAAGGTGTCAGAATAGAAATGGAAGAAGTGACAATTCAATTGTGTTAACTTTTAGGTAGCATTTTGCCAAAATTGAAACCACACGACTCATTTCTTTAAATTCACAGTAATTTGTAAATTCACTTATAATAGTTGCTATTGTCTTAAGTTTATTTTTCACTCTATGAAAAAAACATTAAAAATGTAAATTGCTAGTATTTTTAACTACAAGTTTTAGATGAAATGATGCTTTGAGGATACATCAACTCTGTGGTATCTTTTCAGATACCACAGAAGTTCCCATGTTTGATAAAGAGAAAACATTAGACCAGTTCAATTTAAGAGTCATTTTATAAAATGCATTGCCAATACTCTATCCAGAATGCCAGGATCATGAGAGAAAGAAGAATGGGAAACCACCAGAGATCAGAGAGGAGAGACATCTAAGATCATGCAATGGGAGCTCTCAGATTGGATTCTGAAACACAACATGGAGAGTGGGAATGTTGCTGTTTTTTTTAATTTAATTTAATTTAATTTAATTTAATTTTATTTTTGGAAACACTCGGTGTAAAGTAGTATCCTAACATCAATGTCCTGTTTTGTTAATTTTACTAACTTTATGTAAGATGTTAATATTGAGTAAGATGACTGGAGGTAGAACAGGAACTCTGAATTGTGTTTACAAATCTTCTACTTTAAATTTATTTAAACTTAATTTATTAAGTTTAAAATGGATCACCATATCCTGACCCACATCTTAGGGTGGAAGACTCCACCCCTGTCAGTGGCCAGGCTAGCATCCTGAACCTAAGGTAAAATCACCCTTCCAACCCAGCCACATGTGCCCAGCATAACTCCAAGTGCCCCATGCTCTCCTTTTTCACTGTATTCCCTTGCTCCGAGATCATGAGATCAGGAGAGCTGTCCCTGCCCCTCATCTGCTGCAGCACTTGGGAGAGGTGGCCCTGCACCTCATCTGGGCAGCACAGTATCGTAGTTGCCAGGGTTGCCAGTGAGCCAGACCAGAGGATATGAAAGCAGTAGAATCCACAGGCTGATCAGCTCAGATACTTCTCAGGCTCAATCAGATAAAAGGCTTTGAATTGGCCCACCCAAACCTCTACCCCATTGATGAACTGCTGCTTGCATGAAGGGGCTGATCCTACAGATCCAAAACTACAGGATCTCCATGACACGGGGCACCAATAGGGAAGTCTCAGTGAGATCCTGATATGGATAGAGTAACAGAAGCCAGAGGGCTTATGCCAGGCCAATGGGTCAATGTAATGAGCACTTGCAAGCACAAAAGTATGGACAAAATGTTATACAGTAGGATATAATGTGATAAACTACAATTTCCAAAATGAGATTTTTTTTATACCATATTGCCAGGAGGTTGCCTGCATAGATACCGATACAAGTGGAGAGGGGGTGAGTGGGGGTTGGGTGCATCATATGACATTTGTTCACATAGAACCAATAGAATGTTCTTTTAAAAAGTTAAAAATGGATTAAGATAAAGAACAAAAGAAACAAACCGAATCACTTTCACACAATGCCTGCCAATGCCCAGCTTTGAAGAACACAGGAATTAGGATGTTAAACTCTTCTTCTTTAGTAGATTCCAATTGGTACACACTCCTCAAGTTTTAAAATATATTCCCACATAGCACACCCTGTTCTAATCTTAACCAGCTTTGACATTACCAGTCCTTTACACACAGATTCACTTTCTTGTGTTTGTTTTTAGTCTGTTTTTATGGTTGGGTACCAGGCTTGCCCAGTGTCTTATAGATGTTATTTATTCCAAGTGGTACCCTTGAGCTCTAATATATTTATGAACTGTGTGATGCCATGAACATCTTGTTAGCAGGGCTCCAGCATTGTCTTGCATGGAATATTCTAGCCCGTTGTCCCTGCGCCTCTGCCCTCATTTGTCTTGGTAGATGCTCTCTCATTTTTGGTACTGCCACTATATTTATGGATTTCCTTCCCTGAGGCCAGGTGTATGCGAATGTGTTTTTTGAACTTTTTAATAGGCATGATTAACAGAGCTTCTTCAGATGTGATGCACTAGGACTGTAGATTTCTTTAACTTTGTAGATTCAGCTCTATCACTTTCTGGCATTCTTGGCTGCTGCAAAATATGTGAAAATAGCCTGTTTTTGTTTTCTGTCTCTTTGTAAATAATTTCTCACCTCTTTTGTGGGCTTATCACTGGAGTCCATAATTAACAAGGATTCATCTTGAAAGTGCTATATCCTAAAACTTGATTTTGGTTTGTTTATTGACTTTCCACTTAAAGAAACTTTTAACGCATTTGAATATGTTTGCTTTCGTTGGTGTTGTTGTTCTTTTGTGACCATGACAGTAGTTTTATATTGGAGCATTTGTCTTTCACTTTGGGTCTCTTCTCCCCAGTGTTTACAACAACTTTGTTATTTTCTCTGTAGTTACAATGATAATTACAAGCTTCTGTGAAAAGAAACCCATTTTGGTTTGACATGCTGGGAGTAAATTCTCCTCAACCTTCTTAATTAGTTACTTCCTATTAAAGTTTAGTAGCCAAAATGTTGTAGTTTTCATGTCTATTCCATTTATACGGAGAGGAGTTGGGGGTAGTTTGTGATGTGTAGGGCCATGTGACTTTGGGTTCTTTGTGTGTGTGGACAAGGTAGGTCTATGTGAATGTGTGTAATATGTTTGAGTTTGTGTGACTATGCAGGGGTATTTAGGAATATGTGTAGGTGGATAGGGGATTTGAATATGTATGTATATAGATGTGTTTGTGTATGTGTGTTCAAAATATATGTGTAGATTGGGAGATATTTCCAAGGTCTAGGTGTGTGTGATATATGTATGTGAGGGTGTTGGTATGAGGGAGATCTGGGTGTAAATATTCTGTGTGTACATGTACCATGATTAGTATACTGGTGTATATATAGTATCAGGGGGCATTGGTATAGTAGAGTGTGTTTAGGTAGGAAGATGGGGGTTGCCTGGATTATGGAGGGCTGTGTATAGTGTGTGGTGTGTAGTTAGTATGTAGGTACTTGTGTATATGCATGCATATGTGTTTAGGTGAGAGTGTAGTTGGTGAGTAGGTATGTATTTATGTTTGAGTATGTATGCAAGTGTGATGAGGTACAGAGGAGATTAACTGGATGATGAGACGTTTTTAGAGACAGCAGACAAGGGAGATGCCCTAAGAAATAGTGTTTCTTTTGTTTTTGAAGGTCTTTCTACCAAGTAATTATTACTTCTCTAGAATACTGTTTTCTCCTATGGCTAGGTTCATCACTTGGGACTTTTCATTGATACACATGGGACTCTGAGAATGAAGTCACTTCCTCAAAGACAGTGAACTGTGGTAGATGATGAACTTCTGCTGTAAAGTCTCCCTTGCCCCACAGTTGCCTGTTCTTTTTAATTTGCATACCACTAAATTGTTGATTATTGTTGAAGAGTCCCAATATTTGAAGCTTTACTTCCTGGTAACATGTGTTCTTCCTGAAGAATTTACTGAAAATAGAGATGTTACACAAGATTTTGTTATGTGAGAATGTAATTTTCAATAATGTCTGGTGAATTATTTTGTCATATGTTTCTACTTTAATTCATATTTAACCAGAAAAGAGGACAAAATGCTATCTGATCCTCCTCAATCTGCATTTCTTCTAAGCAACATTCATATGTTTACTTCTTTCTAAATCCCATCAAGTGTAGTGCCACCTTGATGCCATATTAATCAAAAGTATACATTAAGACTCAGAAATTTTCAGTTGACTTTTAAAGAAAACTATTAATTTTTCATATGTAGTTACTGCATTTGTTTGCTGTTTAATTTTCCAAACCTTTGAAGCATCTAGATGGAATAGAAACCAAATGTTTCTTCAAAGTAAATGACAGAATTTTATATGGCCACAATTGAAAAGGTGATACTTAATTGGAATTGAAGAGAAAATCAATGAAGAAAGACCCCTTTACCCAATACTCTTTGAATGGTTGAAATATGTCAGGACCTCACAAGGAGAAGGATTTTGATGGACAGGTGAGAAGGCGGAGACTAAATGAAGAAGGAAGATTAAGCCACAGGAAACAGGAAACACAGCAGCATGGACTTTTCTGTACCCAATCTGTCAGTTACTTTTGGTAGTAAGGAAGAGGGTGTCACAAAATCAGAAAGTTCATCTGAGTCCTTTTCTGAAGGTCCTTGAATATCCCTCTCTGAAACATCATTCTTTTCTCTAAAAGGTATATGGTGGGATAATGACTGTCCTCCATGATAACAGTAGTAAAAAAGTACAAGAAAATCAATCAACATGGATGATATGGACTTGAGACATACTATGTGCCATGACCTACAGACCAGAAAAACCTGACCATCAAAGAAACTATTAGTCAAGGGGCAAATAATTTTTAGTGCCACATGGTATTAAGGTGGCATGACAGTTCCAGATCCATTCCTAATCCTATCTTCAGAGATAGATTATGAAATGGATGCTTGGATGGGAAAGTTATGGATGAATGCATTAATTTTGGATGGGAAAGATATGGATAAATGTCTTAATTTTGAAATTTTAGTAAAAATGTCCTTACAAAGCAAATTTGAAATCAATCCCTGTGGAAAGGTTGAGAGTTAAGTCTACAAATATTGAGGTGAATTTCTATTTCATTTATTTTATCAATAAGAGGAAAACCAGCAAAGGCTATGATAGGTCAGATAATCACCAAAGTCAGTTTTCTGGAGTACTATGAAATTGGAGAATTTTCTCTGAGCAAAATACAGGAAAGATGCAACTCTTGTTGAGTTTGTCAGTGTTGAACACAGCTAGCAACATGTAGTATATGCCATCTCCTTGAAAAAAATGACACAACACATTCTAAAGTTGCAAACCCAAAAGTTTATATTTTGGATATCTTAATAATGAACAAATAAATAATTTATTAATTAAATAATATAAAAGTAAATAAATATACAAAGAAATAATTTGCGTAAGTGGATCTGTGGAAATCTGTTTTAGTTTGTTATTGAGTTCCACGCCACCATGGCAAGAGCCCTAAACACTGAAGTCATGGAGACAGAAAAGTGTATGATTCAGGACTGACTCCTAAGACTGAGGCCCCATGACACAGACTGGGAAGCCAATTACTATAACACAGATCGGATCAGCACGAGGAAGGGCCATTTAGCTTGGGAAGGGGGAGGCTGGTAGGGAGGAAGTAAACATTTTAATCAAATCCAATAGACTGTTATTGATTTCTCCTTGCCAGACTTACCTTGTAGAATACTTATAATGCTTTTGACATTGAGATATTTGGCCAAAGCTATTGGATTAGTCAAGGCAAAGAGCTCAGCTACTGGTGTAATCTCTTGTATTTTCATTTAAATGTGATTTATTCCTTTCTCCAAAGCAGGCTCTTATTGATAAAATAAATGAAATAGAAAAATCCCAAAGGGAATTTAATGTCCACTTACACAAAATAGGTTTGCTAAGTGTGGTGATATGAGACTGTAGGCTTGTTTTTCTCCTCCTTTTATTTCCTTGTGGTTATTATTGCAAAAATCAAAACTAGTCATACTTTCTATCCTTTCATGTGCTATGCAGTTAGTTATCCTTGGTGCTGCAAATCACCAAAAGCTACCATTCTACATTATAACTGCAGGGTTTTTTTTTTTTAACTCAAAAATTTAATGTTATTTACTACCTTTAAGGCTGTACCTACTTGTAGATGAATTTTTTTACACTATGTCAAATCTTCAAAGCTTTTGATAAGAAGCCCACCAGGAAGATTTTTATTTTCTTACTAGCTTCATCAAAGTTAGCTCAATTGTCAACAATGTCTTGGCAAGCTTTGAAGCTGTCATGTTTAATATCCTGAGCAAGATTTTTGAATCAAGCTAAAATTTCACAACTTTCCAAATAGTGCAAAATGATGTCCTGGTTAATATTTAACAGAACTACAGTAGGTCTTATTGAGATTTATGCCAATCAAAGACAGCAAGTACATGAAGAAAAAATAATTTGTAGCAAAACTAAACTAAATTAAAATAATTTCTAATGAATATACATCAGACTATTTTCATTTGGACAGAGAATAAGTGAAAAAGTATAAGTTTTGTTTCTAACACATTTGTTCATAGCCTGGCCTTGGCAGTTAGTATTCAAACATGAGAAATTGGGACTCTTGTCCTCATTGTTTTACATGGAATGCCCAGGATGGTAACAATTAGAAGTTACAAGAATCAAGCTCACAGAAGCAAGGTTTGGGGCCACCTCTTTAATTCACTGCAGCAACACCTCTGAAATCTCTCATTACATTCACCAAACACATCAGGTTGAAAAGTACAACAGCCATCTTCTCTCCATAATGGGTTTCACACCTTCGTGGTGTTGGCCTTGTTATTAGCCTTCATTCACATAGCACTCGTCTCTGTTTCCTTTCACAGTCACGCTACACTGGAACACTCCTTGCTCCCTGGCTCTTCCTTCCTGGACTCTAATTGCAACTTAGTTCTTCTGCTCATTTCGAATATTGTACTTCTTTGATGAGTTTGTCCTTCCAATGTCCCAAAAGGAATGCTCACACATAGTTTCTCAAATTGACTCACTTTAGGGTAACAGTGTGATACATTGGTATCTTTATGAGAATAAAAGGAACAGAGTGAGATGCTTAGGTACAAATCCGATGCATGATTTCATTGTTCACAAAAAGTGAAAAATTTGGCAAGTTGTTACAGTTCCTCTATTTCATCTTTGGCTGAGTCTTGATTCCAGCTTTGTGGTCCTTACAGTCTTTATCTCTGAAATATGTCAATTCTAAGAACACTGCTGATTGATCTCTTGCATAATTGGACTTGCCAGTCTCTGAGCCTGAGCTTTCTGTGAGAACACCCCTAGCCTGGAGTAAGAAAGGCATAGAAAGTAAGACATATGGAAGACACTGTAGTACCTCTAGTAACTACAGTCTAGCTGATACTACCAGACACTGAACCACCCACATTACTTGGCCTCAGACCAGTAACAGGACGAAGCCCTGTTGATACTTGAAGATCATTACAGATAAGCCCAATCCTCATATATAGAAGATGAGCTGCCTACACACCTTTCCTATAATTTAAGAGTTTGGTTTGCTGCACACTGTCACTGTACTAATACCTTCTTTATACATGAGGTTAAATTTGTCTTTGTGATTAGGCTAATATATACTAAATGCTTCCCTGTAATATTCCACAGGCATTGAAAACTAAATAAATCCAAAAATTATTGTGAAATTTCTACTGATACATTCTTGTACACATAGTTCTTATCCTAGAACTTTAGCCTTTGAATTGAAAACAAGGAATCATAGAATTCTCATTCTTCCCCAGTCCCAGTTTGAGACCTTTTCATAGTCAACCAATCTTTAGGACTTCTTTGTAAGCCATTGTTTCCCTCTGTTTCAATTGACTTCACCACAGTGTGCTAGCTGGAACATTACATTGTAGTAGGTTAATCCAGCCACTGAATGTAATCTGTTAATTTACCTCCTCCTCAACAAGAATTAAACAGTGGAATGCATGTCATTCAAATAGTTAGTTTTAGGTAAATTCCACTGAAGAAGCGAGGTAGAAAATATCGACAGGCTTTCCCCAGTCTTCTGGATTATATTAATACACCTTTAGTAGTCTTTGCAACCTCTCCTTCTTTTAATTAGTCCTCTACAAGAGGTATGCTTTCCCTAAAGTTTTCTATTGCTATTTACCTGTGGGTCAGCCATTGCTAAGAAAAACTTTAGTTTCTCCAGTGACAAATGTAACAACAAAAACAAATTATGGCATACTGAATAGATAACCGAGTCTCTCCATTACTGTCCCTGTGTGTTGACAATAATACCTACTAGGAGTGCTTGCTGTCTTGAAACTACTTTGATTATGGTTACTGAGCTGTCTAAGTGGGTTATGTGGAGAATTTGATGGAGTCTTTTAAGAGAGTTGGAAAGAAAAGGATAGAATAGCAGTGTCATAGGTCAGCTTGCCAATGCAAACATGGATCAGATCTTGTGGCAATTTGAGTGAGAAATCTTCCCGGTAGCCTGCTGTATCCAGTCCCTTGGTCCCCAGTGGCTAGAGACCTTTGATGAGGTAATGGAACTTTTAGAAGCCATAGACTAGCTGGAGGAAGTGTGTCACTTTGTGCAGGATTTGAAGGTTTATAGCCTTGTCCCATACCCTATTCTTATTCTGTCTGCTTCCTGTATGAGTGTGACTCTCAGTTTCCTATTGCTACCACAATGATTTCTCTGTCAATATTAACATCTGTTCTTCTGGAAGTCAAAATCAACTCTTACATAAGTAGCTTTCAACAACAAGTAGACCTAAAGCCTATTCACAATAAAATATACCGGTGAGAGATGGTGGGAATTCCTAATCTGTGGGTGAGGTCTTTCTAGGTGTGATCTCTTCTGAATTTGAACATCTTCAGATATACCGAAATGCTTTTCTAGCATGAAAATGGGGGCTTTAGTAACATCATATGCTACAACAAAATTTTCTACAAACAGCAATAACTTCCCAAGATTTCCTTTTAATTTAGTCAGGCCATCAATCAGAAAGGTTAGGTCATACAAGTTAGTATTTATTTACTGTTTAGATACAGTTGAATGACTCATGTGTTAACTGGAGGCAAAATGTTAGTTCTTCATGACAGTGAACAGTTCCTGGTGGCATTATTTTGACAGCATTTACTTGATCTGAGAAACTTCATGCCTATGGAAATAGTGTTTGCGCAAAATTTGCTTACAAAAAAAAAATCTCTAGAGTGAAAATGACCCTAAAGGTTAATTTTAATCTTCTATTAAAGATAAATACCAGTTTCTGAGTAATGATGACATCAGCCCAGATTTCTCACTTCCCCCCTGCATCATTCACAAGAATGACCAGGAATAATACAAAACATGGAGCAACATTCCCTCTGCCTGGGAACTAGGAAAGTTTGTCATCAAGCACCCAAAGAAACAGCTTTGAAGAGAGACATAGAGTGAGTGGGCTGAAAATGCATAAGGCTTTAGAGTTTCTACTTTATCTCAAGACCAGCCATGTTAAGAAGAATCCAGAAAATGATACAGAACACCACAGAATTCATGAGGCTACTTTTATTTTTCTTTTTAGTGGAGAAGAGCATTGTAGTCGGGCTATTTTTGTGGAAGAAGCGACACAAAATTCTTCAGTGTTGATGCCCTCTGGATTTGGATGAACAGGCTAAAAGAGTCACAGAGCCTCAGACAGAAGTAAACCTTCCTCTTGGATAAGGAAAGAGCAAAAGCAGAAAGTTCATGAAGCAAACACTTCTCTCTGAAATGTGCAAGAATCAATAAAGACAAAGCCAAACACTGAGATGGTTTCCAAATGAGTAATTTATTTCTTTTCCCCAGGACAGAAAACCTCCCGAATGATACTAAAAGTCAAAAGAAGTGAAAACTCTTAAAGATTCAGAGAAAATACTTCTCTCTGAAATATATTCATTAACCAGCTACAGGAAAAAAAAAATTACAAAGTTGTCATGGCCTAATTTCAAAGGCTCAGGATCACTAAGCATCAAACAAACCAGTACCTACAAAATTAGAGAAATTAGTATTAAGTGGGAAATGCCCTGAGATGAGCAGACTGTAATTCAGTACACTGAATTATCATGAGATGTAAAATCCTAAGATGAGCAGAGTAAGCAATGGGAAGCTTATATGGTGAACATGAAAGTGTCAACCTGAACTCAGGACAGGCACTGTAATCTACAAGTACATTTCCTCTTCCTCCTCCCCCTCTTCCTTCTCCTCCTCTTCCTCCTCCTCCTCTTCCTCCTATTCATCCTCCTCTTCTTCCTACTCATCCTTATCCTCCACCTCCTCTTCCTCTTCCTCATCCTCCTCTTCCTCCTCATCCTCTTCTTCCTCACCCTCTCCATCCTCATCCTCTTCCTCCTCCTAATCCTCCTCCTCCTCCTCTTCCTCCTCATCCTCTTCTTCCTCACCCTCTCCATCCTCATCCTCTTCCTCCTCCTAATCCTCCTCCTCCTTCTCTTCCTTCTCTTTTCTAAATTTAAGGTACTACGGATTAATCTCAAGACCTTGTGTAATTTAGGACAAAACTAGACCACTGAGCTATAACCTCAAACTCAATACTTCCTATACACATTTCTGCACACATTTTGTTGAGCTGAATGTGTCAATTATATCTGGTCAAACATTTCCCACTAAGTGGATAAGTACATTTTCAGTTCACCTCTGCAGACACTCTCTGAGCTAGGCCACGCACTGGTTCTCAGACTGACCACATGAGAATCGTGCAGCAGGTTACTGAACACGCCCATGGAGCTAAGATGAAGAGTCCAGGGAGCTCAGGATGTCTGCTATGAAGTGTTTGCAATTGGACTCACCTTTATATTCCTTAAAGAAACATCAGTGTGAGAGCAAAATATTCAACTAAAGTCCATTGAGTATGACTTTATACTCTAAATATGTAACTGGGGATTTATACTGTCACATTGAAGCTAAGTCTTGATGTCTGAATGAAACAAATATCCATATCCAATGGCACCATGTGATAGTTTGAAATAGAACATTCCCTGTATAAGCATACATTTGAGTATTTCCTGTCCCCAGTTCATGGAACTGTTTGGCAAGGGTTGGGAGGTAGGGCCGTTTTTGAGGAGATTTGTCACTGGAGGTAGGCTTTGAGGTTTCAAAAGCCCCTACCAGACCCAGTTCCTCTCACTCTGCTTCTTACTTGTCAATAAAGATATAAGATAATGATGTTCCAGAATTATGCTTGCTGCCTTATTCCCCACTATAATGAAAATGGTCTCTAACCCTCAAGAACCTGTGATCCCTAAATTAAAATCTTTCTTCTATAAGTTGTCTTGTTCATAATATTTTATCGCAATGGATGTGACTCATTATTATATAGATCCAATTAAAGCTCTTTTAAGATGAGCCATACACAGAGAAGACAAGTGATTGGGTAAGCATCAAGCAAGGAGCTGACAAAGGATGAAATTATCTGAGGTTGCTCCCATGTCTTCCACAGGAAGATGGTGTGCAAGAATGAACTGGGATGGCTAAATTTAAAAGAATGATAACTATTGGCATTTTTCCATGTATCAGTTGGATGAGTCCAGTTAAAATCTGCAAGCAAGCTACAAGTGTCACCAAATACTTTTACAAATGTTAATTACAAAAGAAAAAACTGGTTTTTAATTTTATCCCTGCGAGAAAAACAAAGAGAAAAAATGTATTCTTTTGTTGAGGGATAACTAGATTGTTTCAAATTTCTCAGTGTTATCAATTGAGGAGCAATAAATATGATTGCACAATGGTAGGGTTGTGGTAGGATGAAGTATCCTTTGGTATATGCCCGAGTTTTATGCTTAGATCTTGAGTTATACTGATCCTACATTCCTAAGGAAGCCTCATACTGATTTTCATAGTTTGCACACTCCCACCAGCAATGAGTGAGTGTCTTCTTACCCCACATCTGCACCAGCAGGAACTGTCACTTTTTTAATTGATCTTAACCATTCTGACATCTGGTGTAAGATGGAAACTCAAAGTAGCTTTGATTTGCATTTCCCTGGTGGTTAAGGCTACTGAACATTTCTTTAAGTATTTCTCAGCCGATTGAGTTTCCTCTTTTCCAATTCCAGAACTTAACTAGTCCAAGAAACATGCATTCAAGAAACATCTGAGTAATAACCAGGAGTAATTTTCTTGTCATGTGTGTTGACTTAACGCTCTTCCCAGATAGAAAATCTGCAAAATAAAATGTAGTAGGTCATCAAGAAATGTTCTGCCATGCCTCTCAGAAAGCAGAAAACAGAAGGACATGGAGGGTCATGCTTATGCTTAGGAAAGCTTTGTGGGGATGGAGTCATTCATCCACAGATAACCTTGAAGAAGAGAACAAGCTGAAGCAAAGGTCAGAGAAAAGCAGTGTACCTCCATAGTAATGTTGTTGTATTTCAGCACCCACAGGATGACTCAATGAATGAGTGCATGATTTATTCAAAGTATCTGATGTCAACTGGCCAATAAACTAACCTCGAAAGAATTGCTATAACCAGATGAAGGATGGACTACATATTCCACTGACTTATTCCTAGGAAGATACTAACAAAAACCAAACAGCATGCTACAACCAAGAGTAATGCTAAGTCTAGAATGTGGCTTCTAGTACAGACTGTCCTCAAACTACTATGTAGTTAAGGCAAACATTGGCTTTCTGATCTTCCTGTTTCTACCTCCCAAGCTATGTGCATATGATTATGGGAGTGGATAAGTATATTTGGCTTTTGCTTCTTGCCTACAATTTTAGTATGGTGAATAACAAAAACTATAGTTTTAAAATATATTTCTATTGCTTATCTTTATAAACTAAGCTTTTTAACATGAGATTTTTTAAGGCACTATATAATTAGTTGACAATGTCTTTTATCATCAGAGAATTTTAAGTCGATTTCCATATTATAAATTTTGGTTATATTTGGATGTGTGCATGTGTTCCTGTATGCCTGTATGCATGTGAGTGACTGTGCATCTGTGTGTGTGTGTGTGTGTGTGTGTGTGTGTGTGTGTGTACAACTTGCAGCAGTCAGTTCTCTCCTTCCACCATGGGGTCTCACAGATCCAATACATCCATCATCAGGTTAGGTGGCCAGCGACTTTATCCACTGTTTTATCTTGCCTCAGGTTTTTCTATTTTCACTAATTTTGTATATTACTTCTTGATGATTATTAGATGCATAGACTCCTGAACCAATGACACTTAAAATGTGGTACATTTACACAATGGGGTATTACTCAGCTTCTTTTTTTAATAAAATAATGAAATCTCCATATAAATGGATGGAACTAGAAAAAGAAATCATTCCAAGTCAGGTATACTAGACCCAGAAAGACAAATATGGTATGTATATGTGTGGATATTAGCTCTTAAGTTAATGGCAATAAACTATAACCCATAAACCCACAGAGGTTAAGAATGGAATAAGGGACTAAAGAGGAAAGATATATCTTTATAGAAAAGGAAAATAGAGTAGTAATGAATGACCAGAGGGTACTAAATAAGAAGATCAAGTGGGGGGAGAGAAGTGGGGGGGGTAAGGGAGGAAATATGAGGTAGAAAGCTAAAATTAAGGGTTATCTGAAGAGCTGTAAGAAAAATTAATACAATAGAAGATTCCTAAAATATGTACATATAGAAAGGCAATCTAAATGAAGTCACCAAGTAATGGGGAGCCAGAGTCCCAACTGACTATCTCTTATCACCAAATGATGCTTTCAGTACCAGCATTGGATTACATATAATTGAGTTGTTAGCCAAAGGGTATTCCATGGGAATCCCCAAAAATCCAGGCAGTTGTGATGGCTATAGATTATTCTCCATAAATCCACAGCAAGACCTCATTGACAAAACAATTTCACAATTCATGGAACACGAGAAGTTAAGCTGCTGCCTACATACAGCTGTCATCCCTACCATCTAGCATCATTCAAACAAGAAGGTACTCTGATTGATAGCAAAAGAGATAGTAAAAACCAAGCCAGGCACAAAGCCTCTGATAGACAATGATGTCGGGCCTATGAGATACTCTACTACTGCAATGGTAGCCCAACACTTGGGGGGGGGGGTAACCAACCTATATATGATTTTACGTAAAGCCCTCCTGATGAGACAAAAGCTGTACCAGACAGTTCTTACATGATCAAGGAAATGAGACTAGATAGCCCAAGTACTTAGTGTAAAGCCAACTACTACTGTTGTTAAAAAAAAAAAAAAAAAAAACAGCAATAAAGCCACTCCTATTGACACTCTGCTATTAGCATAGATCAGTGCCTTGTACATCCCTCACCAGACAGGGTTCCTTCTGCAGCAGATGGGAGCAAATTCGGAGTTCCACAAAGGCAATGGAGAGAGAGAGAGAGAGAGAGAGAGAGACAGACAGACAGACAGACAGACAGACAGACCTTGGAACACTTCATCTTTAAATGGGATGTTTCCATCACATCCCTTTCCCCAGAGCTCAGGAACCCCACAGAAGAGGTGGGAACACAAGGATAGATGTGACTCAGACCTTGTATTTAATGAGCTTATGACATTCCTAGGGTTTGCTATTTTCTTACCAGAAGAAAAAAGAAGTCCAGTAGGCTTGAAAACAGTATAGTTTTTGAGAAAACTGGGCCTACATTAGGATCTTGAGGAAAAGAGCAATAATGAAATTTAGTAATATTCCCCTTGTGCATCAGACTGTGCCAAGTGCTGTGCATAGATCAGGACTATTTCCCCATGCAACAGTCCTGAGAATTTATGAGACAACTTATCCCCGCTCTCAGACATGAGTGTAGACTCTCACAGATGAAGAAAAGTGACAGGCCAGGCTCTTGTCATCTTTACACCAAAAATATGTCTGACTCGAAGACTGCATCAGTAAGCAACCAGATTTAGTGACTTAGTGAAGAAAATCCTCAAGGCTTTCTCTCTGCTACATATAACATTTTACTATTAAATAATTAACAGTAGCAGTTACAGCAGACACGGCATTCCACTTGACACATACCACAAAGATTTATTTATCTTGACCATATCACAATCTACTGCAGAAGGAAGTTAGGCCACTTTGTGCTTCAGTTGCCAAAGCTGGAAGTCACCCTTCCATTTGGATTTCACTGATCTTAACTCAGTCATATGCTCTCCATTCAACCACAGGGGTACAGTGGGATCAACTGTCCTGTGTATAAATGAGGAAGTTTCACTGGGGAAACACAGAGTTCTCCTCATTTGCACTTGCAATTCATGACACACATCAGATACTCGCTCCTCAAGTGCTAACTGCTATCAACATTTAAGCCCAGTCTTCCAGAACAGATGGATCTAAAGGCTTACTCTCCAATTGAATTTCCTTCTGCAATACTGATTGAATATTAAAAAAACAACTAATACATACATATAGTGTGAGTGAATAAAGCATACTGTGTCTGATAATTAAATAACTCAAGATGACCTACTTTCTAAAAATATGCATGAGTTAATTTTTACAATGTTGACTCTTCAGGAATATCATTTTTAATGGGCAGTGGGAATATGTGAAATATTTTTCTCATAGCTTTACTCTCATGCGTTACTTTTAAGACCTGACAACAATAATATTTAAAGTACATTATTGTCCCCTGTGCTAAGTCTGTTCACATAAACGTGACAAATCTTACCAAGAACAGAAGTAAAACACACATTTTTTTTCAGATAATATAGAGTGGAATGGAATTGTTTTATAAGTGAATGTCAAAATAATCTTTTCAATAATCTGCTGGGGGCTTTGGATTGGGGCAGCATCTGTCGGTGAAGACAGAGCAGGATTCCACGGCTCTAGGTAGGTGTCGAATCCATGTGCTTGCAAAGTTGGACTCTTGGTTTTATACTTTCACCAAATACAAAAGTTACCCTGCGTTATTTTGTAAAGTAACAAAGTGATATACTTATCTAGTGTTGGGCCCCATTTTGGCCCTGGTTTGGGCCTTGAGGACAAACCTAAGCCTGGCTTGAGTGGTCATTTCTGTATCAGGATGACTCAGCAAGACCTGTTTGGCCCTTCTTCTGCCCTGCCGTTGCTGATGTAGAGCTTTGCCATTGGCCCTGTCAGTCATTCCATACCCTCCGTCACCCTTTCCTGTTTCCTACGTCATCTTATCCCACCAAAAATCCCCCTCCCCATGTCCCCAACTTATGTCATCGAGAGGCTGATGCCATGAAGTTCAGTTTCTGTGTGTTTCTTTTGGGCCATCAACACGTGCCATCCCGCTCAGCCCGGGAGAGACAGGGACCTCTCTCTTCTTGTCTGAAGTTGGCAATCTAGCATCCTTCAGACTATGGTCTCAAGCACTATTTAAATAGCCGAGTAGGCAATTTACACAGAGGCAAGTTACTATGGGATATTAAACATAGGGCCATTTATCCTTAATTCATAAATCAGCGCATACGGGCAGGATGCCGTAAGCTCCGTTTCTGCCTCAGGCAGTGGACGCAGAAGAAAATGTAGTGTCGTGAAATTGTTTAAGCCACTAATCCCACTGCTTTTATTTATAGAGAGCTATGGGGAGATGCATTGCTGTTTCTCACAATGAGCATTAAATATTCGGCAGAACATCCCAAAGCCGGACACCTTGTTTACATTCAGAACTACACGGATGGTAGCCAACGGTGTCCTGCTAAAGGTCATGGTCAACTAAGAACATCAGTAGCCTGCTAATACACTGCATCTGCAGACGGCTGCAATCCTGCATTCCAGTAGCCCAGGGCTGCAATAAAGGGGGCACTGATAGGGCAGGCTCTACACGTTAACTTCCTAAAACATAGGCGCTAGGGCTCTGCCATGGGCACCTGTATTGTCCGCAGTTGGGGGAAGGTAGGAAGGAAATAGGCGGATCCTCTGGGCCAGCCTCTCCAGCCAGAACACCAGGAAGCTTCAAGCTCAATCTTAAGGAAACAAGGCAGAGAACAGAGAGCAATCAAGGAAGGCATCGAACACTGAAAAGCAATTCTGTAGATGTTAAAGGGTTTCTAAATATAACCTAAATCTAAAGAAAAGAAGATGCAGAATCCTCTCTGTGTGTAAAATTTATTTTTAAAAGTCATGAATTTGGCAAACTCTTAAAAATAATATATGCATCTTAAGACTTAAGAATAGCTGCATAGCATACATTTAAAAAAAAACGGTTATTGTGTTCCTTTGTTTCTCAGCTTGTGACTCCCTGTTTAATTTGGGGAAAGCTGGGGCTTCACACCAGCTTCCGGGTGGTGAATGATGTATAACTCAGACATTACAATGGGTTCTCTCCTTCTCAGCACCGCATTGACGTGCAGGACCCAGGGTGATGGCTGAGCTAAATTCTCGAGTCCAATCAAGAAATACAGGTTAGAGAAGCTAACCATTACTCATTAAGCATACAGTTGCCAGGTGATAACATTCGTGTAGTTGATAGAGCACATGTCCCCGAAATCAACTTACAAAAGAGACATCTTCATAACTAACATGCCATAGTCAAGAAACCCAGTAAGGTGAACAGCAGCTGTATCAAGGATTCTAATATGTGCACCTGAAATGGTGGCTCTGAATGGCTTCGAGGTGTAACCTCTAGTTCCCACTGGAGTGAGGTTACATTCCCACCTCCTGGTATCATCCATTTCTCTCCTTCAATAGTGTAAAGACGGTTCAGTGCACGTTCCTCTCATCTTTCCACTCATTCATCATTTTCAGCAACTGATGAATTACTTTCCACAGCCAATTCATCAGTCTTCCGAGTAAATGCAAAGGGTTTTTTTCCCTTATCGATGCACGATCGCCATCTAGTGGTAACCGTGAGGTAACATCGGGATATTCTCTAAAATGAGTTACCTATGTTTTTTTCCCCCCAAGTTTTCAACAGGAATCCCACTAAGGCACTTATGGAAAGTACAGTCATACAGAGCCAATTTAATGTAAGGAATATCTGGCAATGATGAGTGTGGGAATAATAATATCTTGACTTGATAAAGACTAAAGCTTGGCTGGTGTGTGTGTGTGTGTGTGTGTGTGTGTGTGTGTGCAAGCATAAGGACCTGAGTTCAGATCTCGAGGCTCCAGGGAAAAGCTGGGGCATTGCCATGGGTACTTGCATTGTCTGAGGGGCCAACCTCTCCAGCCAAAACACTGGGAAGCTTAGTGTTAAAGGAACAGGCAGAAGGCAGAGAGTAATCAAGGAAGGCACCCAACATTTTCCTCTGGCTTCCCATGCAAATGACTTCATGTACCTGCACATAGACGAGCACGCCACCTGCCACCCCATGCGCAAGCCCAAACACACTCAAATTGCCCACAAAGAAGAAAAATCTAATTATTTAGTAAATAATAGTTAAGGAAAAACAAATGCAGCCAACATGTATGGAATAAACCATACCTGGAGATTAGCTTTCACTACACCTTGAAACCTTGAAAATCAGAACAAGCAGTTGCTTGCTTCAGTTTCAACTTGATGATTGTCTATGATTTTACCCTTTGACTATACGCTGCTGCAGTCACTCAGTTTTGGATTCACAGCGTCCGATGGTCATCATTTCTGACAGTTTCAACACCTGCTTCTGTTGTCATTTCAACACAAGGTTTGGGAGATTTGTGCAAACATGTGTAGTTTGGGAGGCTGAAGGGCTTGGGCCTATGTAATCATCTAAAGTGTGTTTCAATATCTATGATCTCGTAACATATAAAGGTCTTTAATGTTGGCTTCTCTGCATTCTCCCTGTCTTTCAAACATGTGCGTCTTGTTTTCTCTAGAAGCAAATTCCCTGACAGGTTATTTAATATCAACTTATTAATTCTAAACACATATGCTATTGAATATAACACACATATATGAAACAATAATGGTTAAAGAATAAGAGATCATGAATTTAGAGGGCATGAATAAGAGGGCAGAGGAGGAAGCCGGGCGGTGGTGGTGCACGCCTTTAATCACAGCACTTGGGAAGCAGAGGCAGGTGGGTTTCTGGGTTCGAGGACAGCCTGGTCTACAAAGTGAGTTCCAGGACAGCCAGGGCTATACAAAGAAACCCTGTCTCGGAAAAACAACAATCAATCAATCAAACAAACAAGCAAACAAAAATTAAGAGGGCAGAGGAGGGATAGATATGTTATAAATATAGTACTCATGTATGAAGTTATCAAAAAATAAAAATTTTAAATAAAAAAATCATGAATGTCCTAAAGCTTTTAATATGCCCAATTAATGAAGTAGAAGGTCAATCTACTATACTATTTGAATATATTTAATGTTATTAATTCCTCTACTTGGTGTAATTTTGATTACTTTACAGACTATATCTCCAAGGTTTTAGTATTTTAGTCTAATGGCTATGAATTTAGTCATTAGTGAGTCTTCTTTGAAGGTCTTCTGTCTGCTCTATTTTTGACTCTATTATTTGAAACTTCAGGAGACATTATTTATTTTATTTGTAGCGCTCCTCTGCCTAGTGCTAACACTGTGAAATCTGTTACACTGTTTATGTGTTTGAGATGTTTGCTGTCAATTTAGGAACAGGAAACAAAGACAAACTTTGGATAGTCAGGTGAACTGTCATACTAAATGGGAGGGCACTGTGGAGGCTGGAAGAGGCTATCAGATCCCCTGAAGATGGAGTTTGAAGCAGTTATAGCCCACTTGACATGGGTGCTGGGAACCAAACCAGTAAGCACCCTTAACTGCTGACCCATCTTTCCAGCCCCAGTGTCTGAAAAATTTTTGGGTTAAGTCAGTGTGCTAGAATAAAAGTAGGCCCTGCTATTTACTGCTCTTGGCTGTCACAAGAACTTGGCTCTACGATCCTATTTCTCAAGATACCACAAACATAATAGGACTTGATTCTCATGTTGGTGTTGGCCTGGAAGCTTCCTCCTTGTTGGAAATCATGAAGACGGTTGTAGGAGGAAATCTTCAGCAGGATTACCCAGCTGTGAAAGGTGTGAACTACAGTAAGGACCAGTGTGGCAACTAGACCCACACGTGCAACAGTGGTTCAAATGTTATGGAAAAACCAACTGTTCTCTGATGGGATTCCAAGTTCACTCCAGAGGAAGACATCCATGCTTAGTAGTGTAGATCTGATCAAGAACTCAAGGGTTGGAAACTCATAGGACTAAGGGGTAAACCTGCTACTAATTCTGCTAAATGGACAGCATATCAAAATACTCTTTACGTTTCTATCATTGTACCATAACATATTATATCCTTCCAACCTCATTAGATAATGTCCCTTTGCAGTCAATTGTGGTTAACAGAGAAATGCGTGATTGATCAAGATGCAGATAATAAGTGTTAGTGGGATGTTCAGTCACAAACAGGACAACTTCATCACAGCCAAGACTGAATAAGATAATTATGGGATCCAGAGGCCATGGAGGACAAGGACCAGGGTGAAATGTTGTCTTCTTGGTGTGACAGGACAGCTGCACTTGTGCATTTACAGCTGCGTGAGACCTGCACACAATCAACCCAATCACTATTCTAGCACGAGGGGTCCTAAACCTCCAACCATAACTAAGGATAAAGTGACAGTCCGTGGCTACTCTGGAAGAGTCAGTTTTATTCAAAGTGAGGCCCCTGGTAGAGAAATTACACTCCAGTGGACTGGCCCATATTTGTGTCTATAAGAGCAGGGCAAACTGCATTCTGGGGTAATATTAGAAACACAACAGGAAGCTGAAATTGGAAAGGGAGGTAGAGGTGTACCTAGAAGAAGGTTTAGAAAAGAGTTGATTCATCCTATAATTATGTTTTGTAAAGTAGCTCTGAAGTGGGCTAAGAATGTATCCAGCAGAAAGCTGTAGAAGCCAATTGAAAAGAGCAACACACATTGATTAGAAAATTTACAAGTTCATTTTTATATAGCTAGAACAGGATGGAAGCCAATGCTAAGACATTCTTCACCCCAGGTCTTGTCTACAGAAGAGAACACAACCACAGCTGGCCGTGAGAAACAGGACGAGTGCAATCCTTCCCTGATCGACTCCATCAGGTCAGGCTGTACTACAATAGAATGGTTAAAACAAATTTGTTAAAATTTGGTCATTTTTGTACACGTATATAATGACTTTAAGTCTTCTGTGTGTGTGGGTTGTTTTGGTGGGTTTTTGTTTTGTTGTTGTTGTTGATGGTGATGTTGATGATGGTTTGTTTGTTTGTTTGTTTTGTGTGTTTCGTGATAGGGTTTCTCTGTGTAGCCCTGGCTGTCCTGGAACTCACTCTGTAGACCAGGCTGGCCTCAAACTCAGAAATCTGCCTGCCTCTGCCTCCTGAGTGCTGGGATTAAAGGCATGCGCCACCATGCCTGGCACTTTAAGTCATTTTTGTCACATGCTATCTCCCACTAAGACCTTTCTTCTTCCCAACAAGTTATATGAGTGTACACACACACACACACACACACACACACACACACACACACACAGAGAGAGAGAGTATTATCAACAAGATATTTTTTTCATAGACTAAATTAAGCAGGAAAAGTGAAAAACCAAATGTCACAAATTTTACATCTCAGAAATCACGAATCTCTATATCTGTTTTTTACATGCATACAATCTCCAGTGGTAATGGACATATATTAAGTACTATAAAATGTTGGAGTTCTAAACTATAAACTTTTTTAGAATTCATCTCTACCCCAAGAAAATTTAAAAAAAAACCCGAAAACATTTTTTGGTGGTTGTTTTTAATAATCCCCTTTCTTCACCTATACCAGAACATTTGCCATTTAAATCATTCACTTAACAGTGTGGCTCCCCCATTACTTTCATCTCATGCACTGTAAAGACCATACAGCAACATCCACAACCCTCCTGCCATAAGAAAGAACTGAATGGCAATCCCTATTAAAAGTGAATAATGATGTATCTAACCTCATTTTAATTTCAGTAATTGACTGGGGAAACAGGAAGATCTATTAAAAGGACCATTGCTGGTCAGGCACTAATGAGAAAATATCTGAGTCACTGGCTGTCATGGTAACAGGGCATTATCCAAATCTGATCAGTATGCCCAGTAGCAACCGAAGTGATAGGCTACACTTCTAATTGTGTTTTCTCTACTTGCAAGATGGGTTCTGTGCTTCTCAGAGGTGAGAGTGTGGCACAGCTCTGTTGGTCAGATAAGGAAAGGATGACACGATGACACGTTCGTAAATTAAGTTCAAGCATATAGCACCAAGGATAAATTAAACACTGGGAAGTCTTCAAAAATTAAACAAAAACATCTTGTTATTGCCTTTTCAGGTTTCTGAAAAAGACTACTTTTTCCATCGAATTTCAAATCTGGTTAATGCAAAAAAGGAACTTGATGAAAACATGAAAATGAATCAATAAGAAATCTTCCCAAGGAAGGAAGTTACAAATGCAATAGTTTAGAAATGAGCCAAAGAACCAATTAGGCCACGTAGAAATAGGCAGAAATTAGAGTATTCAAAAATCATTAAAAAAAATAAGAATAAGTATCAGAAAGTAGCCAGTCTTGTTGGCAAAAGCTGATACTAAGGATGTATGTATAGGCTTCTGTGCGGCTGGTATCCTCAATAGCAACTTTTCTGTCACTGTCTGAGTGTTTGGAAACACAGCTCAGTGAATACTGAAGTGTCCTCAGATCTGCCTACTTCTCTTTAATATCTTGAATGCCATCGGATTTTAAAGGATTGTGGCCTCCTGGTTCTTTTAGGTGGATAACTTAATTATAAAAGGAAAACCTGTATATTAACAGAGACACAATAAATGCTGGCATGTATTATTGACTAGGATCCCATGTGCCCTCTCAAAGCTGGTGCACATAAGCATCATTAATAACACTTGTCCTGGAATGCTGGTTACTCTTGTTAACTGTGTCAGCAGGCGGACTGGGCTTCACATGTTATCAATCTGAAAGTAACCAATTTATAGTTAATATAATGAAAGCCAAAGGCACAATTATCTACAATATTCTACATTCTGTGTCGGGTGTACAATTTCAGAGTACATAACCAGCTGTTCCTTCAAAGCTATCAGAGTGTGGAAACAGATCAAATGGTCACGTTCCCGGAATGAATGGGGCTGTATGCACTGACCTCGGATGGAAGCAGCAGCCAGACAACCAATCAGTGTGGCCAGATCCTGTAAGAAGTACATTGCCCTGTGGGAGGCCCACCATCTTCCAGAGACGATCTTCACTACAGGAGATGAGATAGTCTCTGCAGGGATGCATGACGATGCTGTGCATGGAGAAAGAAAGAAAGAACGAAAGGGCGTTATGGACGGATGAATAGTTTTCCAAGGTGAATGAAGAAATGTCAATTGTCATCCTATTTTAACAAGGCAGACTCAGTCGTTACCCAGAAGTCTCAGAAACAGACTCTACATTCCAGCTACAACTCTAATACCTTTCTCATCACCATCATCAATCTAAGCAGCACAGTGGATCTCAGATTTCTCACTTACAAAATGAAGATGATGATTTGGATGCTCATGAATATATAATTCTGGGTTTAAAATAATAGCTGGCTTTTTTATCAAGGAGGAAAAACTGTACCAGTGACATTTGTGTGTGTATTTGTGTGTGTGTGTGTGTGTGTGTGTGTGTGCTGGGGTATTTAGACCAATAAAATATTTATTATAGAAAAAGAAAAATCATTTTCAGAATACAGTCTGTCTTCATTCAGGCATTATTTTGTAAAAAGGTAACAAATTCTAATCACATTTTTATAGTTTTAAAATAAATGCTATTAAAACATTAACTTGGTGGCCCACTAACTTCACAGTGAGGAAGAACTCTGCTAACATGCTACTTAAACTCATTTCAGCCAAAGAATAGTACACAAATTATGGTAATGAATTCAAGATGTATAAGGCAATTCCCACTTTATAAAGGCCTAGGGGGAAATGAGATAGAAGAATATAAAATTCATGATTAGCTCATTGGACACCATTATCTGGACTGGACCCCATCACTGTGACCATTAAACATAGAAGCTAAATTATTGTAAAATTGAGTCTACAATGTTAATGCCTGATATTTTATCTATGGCAATGCTTTAATCTTATTTACACAGTCTCATCTATGTCTCATGATCCAGTGGATGCAGAGGAGTCTCGTGTCAAGTACCTATTAAAATACTAACTTTGACATTAGCAACAAAATGTTCAATTTCTGCTTGGTCACTTTACTTTTAACCTGTAGCTTGCTTACTCACCTAGATAGTACAATGAAATAACATGATTAAAAAATAATACTGCACTGTCATTCCCCTTTGATTGGCCTTGTTATTTTGCCCTGTAATATGGACTTTAGGAAATCGATTCCTGAAGAAATCATCTGTTTGATCAATTACTCCAAATCTTTCATGACAAAAACTATATTCTCACTATCCTTTCCAATAACGCTGCTAAGCCTCTAGATTATGAATAGAAATTCTGTTCTCTTTCATTGGCCTGGAGGCGGGGTCAGAGTCCAACAATGGGCATTCCCCATGGATGAGGTTCTGGGTTGAGTGAAACAGCTTTACCTATTTTCAGTATTTTACTGCTCTAAATAAAGACAGTGTAAGGGAAATTATTCATATTTCAGTTCATCGAAATGTTGGTTTTGACTTTCAGAAGGCCAATTCAAGAAAGAAATTTATTACAGCTCAAACAGCTAAAGGATGCATTTATGGAACTTAATTAGCAGAAAAATATGATGCGAGGTAAAAATGTCAGATCGAAACGAATTCTGTATTCAAATACACACTAGGAAGCACAGCAAACCCTCGCAGCTCCTGAGTATGATATATGTAGGCTCACAGCTATCCTGGCAGACACAGGCACACTTGACTAGATGATAAATTACTCTCTTTAAGTGAAGATAACTAAAATCATTGATGTCTTTACAAACTTTGAGAGATAAGTTTCCAAAATGACTTTTGCGAGGAGAGCTATTTGTGGAAGGCAGAGGATGGGATAGAAACAGAAACTCAATAAAAGCAAATCAGTTTGGAATTGTCCTCGTTGGACTTCTTCAGTCAGTTCAATGTTACACTTTGATGCTTCCTGTGCGACATGGCAACAGTGTCTACCATTCCAAGTCTGTATGTGTGCACATGAGTGTATGCACATGCTTACACATGCAGAGTAGTCCCCATTTTTCTGCAAGGTATACAGTCCAAATCACCCTTCCCAGTGGACACATAAAAACCTCCTATAGCACCAAACGACCCATACTTACACATATATCATTTATGATAAAGTTAAACTTGGAAAATAGGTACAGTAAGAAATTACAGGAATAACTAGCGATGAACTAGAAATGTAGACCACATATTTTTACTCATGCTTTACACTCACAAAGGACTTGCCTTCTCTTTTTCTACTCAGCACTTTTGATACACTGTGGCCATAGCTTTTAAGGCTCAACATCTGGCAGCTAAACTGTCACAAACATATTTTTCTCCTCATTTTATGAACAGATTTGTTCTTGCCCTAGATTTTGGCGACTTCTTATCTATCTGTCTGTCTGTCTTATATCATCTGTCTGTCTATTTATTGTTAGCAATTTTTTTTTGGTCTTCTCTTAGCAAACCAAGAATAATCCCTTGTTCACTTAAAGCAGGTACTTCACCGTTTTCGGGGGCATATATGACTTGTCAACATCAGAGTTTTTGCACTGGGGTCATTAAAAAATGCTTATTTTGACACAAGCACTCTGATATGATAATTCTGGTGAGTCCTGTCACAATGGGACTAATGAAAAGGCTGTGTATAGAGTGTATTTGCTGGCAAGAGAGATGTTTCCTATTCTAGCCAAGATGGAGAAGGCTAGCACAAGATTTTGTTATGTTACACACATGTAGTCATATCCATTTTATATGTCATATTGTTTGTTTCTGAATATTTCTCTTTATGATTTTTGGATCATAATTGACTTTGTGTAGCTAAAGTGGTAAGCAAAATATCACATAAGGGGCTATTTCAATATATTTGTGCAAATGAATGTATGCATGGACACATATACTCTGTTGCATGTAAATGTACATGAAAAATATATATGTATAATCTTTTTATGATAAATATATAAACACTTCAGACAAGCATTGGTGCTCCATTCTTGAATAGATCTATGCATAGATCTTGTAAAAATAGAAACATCAAGTACAAATTGGAAGTAATGAGTAACACACATTTTAATAATTCATTGAATGAAAATATTCTGTGTCAAGAGATGAAAATCCAAGTTCAATAACTTTGAGGACAAGAACCAGGAATACTTTCCCCAACAGAAGTAATGCATCATTCCCAAGTCTGTTATCATCACCAACATTATCATCACCGTCATCATCATCATCACTCCATCACCATAGCAATCATCATCATCACCATATCACCATAGCAATCACCATCATCACCATATCACCTTTATTCTCTCTTCTTTCTTTTCTTCTTTTCTTTTCTTTTCTTTTCTTTTCTTTTTTCCTTTCTTTTTTCTTTTCCTTTCTTCCTTCCTTCCTTCCTTCCTTCCTTTCTTTCTTTCTTTCTTTCTTTCTTTCTTTCTTTCTTTCTTTCTTTCTTCTCCTTTTTTCTTCTTCTTCCTTCCCTTCTCCTCTTCCTCTGCTCCTTCTTAAACTCCTACACCTTGGACAAGAGGCTTAATTCTTACAAGTGTAATTAAATCTCACACGATTTCTTTTGTGTTGTAATTTAACCTCAGCAGTGCCTGGCACATAATTCCATTTTAATAAATGCATATTAGATATTATATAGATACTGAGTGACAACTGCTGGTGCTGCTGGTGTTACTCTTTTGATCCCAAGTAAACTGTACCAGACAGTGTGTATGTTGCTTAGGTTCATAGTTGATGATGAGTGGAAGCTGACTTTGAGTCTAGGAGGGTCTTGATTTATGACTAATGATTTATTAGTTACAGCTAATCCATACACATTTTTAATCTTTTTATTTGGAAGCATGTTATGAATGTGAACTCATTTTAAATGGACTTGATATGTTATCATTCCCTGTACATGGTTAAGTCACTGAATCATTATTAAATCCAAGTTAAAGAACTCATCTGGGAAATGAGTAATACCACAAGTTATAATAGTATTAAAGAAACTAGAAGACCCATCATTTGCAGCAAAGATACCTATTCTAAAAATGAGTCTTTTACTGTGTATTAAGTTGTCAGAAGAAATAGATATTTCATTCAGTTATTTTCCCCACAGACATGTCTATGTAATACATGTAGAAGAGTATTTGATATATTCTTTAGGTGATTAATACACTGACTATTTCCCCATCATGCATAGGCTTCACCTTTGATAATTCTGTCTGCTTTTAAATTAGCCTTCTGAAGAAGCTGAGGATCGGTAACCAATACTTTATAGGAATCAGTTTCTGGTTTCAAAGTTGCAACCATTAACTTTCTTAATCATTATAATAGTGCCATTAAGTGGGTTAAGTACAGTGATCACTTTTGCAGATGGAGACACTAGAGCACATAGAGGCTACCTAATGCACAAGGTCATGAAGTCACGAGGTGGCAGAGCTAGGACTGCCACCAGAATGATTATGGTCAGCTCTCCACAAATGGTATATTCTTTGATAAAATTAATCTACTGTCAATAACAACTTCCCACTCAACATAACTTAGCTCACAAGGACTGCCCTTGGAATCTAAATTCCCAAGTCAATTGAACTCAGACCACCAATTATAATTTCCTTCTTTAAGATAGCAGGTGCAGAGAATCTTATCTCAGTTACATTAGATAATTTACTGAGATGCCTTTTAAAGTTTCTAAAGAAGAAACATGCCTTTAAAAATCTCCAACCCTGTTCCTACTATAGGAAGCTAGAATTGTTTGATTTTTTTTTCTGGAAACTGGACATTGGCTATGTTCAGATTGATAGAACAATGGGTTGAATAAGCTGCCTGGGAAAAACGTGTTTATGATCTAAAGCAGAGGCTGGTTCACTTTTTCTGTAAAGGGACAACATATCAGGAGCATATCAGCTATGTGCCCAGAGTTTCAGATGCAACTACTCAGCTTTGCTACCATAGTATGAAGGTAGCAAAGAAATAGACTAAACAAATGAGCTAGATTGTGACGGGATAAAGCTTTATTTACAAAAGTAGGCACTCGATCACAGTTGGCATGTGGCTAGTGTTTGACGATTTCTGTTTCTGTAAAATTTTCATTGTATGTAATACACTCATGTTTAACAGTGTGGGCTCAGGAGCAAGAAGTGAGTTTATACTTTCACTCCAGTATCATTAACTACATATTTCCAAAGACCTTTCTTCATCAACCTCAGCCTCTTATGTAAAGAATAGAAATAACAGAGTGCTGATACAGTGGACTTGTGTACGTTACTTAAATTAGTGCATATGGAAGATTTGGAGCAGTGCTGGACAGGTGAGAACACAAAGAGCATTAATATTATGCAGACAGAGTGTCACAGGAGGAACCCTGTCGCAATTTCAAGGAGATGCAGCCTTACCAGCTTTAGTCTGTCATTTATAAAAAGTATAAAAAGTTAAAAAATAAGACTGAACACTGGGTGCAGTGGTACATGCCTTTAATCACCCATCGGGAGGCAGAGGAAGGCAGATAGATGTCTAAGTATCTACTAATTTGAGGCTAGCCAGGCTACATAGTGATTTCTTAGTCAGTTAAGATAGTTCATAGTGAACACTATCTTAAAAAAAAAACAAAAACAAAACAACAGAAAGACTGTTTAATAGATGTATTTTGAAATAAAATAGCTTATATATATGTATATATATATATATGCATATATATATATATATACATATATATATATATGAATTTGTATGTGTATGTGTGTTTGTATTTGTGTGTGTGTGTGTGCGTGCACACACTTGTGTGCAAGAGTTCATGCACATTGGAAGAACCACCTGATTATGGTCAGCTCTCGACAAATGGTACATTCTCTGATAAAATTAATCTAGTGTAAATAACAACTTCCCACTCAACATAAGATTTCTGTGCTGTCTTTCACAGTGAAGGGAGCACTCAGGAGAGACTCCTTCTACAGCTGACGTTAGATTTACAACTAGCTCAGGAGGTGAGGGGAAACTGCTCCTTGTTGGGCTCTGGGCTTCCTCATGAAGACCGCAGGAGTCCTGTCCTCAGACTCTGGCCACATATACATGTCTCTCTACAGCAACATCCTAACTTTCCTTCCCCAAGATGTTTCCCAAAAGTTCTAATTAAGAAGAGTAATCTCCAACTTAATGTCTTCCCAGAACCTGTTCCAAGTGCCACATAGTCACATAGTGACTTTAAACTTTGAATATAAGCGTTCTGCTTTTCTTTAACTTACTATTAATTATAATTACAAGACACGAAGACAAAGGCCTTGTCACCTCATTCCCAACTTAATAAGCTTGTGACTAGTGTAGAAATAGTACGAGAAAACATCTTTGAGATTCAAAAAAAGAAGTTGTGGGTGCATGCTAATTTTGAGACTTAATCAAGCCATGTCCTGATGAAGTTTCCATGAAGTGTTTTGTTAAGCAATATACCAGGCACATTACATAAAACAATATCCTGTAGCATGTTTTTTAAATCTTTTTTTATAATAAGAAGCATTCTTCCAGACCACATGGTAGCTACTGAAATGCTCGCCTGTCTAAATCGAAAACGTGGCGTAGCTACATGGGATATTTTGGAGGGGATGCGTGTAGGTGTCTGGAGAACACTGCTAATTATCAGCAGAGTTGGTGACAGAAGCAGCATAGTTAGACTTTTCAAAGGGAACACTGTTATTCCCAAAAAGATTGTCACAAGAAAGACTAATTAGATACCCTTGTCTTCACTGTAGGTAAATCAGCTTTGCAAATGTTTCCTTCACTTTGGGTCACAGGCTCTAATTATTGCCAAACAGAAGGTGCAGAATTGGGTTGAGAACAAATGAATACTGAAATGCCTCATGCCCTATGACCTTAGGTAACCACTTACACACTTGCCCTTAAAGAAAACACACACTCATGGCTGCTGGCTCCCCTGTAGTTTGCCGTAACACACACACACACACACACACACACACACACACACACACACACACACACGCTATTCCCCTGATGATTGCTAGTCTAATAGTTTGCCGTAACACACACACACACACACACACACACACACACACACACACACACACACGCTATTCCCCTGATGATTGCTAGTCTAATAACTGCATCATATGTTTAGATATGCTTCTGGATAGGGACATTAGCTTTTCCCATTATTTAAACAAATATGTGCTAAGAAGCTATGGTGTAGAGTACAAAACAGACAGACAGGCTCAGTAATGCTCAGGGGATTATGAACAAGTAAGGGAAAATATAAAACCAAAATAAACAAAATTATCTAGCACAAAAGAACCAAAAGACAGTAATATGACCACGATCGGAGGAAGGAATTTCATTTCTATGACTCAAGAAGCTCTCATCGGAGAGCTGAAATTCCAACTTGAATCCGAGTGAGCAGGAAGAAGCTTCCTCAGAAGGCCTCAGGACAGAGTGCTGGGCACAGATGGCAGTGCAGAAATGGCAAGGCTAAGGAGAGCTGGTGCACTGAGGGTAGGTAGACAACTAGAGAGGCTAAAGGATGAGCAAAAGCAAGGAATGTGACAACCATTCAGATCAGGTCATACAGTGTCTTGGGGGAGGAAAAACAGAGATTTATTTATCCTATGATGATTGCCTGGTTGGGGGTGGGTATCTGGATATTGTTGATATTTCCCAAGTGTTATTATTATGAGATAGGATGAGAGACAGTATGATAAGGTGAGAGGTGGTAGGAGATTTGAGTAGTGAGGTCTAAAACAGGATAGATAGATGACTGGAGTCATTAAGGGATTTGGGTTGGTTTGCTGGAATTGGTCTTCCTAAGAATGCCTTGTTACAGAGCATGGAGAGAGATCCTGATTTCTGTGGCCTTATGTGCACGCTCACAGCTGTGCTGTCTACCAAAAGACCCATGACAGATTGGGGCCAAAGCCAGTATCATGTTTCTGATTCCCAGAACTTTGAAGGGATGAACTTCTGTTCTTTGAATATTATCCAGACTCAGCTATTTTCTGATGTCTGCATTAAATGGATGGATAAACCAGGTGAGTGGCATGGGACTGATGTTTTAAAGATATTTCTAGCTATTATGTAGAAAATGAGACTTGTGGAACAAGTGAACAAAGAAAATATTAGCTGAGAGTGCAGAGCCGTAACACAAAATAATGCATTTAGATCTATTTACCCTAGAGATGCTCATCATTAATGCAGATGCCACTTGAGTGGACTCACGGTTTCACCACTCTGCAGGAAAGTCAACAGCTAATAGAAACATATCAAATAACAGGTGGACTTAAAGTGTCAAGGTCCATGCAAGGAGAGTCATGATGTATGTTCACAGCATGCATCAAACTGTATACCTCATTTCATAAAGAAAGGACAAAAAACCTTGCACATTGCAACGAAATACACAAATTAAAATCAACCCATTAATAGTGGGTGATTATTTTAATTTCTCCAAAAGATAGGCCATCTGTACAAAAGCTAAGCAGTTCACAGACATAGATCTCAATAACATATCATACTCTGGGAGACAAAATAAATCCTAATAAATCCAGAAACAGAATACTTCCATGTATTCTATCTGACAATAATTAAATAAAATTTAAATTGACATCAAACACATCTCATGGAGATATAGATAATATACAAACATACATTCAGGAAGATTAAATAACTCTTTATGGTAGGATAAATGGGTCAAATAAGAAATCAAAGAAATGGAAATTTTCAGTACCTGAATGGAAATGAAAGCACTGTACTACAAAAGTTCTTGCCTAACTGAAAACCAGTCCAGTAAGAGAAATGTATAGTTCTAAGTGTCTGCATTCAAAATCATCAGGAACAGAACAAAATACAGTTAAGACTTGAAGGCCTGAAGAGACAACGAAGGGAAAATGGTTGGGATATATTATATGAGAGAAGAATCTATTAAAAGAATAAATAAATCCATGAGGGACACAAATAAATGACTTAATGATACAACTCAACTACAACAAGAGAGTCCAGACTCAGATTCATTTACATCATGATTCTATCAGACTTTCAAAGAAGATCAACAGCCAAGCCTTGAATATGTATATATATAGGAACAGGAGGCACACTCTTAAAATCTTTCAATGAAGTTGGTATTATAAACAAACAAACCAAATCAAAACGAAATAAAAAACACTACAGGGTCTTCTAAAAAGAACAAGGATTACAACGAAAGGATTATACACCTTGGCCAAGTTTGCTTTATCCCAGAGATAGTTCAGCACATGCAAGACACCAAATGTAATAAATCACTCACATGGAGTTATAAACAGAATAGAGAATACATTTTACTGAATTCTTTCTTTTTCTGAGCATATGAATTATATTTATGATATTAATTCCCGTATGAACATTCTTTCATCTTTTGATTTTTACTTTGAAAATTGTGCAGAATATTGACTAAAGCTTCTAACAGCTTTAGCACTTTATACATGTTTTTACTAATTAATTTTAATTAAAATATAATCACATCATTCCCCTAGCCTCCCTCCAGCCCTTCAGGTGATTCTCTTTTTATATATATGTATATTTTATACTAAATATATATGTATGTATATACATACATTATTCATCATTCAAGTATTGTTTAGGCAGCTATACTCTGGCAATTTCAGGATTTTGGCTTTCCTGGCATGGCTTTTAGTGGGGATGGGAGCATATTACATATGTGTGTGTGTGTGTGTGTGTGTGTGTGTAGATAGACGAGAGAGAGAGACAGAGAGAGAGAGAGAGAGAGAGAGAGAGAGAGAGGAGAGAGAGAGAGAGAGAGAGAGAGAGAGAGGAGAGAGAGAGAGAGAGAGAGAGAGAGAGAGAGATGAGAGATCAGGTCCTGTGCAGTTAGCCTCATCTATGTGCTGTGGTTGTGTCAGACATACTCTACCTAGCGGACTGCATTTCCTTCTGTTAACCTAGTTCTTAACATCCTTCCCAGCCCCACTTCCCAGGTTTCTGGAGTTTGTGATACAGACTTACTCTTTAGGGCTGACCTCCTCTGCAATCACTCATTCTTAGGGCTTTGTAAAACTGTATTTCCTGTCACCTTCCAAAGGAGGCTTCTCTGACTCAGGCTGAGAGCAACATGGTTTGACTATATATTTGATAGAATAAGTACAGGGCACCTTGGAGTTTTTTTGGAAACTTTTTCTCATCTCAAGTGATCTTAGATCTGGAAACAAGAGTTCAGAAAACTCAGGGGCCACCAAAACTATAGTGAACCAGTAGATCTGAGATTGTATCTTGTGGATTCAAAGAAGGACGTTTATGGACAACAGAGGCTGAGTTTTAGAGAGAAATGTATTATAGATTCATGGGTGGGAAAGGCAGGGAAGAATGGAGAAAGGGAGGGAGAGAGAGAGAGAGAGAGAGAGAGAGAGAGAGAGAGAGAGAGAGAGAGAGAGAGAGAGAAAGAGAGACAGTGACAAAGAGACAAAAAAGAGACAGAAAGAGTCAAAGAGATAGAGTCAGATCAAGACAGAGATACAGGAAGGGTAGAAAATATCAATGAGCCAGGAACCAGAGCCATATTTTCATATTTCTGACCTTTCCCAAGGACATTTCTAGATCTGTTGCTTTGAGGTCTCTGTCTCACCTGACCAGTTCTTGTCTCTTATTCCCCACTACCCTCTGGAGAGATAACCTCAACTGTCTCTAGGAAATTTTAGTGACATTTGATCTTGTTTCTTCAATATGAGTGTGACTGCCAGCTGTAGCCATTGAGGCACTACTCTAGGTAGCCTATCTAAGAGACTCTGAGAATGCAGAATAAATTTCATTGTCTTTTTATGCTGTGTGGATATGAATGATATTGACATAGTAAGGATTTGACTTACAATATTTTACCTAGAGGTCTTTTGTTCGTCATTTCACTTGATCTAAATTATTGTTGAAACGTGAAATCTGCTTTTCTGTCTTTCATTGAGATGTATATTTCACCTGCCAAATGATTTAGATTTTTAGTTTTGTTTAGCTATGCTTTGCTTTAAAAATGTTTTGATAGTGCTCCCTTGTTACATTTTTATTCAAGTAGATTGTTTATGTTGATGAAATTCACAATTCCTACTGGTGGACAAAATGGTTTACAGTTTTGGACCATGAATTTTAAATCATTACAACTAGGCTCAAACTTATCTTTATTCACCAGAATAGGAACTATTGCAACCAACACATCTTTTGAAGCCTGTTAAGTTCTGTAGCACACAAGTCCATGCTTTTGGTTTTTTCTTTCTTCTTCTTCTTTTTTTTTTCACTTTGCTGGATGTGGAAGGTATCAGGCTGCTTGAAGAAGTGGGAGTCTGCTGCTGAGAGTTCAGATGATATAGCAGATGAGTCAAAGCTTTGTAATGTGTTCAACTGTTGGAATACTGTTTGTGTGATGTGTATGTGTATCTGTCATGGAGAACTGGGCCTTTCCTGTCAAGCATTGGAGACTGCAGGGCTTTCAGTTTCTGTGCATGGTGTTCATGTGTGGAGTAGACTTCTCAGTCTGTAATGGTTCTATTAGAATTCAAGAAGATAAAGACTGGCAGCAGACCACCAAACAGTGACCAGAGTTTTGTTTCTTTTCTTGCTTGGTCTCCCCTTCCCTTCCCTTTTTCCTTCCCTTCCTTTCCTCTCCCCTTCCCTCCCCTTCTTTCTTTTCCTTCCTTCTTCCTTTTCCTTTCCTTTCTCCTTTCTCCTTTCTTTTCCTTTTACCTTCCCTTCCCATTTTACTTTCTTTCCCTTCCCTTCCCGTCTCCTCCCCTCCCCTCCCCTCCCTTTCTTCCTCCCTTTCTTGGTGCAGGTTTGACTTTAGGAGGTGTTTTGGAAATCCTTATTAGACCAGCCCCTCAGCCACTGAGATAGTCAGTTCCAGTTGATGTATATAATACACTTTTGCAGCACAGATTATTTACAATCTGGCTGAAAATAAATTATTTCGCACAGTATGAGAGTGGTAGTTACAAATGGACAGTTTTAGTTGTGGTCAGTGCCACTCTATAAGCCGTTTAACCTTTCTGATTTGCTTCAAGTTTCCAGTGATCATTGACTGGTCCTGAGCATTTTGGCACCTTCTCCTGTGTTCATACAGGGATCAGCTTTAAGGATTCTCTCAATTGTCCATTTTGCACTTTCACCTAACCATACTCTACTCAGTTTTAAGAATTATCAAGGGGAAGAAAAGCAAAACATATTTATTTATTGATGTTTTGCATGGTGCAAGGGCCTTTCAAAGCAAGATGGAAAGATGCTTACATGCAGCCCGATGGCATTCAGGTAAGTCATTTTAAAATGGGAGTTGCCTCAGTGAGTGATTTTAGCCCGCATACAGTACTAGATATAGTGATTTAACATATCAGTATACTATAACTCTATCTGAAAACTTCTGACCAATTTATTGTTTTGGTTAGAACAATCACAAAACAGGATGACTCCCAAATTTATCAGTTTTCTTTTTATTTTCATATCAAAGTGGTGATTTTTTTTTACTTGAAACAAAGTTTGCATACGTAGGAATTTTGATAACGTGTGTGTGTGTGTGTGAATGTAATTCAATGGTTCAAATAAAGTTGAACCTAAATCATTGTTTTCATATGCTTTGAAAATAACCATTTTCTTCTTTTTTTTCCTGAAGGTTTGGGTTTTTTTATATGAAACAAATTCATGGAGATTGAATCAGTAAATATATTAATTACTTTTCTGTGGCTGTAGTAAAATACCGTGCCCAGACACAAAATACTGAAAAGATTTGTTTTGGCTTATGGTTTCAGAGAGCTGGATGTCCACAACCATGTGGGGGGTAGAGCAGAAGGAGAAAAATCTGACAGATGACATCTCAGCCACATAAAGGGATAGAGAAAGCAAGAACTGAAGGTGGAGCAAGGCTGGGGACCCCAAGGCCACCACCATATACACTCCTTCCAGCAAAGCTGTACCTTTTCAAAGTCCCATAACCTCCCCAGCAATGAGGAACCAAGTGTTCAAATACAGGGGCCTAGCGGGGACACTTTTCTTTAAGACTGACCTAATAACTGGCATTGGCATTAGCTCTTATTTATTTGAGACCAACAATATCTAAAGCTTGAGTGGATACAGTACACTAACAGTTGTCATTTTTTTTCCTAAGAACAAATTCAGACTAAAATTTTATGGTGAACGAACTGCGATGTATCCTTCTTCTCAAACTGTTTTTTTTTTTTTTTTTTTTTTTTCTGTATTTGAGAGACAAAAATACGTGTGAGGTCATGAGAAATTTACATTGTTCCTTGAATCATCTGTTATTTAGAGATACACTTAGGAACATATTGCCCAAAGTGATAAATAATATTTTCCAATTCTGTCACACCTAAATATGTGAGACATATGCATTAGTGGAATAGAAGGCTTTTTGCATTCTTAAGCAATGTATCTTTATATCATTCAATCATGAAGATAGTTAAGCATCACTGTCACTTTACAATGGATGCTACACTGCTTCAGAGTTATCATTATCAGTCTCTCATAGAGACAAATAGGTATCCAAATGCCTTTTTATGAGATAGCCATACAACCTCCATAAACTGATTCATGTGAGCATTACAAAATATTTGTTATGCTCCTCCTCTTCCACTCCTTCTCCCCTCTTCTTCTTCCTCTTCTTCCTCCTCCTCCCCACTCCTCTTCCTCCTCCTCCTCCTTTTTGATAAGATATCCCCTTGTAGCTGAGGATGTCTTGAATTTTACTGTATAGCAGAAGATAGCCTCAAATTCATGGTAATCCTTCTGCCTCAGCCTTCTGAATGCTGAGATTGTAAACATGTGACTGAATTCTCAACTCCGAATCTACGGGCTTTTTCTTCTACCAGTGCCATTCCTTCAAAATGTATATTTGTTATGTTTTCTATTATTCTCACAAATATGCAGGCATACATATAACCATTGCTGGTATGTGGCAAAACACCATGACCAAATGCAATTTAAGGAACATGGGTTTAATTGGCTAATTGTTCCAGAGGAAAAGAATACACCATAGTGGTGAGGCAAGGCAAACAAGAATCAGTTACAGGAAGCTGGCTGATCAGATTTCTGTTTATATACACAAACACACACACACACACACACACACACACATACACACAGGAAGAAAAGCTATAATTCTTCAAAGTCTGCCCCAGTGATATACTTTACTTTCTGGAATAATGCATACCTTCTGTAACTTCCTTCTGGAAGAATGCATCCCTTCTATACACTTCTTCCTTGAAGAGGGCATCCATTCTGAAGGCTCAGTGACTTCCCCAAACAACAAGACCCAATGGGGAACAAGTGTTCAAATACTTGAGAGTATCTCTGTGGGAAATTTCTCATTACAGACACCACTTCCTAAGTGGCACTCATGATTTCACTGAGTTAGCTCCAGGCATTTTTCTAAAAGTCTGAATATTTCAGTCTTCATTTTAATATTCATTGTTCTCAATACCACAGTAGTTGCCCTAACTTCAGTGGAGGGAGGAGATATGGGGAGAATAAGAATTTATACATCATTTTGGCCAAAACTAAGCAGAGAAAAATTCTCAACCTCTCTTGCCCACAACAGTTTTACAACTTACAGAAAAAAATAAATAAATAAAACAAAAGCTAAGGCTAAGAAATGTGTATATGTAGATTTAGAGGTTGGTCCAAGTTTCTAGACCTGGTAGAGAGATTCATCAAAGATAATGAGTGTTTCTCCTGGTGGCAGGGCTCTTGAGATGAGTAATTTTTATTCGTAGCATGGTTATTTCTTTCAAGGATCCTAATTCTTAGGAATCCCACTATACCATCAATTCTTTACTGTTTCCTTATTATCCTGCAGACTCTGTAGCTTCATTACTTTGCAAATGGCATATTTTTTAGAGAAGAATATGAAGTCTACTCAGTGGTTCTTTAATAACTCCACCCCATCTTCCTGGACAATAACATTCTAGATAGTAAGTTAATATTGTGCCTGAGAGTTGCATAAGAGATTAGAGCATATTTATAGTCTAGTCCTTAAATCAAGCATAATAGCACTGACTTGTTAAGTTATACAAACACAAACACAAACACAATCACACACACAGAGGAGAGAGGGGATGGAGGGAGAGAGAGATTGCATTGAAGTGGAAACTTAAGGGTTCTTTGAAGAGTCAGTTTTGTTGGATGGTGTTTTGCTGGGGCAAACACATGAAGGAGTGTTTCATTGAAGTGGACACGGGTGAAACACTGAGGCAGGCTCATGAAGGAACGTTTCATTAAAGGGGGCACAGGTGTGAAAGGCTAAGGCAGACTCCTGAAGGAACATTTCACTGAAGTAGATACAAGAGAGAGGATGTTCTGCTAAAGCAAGCACATAAAAGGATATGTAATGAAGGGTTCTTTGCTAACAACACACACTCTTATTGGTCTACTTTACACTGCATAGTTGAGCTGCATTTGTCGGGATTCTGAAGACTCCAGCTGATTGGATGCATTTGCTGAGGCAAAACCCCTGCTGAGGCAAGACATGTGGAGGGTACATCCTGTGTATGCGATGTTTGGAGAGTATAAATAGGACTCAAGGGGGCGATGGAAAACGAGCTTGGCCTACTGGTACAGCTAGCTGCCCAACTGTGGGTTTCCTGTCTTCATGGATCTTGGCTTCCCTGAGAGAGGAACAGCTGAGGGCTTTTTCTGGTGTTCCTGTTGGTCCCTCCTGCTTACTCGGGCTGAGGCTGAGGTTGGGGCCTAGCTGTTGCTAGGTCGTGTCATCACTGTTGCTAACCCAACTCTACTGAACTGGACTACTGGTGTATCTGTGAAGTGTTTTCGAGTGTATCGAGCTGCATGCTAACCTGTGAACTGAACTGCCGATTACCAGACAACACAGACAGGATTTCCTCCAATGAACCTTTCTGAACAGGTGTACTTTCGCCACCCCTCCCCCCATATCCTTTCTTTTCAACTACTTCTGGTGGGAAATGGGCTGAAAGGGAGGTTAAAGCATTTAAGAACCATCATAGAATTAAAGTTATGCTACATTTTCTCCAAATGAAAATCATAAATGAACAAACTTTATCTACAAGACTAAATTTTAAACATGAAAGGATACCATATATCTCAGAATAATTATAGACTAAAAATATATATTCTTTATAGCGACAGTTTGCTGCTATTTCTGTTAACCTAGTGATATTAGGCTAATTTTATGCCAATGCTCAACCTATCAATGTTTCATTTTTTTGTGTGTTTTTAAGGTGGAATTGAATAAAGTGTTAGCTACATACATGATTCTGAGGGCTTGGGGCATGATGTTTACCATGGTCTCCTTTCCTGGGAGTTAATCTTTCACGGGGAGTCAGTGCCAAGTACTTAAATGTACAACACTCCTTAAAAGGAAATGTCCAAGGAAAACCTTTTCTCTGCTTGTAAGTGGGTTGAAGGGAAAGGCCAGAGAGGCCTTTGACAGTTGTTTCTCTCATTTTCCTTCACTGCTCTCACCTGCCCAAAGCATCATGTTTCTATATTAAAATATGGTATCCAGAGACTAATGTTGACAATCCCCAGAACAGCATATTCTATTCTTCAGGAATAATAGTGTTATCTGTTTTTTAAATCTAGGCTTTAGAAATATGGGTATTGAATATTGAACAATTTTTGGCTTAGAAGTCAATACCAACAATTTTGTTTAATTTAACTGGGACAAGGATGTAACCATCTGTGAACATTTGATAAGAATGAAATGTATATGTATCTCTGGATTCGATCTGATATTTCACCAAAACATATACGTTATTAAATTTATAGCCTTAAATTTTAGATCCTTGACATGTTTCTCCTCCACTAAGACAATCCCACCCTTGGGTTTCTAACACTGTGGCAACTCCCCTTCAGGTGCCTAACTGAACATCAGTTAGGCTGTGTACAGCTCACAGTGTGAGCAGCAGTAATATCAACACAGAGGAATCTCATTATCTCATGCAGTGCAGCCTGCTGGACAGATTCAACTGTCATCAGTAGTGTTGTGAAGAAGGAAAAATAATTTTCTCTCTGCCCAGCACAGTTCCTGACTGACTTCCTACAGCAGATTAATGAGAAAACTGCAAATGTATTAGCATGTGGATCTCACGTTCATGGGGCAAAAAACTCAGAGAAATTAGTAAGTCTCTACAGTAAGTAGACCTGAGAGTCTGAAATTTGATCCTTTCATGAAACAGGGAATGAAAGTTATACTGGACAGGCCAGTTGAGATGAGATTGCTGGAAAATGTACCCTATGCCAAGAGAAAGTTTCTGTCTTAGATTTAAGTCAATGCCGTCTCTAACTTCAAAAACCTCTGATGACTCATCTCCCTTGCTTTCTGATGCAGGCTGGGCTCTATTTCTCTGTTGATGTAGATTCTCTCACCAAAGAACAGCTTTTCTCTGTGCTTGGTGTATGTGCAATTTCTGGAAGCAGGCTACTCAAAATAACTGATAGACCAGAGAATCCTATTTTGGCATGGGACATTCTGGTCCTTCTCAGTGGTATATTTGAGATGTTTTATCTTGAGCTCCATCAGGGACCTGTTTCTGCCCTCATTGCCATGAGATGTCTCCCTTTCCTTCCTCTCATTTATAGTGAATGCTGAGGGAATAATAGCAAAGGGCAAAAATTAAAGATCAAAGACTGTTGTCACAGGCATAGAACTATAACCTGCAGAAATGGTATGAAAAATTTATCCTCAGGATGGACTATACATGGAGTTCTAGGAAATACCACAAAGACACAAACATACCACACACACACACACACACACACACACACACACACACGCACATACACACACACAGTGAGAGAGCAACAGAGAGAGAAACAGACAGACAGAAAGAGACAGACAGGCAGAAACAGGTATATATATATATATATATATATATACACAACACACACACATATACACATATAGGTTTTCTGTAGTGGTCTCTATTTGTTGCAAAAATTAAAGTGTGAAGACTCTTTATCAGTGGTTATAAAGACAAATGTTTATAGGATGTATATATATTTCTAAATATTTATGAATATACATATATATTTCTAAAGAGTAGCATGCCCAGTTTCAGTCAGTGTGATGTTCCTTGTATTTATGCTTTTAGGGCTTACCACTTGGAACTGGATAAGCAATTAATGTGCTAGGGTAGATGACCTTTCCCACTCCAAGAATTCCTCAGTTGCTACAGTACGTGTGTAAGGTTAAGGCCTCCTGGACTTTTCTGGGTCCACAGTGACATGTGTATTGGTGTGTCCCTTTGTATAGTTCCCATTTGGGCAGTAATGACTGTGAGAAATTATGGATGTAGCTCTGACTGTTACTAGCAGACAAGATCTCACTGCATACTCCCTTATCCTCTGGCTCTCATTGCTCTGCTCCCTGTTCCACAATGGTCCCTGAGCCTTAAGTTTGAGAGTCATTTGTAAATGTACCTGCTGGGACTGGTCTCCACAACTCCCAACTCCGCATATTGATTGATTGTACTTTTCTGTATTTCTCTCTATCTGATGCAAAGAGAAGTTTTCTTCCTAAAGGGCAAGAGCTGCTTGTCAGTGGGCAAAAGGACAACTGTTTATAGGAAACCAGTGTTTCTCTAATTGGACTTAAGAGCTGCTTAACATGATACTGAAGGAAAAAACTACAACCACTAGTTTACTAAACCAGGGTAAAACTTGAATTACATTATTTTAAATACATATTATTTTCTTCTTGATATATAGGAAAGGTGTTTTAATGAAGTTCCTATTGCCTGAGAGGAATAACCAGTCTTCCAGAAAAGTCATGCCTCAAGTTGTTAGCAGGGAAGCAAGTTTCCTCTTCTCTGTTTAAGTTCTTAGTTTCACTAATAACAATTAAATATGTAATCTAAATAGTCACAGAAAAAAGAAACTGACAAATTTTTTACGGTTTGAAAATAAAGCCAAAAAGGAACAACAACAACAACAACAACAAAACCAATCAAACAACAGCACAAGTGAACAAACAGGGAAGGGAATGTGTAAGCCTGATGACTGTTAGAAAGAGAGATGGAGAAGAGAGAAGAAACTCGTGACTTCAGCCATGGAGGTCAGCAAGGGGCTGCTCCATGGGGAAGAAGGGAGCGTTACTGAAAGAGCAGGGGTGCCCAGTTTGCTTTCCCAGGATGGCCAGTATATGAGAGAAAAGATGGAAAATGAGGAAAGAGAAAGTAACAGTGTTCTGAGCTGAGTAATCGAGGAAAGTGAGTAGACACAGCATCATATGACAGGACCTCTACAGGGACGGTTGGAGAAGGGACTGGAGTGTTCTGGAAAGATAATTATTCAGTGTGCCTTCTCAGTGTGGCTTCAGGGGAGCCACCTTCACTCTAGAGTTGATTCAAGGTTAGGTGATATTTCTTAAAAGGAGATACAACACTATTTAATGCTTTGGTCAGGTCTCTGGGAGGGCAGCCATGCTAGGCTCCTGTCTGTAAGTACATCGTACTATTAGTAATAGTGTCAGGCCTTGGAGCCTCCCCTTGAGAGGAGTCCCAATTTGGGCCAGTCACTGGACCTCCTTTCCCTCAGTCTCTTCTCCATTTTTTTGTCCCTGTAGTTCTTTTAGTGGGAATGGGGAGACCTAGCAGGGTGTGGTGTATGTGTTGGGGGAGGTGGGTGGGAACATCCTCTTAGAGATGGAGAGGGGGAGGAGGAATGGAATGAGGAACTATTGGAGGACAGAATGGACTGTAGAAAAAAAGATTAAAGTTAATTTTATTTTTGTTTTTTAAAAAAGAACAGATCTCTAGGTAAGGCCACAGATAATACCTAGATTCTATTCATTTGACCTTAATGTACCTCAGTAAAGCCCACATTCTTTGGTATTTATATATGATGATGCAAATATTAAGAAATGATACAGACAAAGTTTACCAATCTGATATTACTAGAATAGCAGGAGATAAGACCATAAGCCTCTAATTGCTTTTTCCTGTGTTGGCTTGTCTTAGACTCTTTGCTGTTTGCTGGTAGTTTGGGAATTTATCGATCCATCTGGCTTTTCCTGAAGTCCAAAATGACCAGTGAGTAGAGGCCTTTAAATTCCTTTGAAATGCTTTAAACTTTGATAATAATATACCCCAAAATAGAATGAAAATGAAGGCTAAGAAGCCAGAGATTTATCCTGGCTTCAGCTCTCTTGTAAATCCAACTGAGTGGATATGTTTTATTAGAAGTCGTGTCTAAGTGCATGTTACTACGTAGTAAAGGAAGTCTAACCAATGTGTATGAAATATATTCCATTTTATTAATCCTTTTATTTAAAATAGGTGACCTTTAAATTTCTGTAGGCAAATCAACTTGCAGAAGTCCAAAAACAGTTTAGAAACTCTCTAACATATGGTATCTAGCCAAAGACAACAATTCTGAAACAGTTTCTTTTTTAAAACTTTGTACGGTAATTTTCCTTAAAAGAGGACATGCTTCAGAGCCTAGAATGTAGCATTATTGTGTCTCAGCAGTAAAGCTGATGTGTACAGTGTGTGGCACTCATCCAACCTTGCCACCAGTCAATGAAATTTCAGGGGTTGATTATACTCCAGCACAACCCCACAGTGTAGAGTTGCTCCTTTCCCCATGAGCTACCGTGTCAATTGTGTCTTTTGAAATGAAAATGTGTGAATTCCTGCTTACTGCTATAGAAAGGAAATGACCAGGGAAGAAGAGAGAAGAGTGTCACTCGGCCGAGAAAAAAAAAATGTTGAGACTGGAAAGAGAGGACTTAAGCTAGCAATGTCCCCAGAGGGATATGAGAATCTTCATCTCAGTTTTGGCATTACTTTAATGTGCCCCATCAGCTTTTAAAATGGGCCATTTTCAAAATAAGGCCTAGCTCTTCTTGGTGGTGTTGCTTCCAACTGGATATTGTTGCCATACATGGAATCTCCTAGATCAGATTACCCAAGATACAATTCACAGACCAAATGAAGTTCAAGAAGAAGGAAGACCAAAGTATGGATACTTCAATCTTTCTTAGAAGGAGGAACAAAATACCCATGGGAGGAGATACAGAAACAAAGTGTGGAGCAGAGACTGAAGAAAAGGCCATCTAGAAACTGCCCCATCTATGGATCCATCCCTTATACAGTCACCAATCCCAGACACTATTGTGCATGCCAACAAGTGCTTGCTGACAGGAGCCTGATATGGCTGTCTCCTGAGAGGCTCTGTCAGTGCCTGACAAATACAGAGGTGGATGCTCTTAGCCAACCATTGGAGTGAGCACAGGGTCCCCATTGGAGGAGCTAGAGAAAGGACCCAAGGAGCTGAAGGGGTTTGCAGTCCCATAGGAGGAATGACAATATGAACCAGTCAGTACCCATGAGACCTCCCAGGGACTAAACTACCAGCCAAAGAGTACACATGGAGGGACACATGGCTCCAGCTACGTATGTAAAAGAGGATATTCTAGTTGGAGATCAGTGGGAGGAGAGGCCCTCGGTCCTGTGAAGGCTCAATGTCCCAGTATAGGGGAATTCCAGGACAGGGAAGTAGGAGTGGGTGAGTTGGGGAGCAGCAGGGGGTGGGAGTGAGATACTGGGTTTTCAGAGGGGAAACTAGGAAAAGGGATAACATTTGAAATGTAAATAAAGAAAATATCTAATAAAAAGTTGTAAAACATACACTCACACACACACACACACACACACACACACACACACACACACACACAAGATTCTGATAATCAGGAGTGAGATAGATAAAGAATTTAAACTTTTAATAACTTCATGTTAATCATTATCATATTTAGGCCAGCTCTGTTTTTCTGGTGAAGAATGGAAGTAGTGACCTTGATAACAGAGGAAACTCATCCAGAGTAAACCAGGATGTTCAGTGAACTTTGTAAGCGGCCAGAAATTTATGCTGTTTGCTGAGGAGGTGCTCAGCCACATGAAATGGATCAAAGCATAGTCATTTTTTTTTTTTTTGTCTGTGAAAAAGTGGAGCAGGGTTTTGTTTCAATAGAGACCATTGAAAAGATGAATAAGAAATTAGCGAATGGTTGTTTCAGCTTGGAAAACAACTTTGAAAATGTGAAAGTTTGATTGCTATTCACTAATTTGAGCAGAAGAATCCATTCAAAGCAGGGTAAGTAGACAGTCTGTCTAGAATTAAGACAGGAGATTCAATCCTGAAAAAACAACCAGTTAAAGAAAATCAAATAAGGTTTCTTGCAGAAAGTCTTTCTGGAGATAAGATTTGAAAATCTCCATTGGGGGTAGGAATACTAAATGGGGGTAGTAGGTGATGGGCTTCCTCCTAGTCAAGTTTAAGGACATCAGAAGTAGATGGTGATAATGATGATTGTGGTGGTGGTTGTGGGTAATGGTGGTGTTGGTGGGTGGTGGTAGTGGTGGTGATGTAGTAGTGAAGATGATGGTTGTGGTTGTGATACTCTAGTGATGATGATGGTGGTGGTGGTAGTGGTGATATAGTGAGGACAAAGCCGATGATGGTGGTGGTGATGGTGGTGGAGTTCATGGTAACAGTGGCAATGATGATGTGCATGTGCCATAGTGCATTTGTTAGTAGACTGCAGAGTAGTGGGAAAATGTTGGAAACATGGAAGAGTAGAATCTTAAACACTAATTTACAAGTTGGTAAAGAGGATGTACTGCTGTGTGAGTGTGGTCCTAGGGTACATCTTAGCCTAAATGTACTTCCTGCTGTAGTCTCAGACTTCATAACCACATCAAAGTAAGGCCTCTGTGTTATTCTTTGGGGCTTTAGCTTAGGGGCACAACAATTTATATGTTTAAATATTCAATTAAACTAAAAGGAAAATATCAATGGCAAAATTACATGTAACATAATTATAAATATTTTTAAATTCAAATTTTAGCATGTTTATTCTTTTCTAACATCTTGTGAAATGGGTCCACGTCATATAAACTTTATCTAAAGCTAATGAAACAAGAAGTGACCGTGACACTTCACATAAGTTATGAATGATAGATTTTTAATGGCTTTATCATAAAACTTTTCTACTATGAATAATACAGAGAAGCATCTACCATATTAATAATACAGACAAGGGACCAAGATTTTAGCCAGTGTACATGTGTCATGTGCCCAGCATGCATGTATTCTGTGCATATAATATAATTCATTTACTTTCACTTGCACAATTGGAGGGAGACATTTTTGGCAGCTTTTTCTGAGCTAGTTGTTGCTTATTAGTATTTTCTTCTGTTGTGATTCATCTAATAGTAAGAAATAGAATACATATTCCTTACTAAGAAAGTATTGGATACAATTTATATCTAACTACTCAATTTTATTACATTTGTTTGCCATATTGAAAGATTTTTCTCAGAAATAAATTGTTTGTTTAAAAAGAGACATGGATATGTTAGGTTTAATTCAATGCTTGCCAAACTATTGTTTTGCTTGTTTTATTAAGAATATGCCAAACTAGATGTTATTAAACGCGTTCTCACGCCCGGCCAGGAAGAACACCACAGACCAGAATCTTCTGCGGCAAAGCTTTATTGCTTACATCTTCAGGAGCCAGAGTGCAAGAAGCAAGAGAGAGAGAAAACGAAACCCCGTCCCTTTTTTAGGAGAGTTATATTTCGCCTAGGACGTGTCACTCCCTGATTGGCTGCAGCCCATCGGCCGAGTTGACGTCACGGGGAAGGCAGAGCACATGGAGTGGAGAACCACCCTCGGCATATGCGCAGATTATTTGTTTACCACTTAGAACACAGCTGTCAGCGCCATCTTGTAACGGCGAATGTGGGCGCGGCTCCCAACATCTCCCCCTTTCCTTTTAATAAGAGCAAATAGGCCACCCATATTAATGAGAGTGGAGATAGAGGTCAAATCCCCAGTGTGTAGGTAAAGGGGCCATGTACAGGATTAGCTCTTAGGCTCACAGGCTTTTACCCAGAGCAACCCTGACCTGCTCCCGTGTCGTTTTGCCTGGGGGAAGGGAACTAGGACACTGAACCTTCATGAAAGATGACATGTCTCCCTAGAATAGGCTCATATATGCCGCAGAGCCTTTCCATTGCAGTGCTTAGCCGTGCAACTCTCTCGGGCTGCTGAAGCACACTCACTCTATCCCGTGCAATGAGTCTAGCCTCGTGAGATGTAAGAGCTGAGTGGCCAGCGACCTATTGCCTAAGCATAGATAACCATATATCAGGGGGAGCTCCATGTTCTAGTCCTGCAAGCGCCTGGGCAATAACCACCTTGTCTCTCCTAGTTTGGGCCTTAAGCTTACAGACCAATCAAAGAAGCAACACTAATCCACAGCAAAGTGTATCTCCAAATAATATTAATCCCACCCATTTTTTAAAGAAAGAAAATGCTGAGGAGATCCAATTGGGTAATCCTTTGGTCAGGGACAGGTCCAAGCGCGTGGAGTTGACCTGAAGTCTCAATTCCCGAAGGATCTGTTCAAATTCAGCCATCCAATTCTGTAACATATACTGAAAAAGACTTTTTGACAATTTAGCTGCCCTAGTAAATTTAACATACTGAATGGAAGTAACACACAATCCCGGAAACTTTTGTTCACATCCCAGCTGAGTTATTTGTCATAATACATCTAGTTGTATCTGGACAAGATCTATGAGTTGATTAACCAGCATGAGACCTCTCTGTACTGGGCCAAATAAGTTCATTTGCTCATTAATGGCTCTGAGGTCATGGAGCAGTCTCCACTTTCCTGACTTTTTCTTAATTACAAAAATTGGAGTATTCCAAGGTGAGGTAGAGGGTTCAATATGGCCTAATTTTAATTGTTCCTCTACCAGTTGAATCACAGCTTCTAGTTTTTCAGAGGATAGGTGCCATTGAGGAACCCACACTGGGTCCCCTGTTTTCCATGGTATGGGTCGTGCTGCCCCAATGGCCGCTAAGGAAAACCCAGACCCTGTCTGTCTTGGTTTCCATTAGGTGAGATGGGCTCTATCCTTCCCTGTTCTTGATGTCCTAACCCTTTTCCTTCTTTATAACCCATCTTTGCCATGATATTTTTTGCTTTAGCTGAATACCCTCCCGATGGGGCGTTTTCATTGGACAAAATAAGGCCCAAATGCTGCATAATATCCCTTCCCCAGAGGTTAACCGGGAGTGGGAGCACATAAGGTATGAATTTCCCTTGCTGTCCTTCAGAGGATTCCCACGTCAAGGCAACGGAGCTTATAGTGGGACATGATTGATATCCTAGGCCCTGTAATGAATGAGATGACTCTGTGGTGGGCCACGCTTTGGGCCACCAATGTGTAGAAATTATACTTTTATCTGCTCCGGTATCAAGGATGCCTTCAAACTCTTTTCCGTTGATCTTAAGGCAGAGCTTAGGTCTATTATTCAAAGATACAACCAAATAGGCAGAATCATTTCCTGAGGAGCCCATTTTCTTTATCTCAGGTCCTGCAAATTTCTCCCTGGTATTATCAGGGAGGAGCAGCAGCTGAGCTATCCTATCTCCTTTACTAATAGAAAAAACGCCCTTAGGGCTTGAGCACAGGACCTGTATTTCAGGGGAATGTTGACAATCCATAACTCCAGGGTGGACTACTAAGCCCTGCAAGGTGAGTGAACCCCGGCCGAGAATAAGGCCCATGGTTCCCGGGGGCAAGGATGGTATAGGCTCCACCGGCACCGGCTGAATACTCATTTGAGGCATTAATAGGAAGTCGGAGGCGGCACGCAGGTCCACCCTTGTGGGTCTTCCTGGGTCGCCTCTCTGACTGCTTCCTGGGTCCTGACAAACCGGTTCCCATATCTTTGAGGGCCCTGGGACCAAGGGCCCGATGACCCGTTTTTTGGCACATAAGCTGATTGACTATCAGGTGGGGGAAGGACTCTGCCCTTTATATCCCTCACAGAGCGACACTGGTCAGCTCTATGATAACCCTTGCCACACTTAGAGCAAAGAGTGAGAGTCCCTCCCTGTTTATCTGGAGCTCTGCAATCTTTCTTAAAATGCCCAGGCTTTCCGCAATTAAAACATGTCCTCTGATCATTTCTGCCCATGGAGCGGTTCTGAGATTGAAGGATGGCGGCCGCTAAGCCTGCATTGGTGAGAGGTCCCCCAAGCTCTCGACAGACCCTGAGCCAGTCTTGTAAGCCTTTGTTCTTTCTTGGGGCTATGGCCGCTCGGCACTCCTTTGTGGCTTGCTCATAGATTAGCTGTTCTATCAGAGGCGCAGCTTGCTCTGACTCTCCAAAAATACGCTCTGCTGCCTCTGTCATTCTGGCCACAAAATCTGAGAAGGATTCCTGAGGTCCCTGGATTATCTTTGTTAACTGCCCAGTGGTTTCACCTGCTCGAGAGAGCGCCTTCCAGGCCCTAATAGCCGTGGAAGAAATCTGGGCATAAGCTCCCCAATGGTAGTTTGTCTGATCAGCAGAATAAGCTCCCTGACCCGTTAACAAGTCAAAAGTCCAATCTCTCTGCTCTGGAGTCAAAGCAGCTGCGTTTGCTCGGGCCTGCGCTTGTGCAGTTTCATGCCAAAGAGCTCTCCATTCCATATATTTGCCCATACTAGGGAGAGCGGCTTTTACAACCGTTTGCCAGTCGGCAGGAGTTAGTGCCATGCCGGCAAGCCTGTCTAACTGCACCAAGGTAAAATTAGCATTGGTTCCATATTTACGGACCGACTCGGCGAGTTCTTTAATTTGTAAGTATTCTACCGGAGCGTGGACACGCCCACCCTCGGCTCCTTCAAAGACCGGAAATGCCTGTTGTATTTTCCTTTGTTCCTCTCTGGGAATGAATGAGTCTGCGCACTGCCTCTCTGCGCACTGCCTCTCTGCGCAGGGCTGACGCACTACGCAGGGCGGGGACTCCGCATAGGGCGGACCTTGAAGCCGACTGCCCTGAGGCCAATCAGCAAACTGGCCTTCGCCAGCCGCTTTTGGCTTCCTTAACTGATTAGCTAGCACTTTACCTGGCTGGTACCCTTTTTTCTCATAATGAGCTGCTTCTTCCTCCCAGTCTGTTTCTTCAGAGGAGAATTCTTCATCTGCTTCAGAGCTACTAGGAGCTGGCTCCCCGAGCCCATCCAGCGATGAGCACAGGCTCCTTTTCCTAGAGACCTCCGCTAATTGATCTTTCTTCTTTTCCCTTTTTCCTCTTTTTCTTCTAATCTCTCTCCAGGTATTCCTACCTAACCTTAACTTTTCCTCGGGTTCAAGACCCTTGGAAAGGCCTGTATACTTATTTTGTGTACCATATTTCCTCTTTGTTCCTACTCTCTCTCCCCACTTTACTTCTGATAGCTTGTCCTGAATTTCCTCTAGAATCCTCCCTGCCTTAACCACTTGATAACATGTGAAAAGGAACAAAAGGGCTTCTAACACTAGAAAAAATTCAAGGCCAAACATTTTCCACTTTACTTCTGATAGACTGTCTTGAATTTCCTTAGAAAGTTCAAGGCCAGGCTTACCTCGTAAAGCTGTACTCACTGGTACTCTCGTTCCCCAGCTGAAAAGTTCTGAATTCATACAGTTGAATCCTTCTTAACAGTCTGCTTTACGGGAACCTTTATTACCGCGACCCGCAGTTCTGGTTCTGGAATGAGGGATCTTCCTTGCGCCAGTCCCGAGTTTTTTCTCGTCCCGGAATTTCTCGTCCCGGAATTCGGCACCAATTGTTATTAGACGCGTTCTCACGCCCGGCCAGGAAGAACACCACAGACCAGAATCTTCTGCGGCAAAGCTTTATTGCTTACATCTTCAGGAGCCAGAGTGCAAGAAGCAAGAGAGAGAGAAAACGAAACCCCGTCCCTTTTTTAGGAGAGTTATATTTCGCCTAGGACGTGTCACTCCCTGATTGGCTGCAGCCCATCGGCCGAGTTGACGTCACGGGGAAGGCAGAGCACATGGAGTGGAGAACCACCCTCGGCATATGCGCAGATTATTTGTTTACCACTTAGAACACAGCTGTCAGCGCCATCTTGTAACGGCGAATGTGGGCGCGGCTCCCAACAACTAGATATTTGAGGTATCATTTCATTGTAAAGTGAAATGCTAATGTAATTCCTTCTATCCTTGGGTCTGTTAATCGCCTTTCGTAGGGAAGTCAATATTTCTCTGACAATATATATGTTTACTATTTTCAAGGAAATATTGAGTAATAAAACAAATTTACCTGGAGAAAAATTCATCTCCGTGTGTCATAATAAAAATAAATCTTAAGAAAATCAGAGAAAAGGAACTCTTTGATTCTTATATATAGAAACAAGTTTGTTATTATTATAAGCAATACTAGATAAAAATTTTTTAAGGATTTAATATTTCACGTGGCCTAAAATCCTTGTTCATGACCCAATCATAGAGAATATAATAAATATTGTTGTGAATTAATGAGCTTGCCTTACCACACCCATCTATGAGTCACCAGGAGTTGCATGAAGTCTCACAGCACAATGCAACATGAGACCTACCTAAAAATACCAAGTTTAAATCACTCATACTCATGGTTATGAAAACCTTGTCATGTCTGACCTCCAAATACCACTATTATCTTTTTATCAAGATTTAAAATTCAGGGAGTGAATAAACAGACTTTTTTGTTCCATTCAACAGCTCCTTGAGAACTGTCATGGCTATGATATAGTAATTATAAACAAAAGTTATATCAGTCTTAATTATTTGTGTCTGTTACAAAAGGTGCCAAATGTTTACTGGTTAGACTAGAAGGTTTGGGCAGCAGCAAGTTCAGAGATAAAACTAAAGCTAAAGGTCAGGGAGCTGGATGTCTTCTAATTGGTGGCCTCATGTCTTTATACTGTCAGGGAAGAGACGGTGAGAAGAGAGAACACTTATTTTACATGACGGTTTCCTATGGCTCTTGACATTTCCAACACCTTAGCAGTGAGGCCGAATGAAACCTGAAGCAATGAATGGGAAAGTTGAGGAAGGAGCAGCCCACACAGGAGAGCTCTCTCAGATGAATTAGCATTCAGAGATCTGATTGAAAAATGAAGCCAAAAGAAAGAACAAAACTTATAAGGAAATTACGATGATTGATAAAGACGGGATGTAGTTGATAGACAGGCAGGGTGAAAATGGTAAGTTCACTCGTCTCTGAATTCTAACAAGACTGTAAAAATTTACAATATAATTCTTTGGAATTTTTGACAGCTTAGAGATTATTAGGTTAAAGAAAATTAATATATATGAAACTTATAAAGTTTAATATCTTATATGCTAATTAAAGGACTCACCAGTATTCAGAAAGCAAAATCAAATACCTAGGATGACACATTCCATAACCAGAAAAGATATTTTGCAATTTCTTTGTATTATTAATTCATCAACATATGCTAATTGGATATGAATAAGATAAATGCATAAATGAAGGAATTATTTCAAAGCAAATGTAAATAGGAAAAGCTTTTACAGTGACTAAGTTTTTATTATCTTATTAGTATAGAGAAGCCATGTCATAAGCAAGAGTTTTAAAATATCTTTCATTCATTCATATGTCATGGTTATTATTTAATTTGCTCTCCAGCCCTCTTAGACAGCTTTTAATTTATTAGATTGGTAAAATACTTCTATCATGAAAACGCTAATTCAAAGCAATTTATAAAATTTGAAATGTGAACATTTTAACATCAAAATCATTTTTTAATTTACCTAGTTAAATTATTCTATTTTGCCCAAGCATGTATGCTGAAAATTCATGTGTGTGTATATGTTTGCATGTATATGGGTACATGTGTATGATGGCATACATGCTACGTGTATCTGAGGGTGCACATACACATTATGTGTGGAGGGATAAAGTTGATGCTGGCAATCTTTAGCTATCACTGTCCACTTGGTTCATTGATACAGAGTCTAACACTGAACTAGAAGACTACTGATCAGCTAGTCTAGAGAGCCACCTTATCCCAAGGATTCGCTGTCCCTGCCTTCAAAGTGCCAAGTTACATGCAGCCATAAGGACTGCCCAGCTTTCATTAGATTCTGGGAATACCAACTGTGGTTCTCGGCCTTGCATGCTGGATGCTTCATCCACTGAGAAACTTCCCCAGCTTTCTAACTGTATTAGTCAGGGTTCTCTAGAGTCACAGAACTTATGGATAGTCTCTAGATAATAAAGGAATTTATTGATGACTTACAGTCGGCAGCTCAATTCCCAACAATCGTTCAGTCACAGCTGTGAATGGAAGTCCAAGGATCTAGCAGTTACTCAGTCTCACGCAGCAAGCAGGCGAAGGAGCAGGAGCAAGAGCTAGACTCCCTTCTTCCAATGTCCTTATATTGTCTCCAGCAGAAGGTGTAGCCCAGATTAAAGGTGTGTTCCACCACACCTTTAATCCCAGATGAAAGGCGTAGCCCAGATTAAATGTGTGTTCCTTAAACTCGGAGATTCAATCTTCTGGAATTCATAGCCACTGTGGCTCAAGATCTTCAAACCAAGATCCAGATAAGGATCTCCAAGCCTCCAGATAAGGGTCACTGGTGAGCCTTCCAATTCCGGATTGTAATTCATTCCAAATATTGTCAAGTTGACAACCAGGAATAGCCACTACACTAACTAAACTCTTTCACACAATGAACATAAAATGTGTTAATAAATTCAAAATGGTTCAAGGAATCTGTGTATTTCTACCATATAAATGAGTAAAATGTGAAAAGGAACACTTTCTGGGAAGAGTTTGATGGCATATGCCTGTAATCCCAGCAACTGGGAGGCAGGGCACTAACGATCTTCTGGATAGGACTAGACACTAGGCATTATTTATCTGGTGAAGCCATTATAAACAATGTGCCTGTGTCAGTCAATGTCTGGCACCTCATGTTTATGCTTAGGGTACGTCAGCAAGATAATAGTTCTATTTGTAGCTGTTACTCTATTCCTGCCTGAACTGAGGTGTTAGGGCAGCTGATTTGGTATGAAGTAAAAACTACCAATCCCCTTCTGTTTTTATTCCATGTCCCTCATCACATACTTTCCTTAGACTCATACTGAGGTGCATTTCTTATGTACAGGTTTTAATGAGAATGATGCTCACCCCCAAAACACAACTTAGGGTGCTATTTGTTTGTTTCCTAACTGGTGAAACTGTTGGGGGAGGATTAGGTGGTGTGGCCTTGTTGGAGAAAGTGTGTCACTGCCCATGGGCTTTGAAGTTTCAACAGTCCATGAAGTTCTCAGTAAGCTGCTTCCCCTATGTGGATCAGTTGTAAGCTCTACTGCATCAACATCAAGTCTGCCTGCTGGCTGCCATGCTGGCTGCCAAAATGCTCTGGATCTGTGAACCCCCAAATAAACACTTTCCTTTATGTGTTGCCCTGTCATGGTGTTCTGCCAGGACATGAGAGAACCAACTAAGTAACCTAGGATCCCATTTGCTGGCACAGATTCAGCATATGGGAAGAGTTGGAGGAGATACTACAGGTTATATTGTCAAGAGCTTAAACAAAGGAGTGAATGATAAAGAAAGCTAAAAGCCCATGAGCTGATGTTTGTCTGCACAATATAGAATGCAACAGATTTGGGAAGGCTGCAAGTACAACAGTAAGAGGGAAAGCACATGAAAAGCACATGAAAAGCACATGAATTCTTGTAAGAATTTCCACTTCTCCCAATAGTGCTTGAAGGTCAGAGAGCCAGATGTGCTATTGCAAAGCCCAGGATTTCTGAATTCAGGGCAAGCCCACACAGTGAGTGGGATCATGTCTCAAACAAACAAACAAACAAACAAACAAACAAACAAACCCTGGACAAAACAAAAATGAAAACACATAATAACAAAGGCAAATAAGAAGGTAAAAGACTTATGATGATCATTCACAATTATTTACATTTTTATTTTAAAACTGAAACTTATTTGAAAGCTGAAACTTAGGTTATAATAAGAATATCTCATGGATGTTTGAGTAAAAGAAGGCACACATGGCAAAATGGTAGCTAGTGAAATGATTGATATGAGATAAATCATGAATTATTTTTTTCAGCAATTAACTATTATACACATATTTTAACTTCTAATGTTATAAAGAAGGTTGAAGATTACCAATTTGGAAATTAGATTCACCTTTTAGACTTAGGGAAAGAGATCATACAATGTGAAACTATGTTAAAATCAGTTGACAGCTATTCAGAAAATCTATTCATACATATATTTATATAATATTATGGCACTATATAAAGTAACATATTGTAATTCTTAATGCTGTAACATCACACTCACATGCACACACACACACAAACACACACAGATACACACACAATCAATGGGGAGTTAGCTGCTGACAGCACTTGAAAAAACTCTTAGAACAAGATAATTCTTAACATTTCATGATTAAGGACATTAGTGTAACTATTTTGCAAAATTCTCTATGACCTTTGTAATTTTTACTGAGTTGCAATATTCTCTTGAGGATCAAACCTATTAATAATATCATTAAAATAGATAAATGAGTATGCAAGAATATTTGTTCAGTCCAAGTTTGTTTAGTTTGGTACAAAATAGTATAATTATGAGTCATATAATAGACTGACTTTATTGGAAGCAACTAATCAAATGGAATGAGATTTTATACTAGATGAAAATACAGTCGTCCATAAAATAAGCCTGTCTGTATTTTGAGTTAAATTGTCTTTCCATTCTAGTTTCTCTCACTTTATAATGATGACATGAAAACTACCTTAAATATAGTGAATTAAATGTGAAGCTTTTCTTTCTGTTCCCATGTTTGGAATCTGAGCAAGCCAAGCTCTGACCGGATTCATGCTAGTGGCTCAGCATGTCTATGTTCTGTCTTCCTGACAAACCATGTCTTCTGTGACTTTGGTCATTAGATCACTCTCCACTTTCAATATACTTCCATAATTCTAAGCACGTGCACAGTTCTAGGGCCTTGGGCTTGGATGAATATGCTTGGGAGAAAAACTGTCTCATAGTAAATGCTCTGATCATTTCCTATATGAGGATAGAAGATTTAAGACCAACTACCTAAAAATAATGAGAATAAACACTATCTAATATTTACTATGTTGGGCACATTTTTGAATCATCTAATGTATTATATGAGATATTTATTACACCTATCTTTACCCCAAAGGAAACTTAGGGTTCATTTCCAAAGTCTAAGCTCAATGTATGCATCTTAGTCTGTGTTACTACAACAGAATTCATGAGACTAGATAAATAATAAAGGTATAAAAATATTTCTCTCAATTCTGAGGTCTGGAATGTCTAAGATGTAGGAGCTACCTCAAGTGAGGGCTATTTTGCTGAAACATGATAGAGCAGAAGGGACAAGAAGCTTGCAACGTCCAATCCTCCTCCTCTTGTTTTAGAGGCACAAATGCCTCTGTGTGATCCACATTCCCATGGCCTTCTATAATTCTAATCTTTGCAAAGATCTCACCTCTAATTCCCATCAATATAAGCATCTGAGTATGCATCTTCCAACACAAAAGCTTTTAGAGACATATTCTAACCTTAACAGTAGGCAGACAACAGACTATTCAGGTAGCTGTTGGATTTGCTAGGAGAAAGAAAAGGTTTAATGTAGAGTGGTAGGATCTGGGGTTGAGTCTCAGGTCCACAAGAAGGAAAGGCATGGTCATCTCCAGGACTCTTAGGAGGAAAAGGGAAGGAGGCAGTCTTGCTTCATGAGGAGGGTTAGTCAGCATGTGCACCATGCTACGTGGTTGAGAGAGGGAGCAGAGATAGGCCATATGACACAGTCACAGAGATGCTGGATCAAGGACTGGGACTTGTTTTTATGTAAATTCCTAAACCTGCATGAAATGGGTCAGAGGACAAGAGATTACAGGATATTAAATAAGCAGGCTTAAAGGGATGGCAGACTCTGCGGTCAGGTCAAAACTCTCTTTTTTATCATTGCAGTAAGATTTTTCTCACCTTGCTCAGGGCAACAAAATGCACACCAACTACACACACTCACACATATGAATATGATGCCATAAGTAAGTGAATGCTTGCCATGTGCTACACTGGAGACTTCAGTAATTTGGAGATGGGGTCTTATTTCAGACATTGAATGCTTTAGTAAGGAGTATGAGCTATGAATCCAAGAGGAGGGTGGAGGAAGCACTGTCCTTGGAGACTTGGCAATGGTACCTGCCTTTTATCACCCTTTGAATTTGGTAGAACTTGGGTGTAGACAGTTAATCAAGTTCTTGAATATTTCTGAAGTCCTTTGTGTCCTAACTGATTGTACATCTGTATCGGGTGAAAGCAGAAACTCAGGTATACACCTGGGGTTGCAGCAGGTTGCTGTTTTGATGTGCTCACAGTTATGAGTTCTATTTTATCTGCAGTGGGCAGGCAGAAGTAGAATATGATGTCAACAAGTAGGCCTTCGTTATTTCTCCCATAATCATATTGGAATATCGGTGCATTCCATACTCAGGGAAATACTCCTTGCAACACTCTTATCTTAAAGATAAATGCACAAAATGAAAGAGACAAGGCAGCAGTCTTAGAGATCAGTTCCTGTCTCTTGCTCTTGTAAGTTTGTGATTAAAGAGAGGCACTTCTGACTAGGTAGTCTCCTTTTGCAGACATATATCACCTGTCCTGTGTGTTCATCAACTCTTATTTTGGCCTAATTAAAGAAAAATTCTGCCTCCTCTATGTGCACCCTCCCATTGAACTCCTCTGGTTGTTCCTGAATTCCACTTATATATCTGAATGTGTCAGTGAAGTGTTTTGACTCATGTTTTACTCCCATGTCTTACATTCTACACCTACTTCCTGGGTACCATCCACTGGAAAGTGATGTGCTAGGCCACCACAGCTGTTCAGGTTGGCCTAACCAGTGTCAACAGTGACAGCCAGTGAGTGTCAAGATCAGAGATATCATTACTTCATTTAGTCTCCATCAGTCCTGGCCAGTGAGTGAAATTAGAATCACATTAGAGATGATGTTAGAAACCCTCAGTCTGAGGGCATTTTCTATTTGCATAAAATCAGAGATGAAGATTAATGCAGGGAACCTATATTGTTTTTAACTTATGATTCTTAAGCTACAGATTATGTTTTATAATAAAAAATCTGCTGAACTTTACTGAGCATATTTGAATATTAGGGATATAGACTATTAATTATTTTAATTTCTAAGAAGTTTCTAAGGAAGGTACTTAAGCTGTGGTCAATATTTAAACAATTATAAAATCATGTTAGCTTGATGACATCTGAGAAATTGATGCCATGTTCAGATTTCTGTACAAACCTGTACATGTAAACTTAGATCAGGTAATTTTAGAGAAGTTAATCCTCCCATTTCTCTCTGTATTACATGTAGATTATATTTCTAAATATCCTTCTGGGAAAGAGATTTGTCATGGTAAAGCCCCTACCTGGAGGAAATATGACTTTATATTTTAAAAGAAAATCAATTCTGTGTCACTAATATATTAACGGAGATGAGGAATCTAAACTTTTATATGCACAACAACACAGAATTCTTGTAAATTGCTGAAACATGAAATTTCCAAATAAACTTTATTATTGAAATGGATTTCTTTAGAGTATAAATGTGCAATATAACTTCTCAAACTTGTTAAACCATAAAGAATTGCAGCAATTTCATAACATGGAGTAGAGTGTATATAAAACCAGGTAGCGTAAAATCCTTGGCTGCTCAGCTGTTACCTGGAGACGGATGCACAGATCCGCAAATACTCACCCTATTGCTTTGCCTTTCATCCCCTGCACCAAAACAGTGGTGCTCACTTCCTCGGCCTCCGCAATGTACAAATTCCTTTAGTGATATGTGTTTTCAAAGCATTTCTTTCTCAGTAGAATATCTCTAGAATATTCAACTACTTACAGAGGAAGTCTCAATATTGTGTAGATTGCAGTGTTCCAAATCAAGGCCACGTGTCTATGAATATGTGAGCAGCAAAACTTGGCCTTAATCGATGGAAAAAAAGTAAAGAACACTATGTTGGATGAGTAGGGTCTGAGGTGAATCTCAAAGGATTTGGGGAAGAGAGTGAATATGGTTAAAACTCATGGAACAAAATCCTCGATGAAATAATAAATCAGTTCTGAAGTGTACCTTAATAAATTCTTCAAATGGGTTTGAAAAAGTTCTAATAATTTTTATCATTATAAAGGGATTTTGGATGCATCTGTAAACAGGTAATGTGGAGGAATACTTTAATGTCAAATATTGGGTGAATTTCAATGATAAAATATGTCTGTTAGGTTTAGGCTTCAAGAACATTGGCTTCTTCTTGCCAGTATTGTTGGCACTGCAGGCCATGCAGCAGAGCAAGAGAAGAACTGTTGGTGCACCTCCCTGCCTCTAAACTGAAAGATATTGACCAGCAACAAGATAACTTAGCTGTTATGATTCCAATTAGAGCACGATTAATTATGAACCGTGAGAATACCCTTCATATTTACATAAATCTATGTGATTCTATCCAGACCCCAACAGATATTTTAATAAGACATTTCATTTATTTATTCTGCAAATGTTCACTGTTCATGCTGGACCCTGATATAGCTGTCTCGTATGAGGCTATGCCAGTGCCTGGCAAATACAGAAGTGGATGCTCAGAGTCATCTATAAGATCCCAATGGAGAAGCTAGAGAAGGTACCCAAGGAGCTGAAGGGGTCTGCAACCCTATAGGTGGAACAACAATATGAACTAACCAGTACCCCAGAGCTCTTGACTCTAGCTGCCTATGTAGCAGAAGATGGCCTAGTTGGCCATCATTGGGAAGAGAGGCCCCCTGGTCTTGCAAACTTTATATGCCCCAATACAGGGGAACGCCAGGGCCATGAAGTGGGAGTGGGTGGGGAGAGGAGCAGGGCGGGGGAAGGGTATAGGGAACTTTCGGGATAGCATTTGAAATGTAAATAAAGAAAACATCTAATAAAAAAGAAATTAAAATTAAAAAAATAATACTTACTGCCTGGCTGTGGATAAGGTAGCTTACTGCCTGGCTGTGGGTAAGGTAGCTTACTGCCTGGCTGTGGATAAGGTACTCCAATCTTGATTCTACACTTTCTTCTCCTGTGGGCAGTTCTTTGTTTACTAACATATTCATGCCAGTCATAGTGGTATGGAGCCTTTCCAATGACCCCATTTTAACTTGATCACATGTTAAAGACTGTATTTCCCAAGAAAGTCATACTCTAAATCAAGGGGTTTGAAATTGCATATTTTTTTCTGAAAAATACACAGTTTAATTTATAGCAGATACCAAGGTGAATAAGACATAATCATAATCCCAACAGAGATCTTAATATTACAAAGTTTAAAATTTTGTAAAATCAGGGAAGTTGAAAGTATTTATAATTTTTTTTTAGATATCACTTGGAAAAAACTTATAGAATAGTAGTGTCTCCTTAGTTAGTTGTTCCCTTGATTTGAATGCACTGCCCTTTATTTCTTCTGTTTAGTTTTAGTTTGAAATTTGTCTGTCAGCTTTTAGGATAGAAATGCTTGTTTGCTTTCTGGAACAACATTGAAGAACAATTGAAGAACATTTTATCCATCATTTCTTTCTAAGGTGGTACCTATCTTTAAAGCTGATATTCTTGTAGACACCATAAAGGTGAATTTGGAAAGTTGAGGCTAATAATACTGTTAAAAGGTATATGATTGCAGTTATTTTGTTGCTGCTTTTTTTCTTGTTGATTGTGATCTTAGTGGAACTTTGTGTTTTATATAAAGCTTCATTTGATAGGAATACGATATAAGAATGTTCTAAATAAACAGGAGTAATATTTGTAAGAAGACAGGCTAAGTTTCTTATATTTTTTTATTTTTATTTTTGGTCATTTTCTTGCCTAGTAAGAAAATGTGACACATATTTAATAGTTATTTACAAAATAAAGCCATAACTCAAATTAAAAACACAATAACATAAAGCTAATATCATTAATTTTGCATAATTAGTAATTATATTAAGGAGGCTATTTGGTAGTATAAATCATTTAATAATAAAATATAAAAGTCACAATAATTATTTAAAGCCATAATCATATATATATATATATATATATATACACACACACACACATACACACACACACACACACACACACATATATATATATATACACACACATGATAGCATATATAGCAAAAATCACAATTTACTTAGAAGTGTTCATTATACTAATTTCAGTAATTAACAAACTAAATATACAACAAATAAATATTAGTATAATGTAAATATTATATTTTCAGATATTTCTCACATTTTACATTAAGCAAAACAAGGTTATACATTTTGCAGTGTCTCTGAAACTCAAACAATGATCTTTTAAGCATCTGTTTCTTTTGAAAATCTGTCAAAACTACTCAAAAATTCAATAAATAGAAATTGAAACACAATTTTTGAGTAGTTTTGCCACTCTCTATTTTCAATTTCTAATTGTTCGTAATAGTCTCTTGTTTGTATTTCAATGCTTTTAAAGTTGTAATCTCTCAAAAAAAGTAAAAGAGAATCTGTCAAAATAATCTCCTTGATTCTCTCAGTAATTTCACTAATAAATTTACTAAAGAATTTGTAAGTCTGATGAAAATATTTCCCATTAAAATTTTATCCCATATAAATTGATTCATTTCTGGTTTTGAATTATCATCATAAGGGCTTATGTGTTCATTCATACACTCATAAATTCAATAATTTAAACATTTTACCCCAAATTATTTTTATTAAACACATTTATTTTGATATAAGATATCTAACGAATAAATGGTTTTTGGCAAATTCACACATTCCTGAAGGTACCACAGGAATTTTCACACTATAAAAGATTTCTGTAATCCTCTAATTTCTCGATACATTTTTCAGTCAGTTACCGGTGCTGTAAATCCAGGTACAGTCTTCTGTACCTCTCTTCTGTCTCATCACCTTTGCTTTTGTAGAGTGTTGTATAAATGTAGCAATAAGTCTGCAGCTATCTGTAGCTGTTATCTTTACCTCAATACATTGTCCTCAAGGTACAATTAAGTGACACCTCTATTACAGTTGTTCAGTCTGCTCAAATTTAAGAAACTTAATTTTCCAGAAAAAGTTGATTCTTCCAATGTTGGATGTATTGTAAACACGTTAATTAGGAAAAAGTGGTTGATAGTACTATCAGAATATTTATACTGTCCTTCCATTTACATGTTCTGCCTGGGGGACTGCTTAAGTCTCCTGCTCTAATCATATAGACTTATATGCCTATGTTCCTTTGAGAACTTGATTACTTTCACATTCTTCTTTTTCCACAACTGACAGTCCTCTTCTGAGTGTCCTTTTCTGACGTACAATAGAGAATTTTGTGTTAACCTGAATAGGTTATAGTGTTTGGTCAAATTGGTCAAATATCTGTCTGGAAGTTTTTGTTTTTGTTTTTTTGTTTTTTGTTTTTTTTGTTTGTTTGTTTGTTTGTTTGTTTGTTTTAGGAGACAGGGGGTTAAATGTTAAGTAGGAAATCGGAGGACAATGAATAGTATAAGTTGTCCCTGTAATTGGATGGTTCATATCCAACCATTTGAAGTCTTGAATAGCAGAGCTATTTCTCTAAAGAGGCAATTCAGCCACAGCAGTGTAGAATAAGGACCTTCGCTGTTTCTCAATTGCAGATTTGGGTTTCAAGACTGCAATATCAATAGAATTTTGCCCCTGCCAGACTGATTGACAAAACTGTGATTTAGTTCCCCCTGCAATAGTGTAAGCCCACCGAGTTCCCCTAAGCCTCAATGGTAGAGAGTCTAGTGCAGCTGAACTTCAGCATCTTGATTTCCCAGAATACCTTTTCCCCCTCTTCATATTTGCTATACCCAGGCTGCTCATGGTATCTCGTGTTTGGAAAGTCGTACCTTGACCTTTTCTGTGGCAAAACATCGGGATGTTCTAGGAGTGATCAGTGTGAGGATGTGAAACTGAAGGATCTTTGTTGCTCCTCTCTTATTAGCCAATTGATTTTGTGCCTATGTGTTCTCCGGCAGCTGTTACGCACTGTCTGAAAGCAAAGGACAAGAGGGTTTCCTATTCCTCTTCTAGCAGAATACAATTGTTGCTTCCATGAGGCAATGTGTGAGAAACACAGGGGATTTCTGCCCACACCGTGAGGGAGAGCACTTAGATCCCCAGTCTCATCCCATCTCTTATGTGAAGATACGGTGGGAGTCTGTAGGGCAGGTGTTGTTTTCCCTGCACCATGACAGTCTAGATTCTGTCCTTTCATTAGACCCTTGTGTGCCACATTGTTTTTATATAACTTGAGACAATCTAAAGTCATCAGAGAGGAAGGAGCATCAAATGAGAAAATACCTCCATGAGATCAGGCTGTAGAGGAGCCTGTAGGGCATTTTCTTTATTAGTGATTGATGGGGGATGGGACGGCTCACTGTAGGTGGTGCCATCCAAGGGCTGGTGGTACTAGGTTCTATAAGAAAGTAGGTTAAGCAAACCATGGAAAGGAAGCCAATAAGCAGCATCCCTCTATGACCTCTGCACTGTCTCCATCTCCTGCCTCTAAACACCTGTGCTACTTGAGTTTCTGTCCTAACTTGCTTTGGTGATGAATGGAAGTAGAAGCTGAACAAACCCTTTCCTCTCCACGTTGCTCTGGTAATGGTTGCAAAAGAGTTATAATTTTGTACTTTATTTATTCTCATCCTTGGGACTGGAGTGTGGTTCTTATAAGCTGTCTATTTTTAAAGTGAGTAGAATTTTTTATAGGAAATGTTAAAACATTTTTATTGATTACTCAATTTGACATTATAGTCCAAAGAAGCAAGTTTTCAATCTTTAAACAACCCCATACATTTTTCCCCAAATGTAGAAATTTCATAGTTTTCTTACATGTTATTTTTAACTCAAAATGTTAGTAATGTAATCAATGCTTCAAAGGCTAGAAATGCCCCTTTTTCAGGGAGAAGTCTAGGATGGTCATGAACATGTTGCAACCATCTTACCAACAAGAGAATTACAATCTATTTCTGTAAATGGATGAATATAAAATTGAATGAATGTACTAGTATTCATTATTAGGTTAAACAGCATTAACGACACTTGGATATCAAATGTGCAGATGCCAGGAAAGAAAAAAAAATGTTTAAGGTAAAGCATGTTCTGTGCTAAATTGTGGTAAAATAAATACATAGTCTCTTCTCCCGGATCAGCCTCTTCTTCTCAAGCAAACACACATTTCATTTGAGGTAAACATCTAACCAGCTTTCTTTAAAACAATTATAAATATACTTTTAAAAAATACACACATATTTTTAATTGGCATATAATTCGTATGCAAATTTATTGAGTAGAGTGGGAAAGATTTGGTAAGGTCCAATTCATCTGTTTATTCTTTTATTGTCAATGTCTAAGAAATCATCACCAAAATCAATATGGAGATTCCCTCTAGTGGTTTTTTTGTTTGTTTGTTTTGATTAACTTTGTAACAGTTGTACACTTTAACAAGCAAGGAATGACATTTCAGGGGTAAGATTTGGTAGGGACAGCTCACTAGGATTACCTCTGTCAATTATCCAGCACTGGACCTTAGTCCCAGCTGTGTTTAATCCTAGGTCATTGCACAGACAAATACGATTCTTGGACAAGCTGTGGTTCATCTGCATAGACCACTCATTAGCACATGGGCTTTGTAACTTTGCTCTATTTTTGAGCCTCGCTTTGACCAATAGACATCTCCTTGCATTGTTACATCTTTGTTCCTGTCATCTGGTCCATCTGCCTTTCTACGTGCCTTGCTCTCATGCCAAGGCTGAAGTTTTTCTCATTCTGTGTCCTTGCCTTGTCCTGATGATTTCTCAAAGACCAGAATTCATCGATTAGGTTCCTGAAACAACTGCATGCTCTCTGCATGACAGCTTCAACCTCTGCCCAGCGCTCTTCCCCATCACCACCCACCCCTGCTGACACTCTCATTTATTGGAGACTGTTGACCCATATCATCTAACTACCTCCTTGCAGTTCTTGTTCTGGCTTCTCCTTGTTCGACTTCATCACCTGCCTCATGAGGCCATCTCTCAGCTGCAAGAATGGTAGTGCTTATTTTATAACAGGAGGGTAGGAATTATGAAATACCAGAGAAAATAATTACTGTTCTATAACACTCAACTAATTAAATGTCATAGTTGGAAGGACTGGATTCTGTGGAACAGAGAAGTACAGCTTCTGCCCTTTATTTTTTTTTTCAGAATAATCTACTTAACATGTTTGTTTCTTTGTTTCTTTGCTTGCTTTTGTTTTCCCCTATATTCTTGCCTGTTGGCAGTGAAAATTTTCAGGGTTCAGAAGGAAGAGAAATGAAAAGAGCAAACTCCCATCTTGCAATCCAGTGAGGCAGCTGACCCTCTTAACAATGTTCCAAGCCCTCTTCTTCAACAATACAAAAATGCCCACATACACATACATATTCATAAACACATGCTAGTTAATGGTTTTATAAGCATGTATAAACTGGAAGGAAAATAAAAGCAAGTAAACACACATATCACCATGCTTTATCTGTCATAACCTAACAATGATTATGGTATATTTGTTATTGAATCTATTTACCAATCCTTTAGGAAAGGTGTACCCTAATCATAATCATCAGTAAATGATAGACATTTTGCACTTCTAAGGGTTATACTCAGCACTACAAATCTTAACACTCACGATGTTAAACCAAGAGCAAAGTCTATGTTTGAAAAATAGGACCATAGCAGTTGAATATTAATGTACATTTTAATTATTCCTAAATTATATGCAGTAGCTCCTGTTTACTTTTCACGTGTAATAAAAGTCAGCCTAATAAGATTTGCAGAGAGTGCTAACTTTATCGTCGCCCTCCGCTCATCCTCAGTTCTCAACACAGTCCTGGCTCCAGTAGGAATTCTACTGCACCCCAGTCATCATTCAGCAAAGTCAGATTTGGTAGGACTTTGAAATATTTTATCTCCATAGGTCTACCACATGACAGGATATCATCTCAGCCTTTTGCTAGGTCTGCAACTAAACAACCTAAGTGAGATAAAGCCAGGTGATGTCTGAAAGTCCTAGCCCGGAACCTTCCACAACCCCTCTAGAGAACATTATGCTGCACTCCTTTGCCAGTTGTGCGTCTGCTAAGTCATTCTCTGTCCCAGAGGCTCCTATGATATGTCTCCACTCTTTCTCCTCACCTGCTGGCTGAGGAGATTCCCATGTTTTGAGGGAGTAACTTTTCTATGAAAGCTAGGATTTTACAGTAGTTGGGTAGCCAACATACTCTGTCAAATGTATCAAATATATCTCTGAATGACTTGTCTCAATGAACGGTGTAGCACCATCGTGTCCAAGAATTCCCCTTTACCTTGTAACTTTGTTCTACTGAATTCCCAATGATTCTTAGATATAATTTTCATCAGAATTCTCACTGTAATGTTAACAGGTCCCAATATTATTATACTAATCTTATAACTGCAAGCTATTTTAACATCCATTTTTTTTTATTCTCAGTTCACTCTGACAGGAATGTCCGGTACTGCATCCTAACTTTCACTTAAGCAACTTGAGTAAACAAGGAGAAGGCCAGCAGTCGATAGTCTGACAAGCCTCCAAGTACCCAGTCTTTCATGTTCACAGTCTTAGGATACATAAGTCTGCCAGAATCTGGAGAATATTTATCTTTCAATGAACATTTTTCTTTTGCTCTTAATGGGTTCTGTTCTTCCTCACTAATGGCCCATGAACTAATAACACACTGCATCTTTGATTATCCTGGACCCATCCATCTACTACAGACTGTCTTAGTCACTGTTCTGTCACTGTGAAAAAACACCATGGGCATGGGCATGACAACTCTTGTGAAAGAAAGGATTTAATTTAGGGTTTATTGTTTCAGAAGTCTAGTCGTTTATCATCATGGTTGGGAGAATGGTGGCATGTGGACAGGTGCTGGAACAGTAGCTGACAGCTCTACATCCAGATCCACTGGCAGCAGGAAGAGAGCCTGGGCCTGCCATGGGCATTTGAAACCCCAAAGCCCACTCCCTAATGACATATTTCTTCTAACAATGCTATACCTACTTAAACAAGGCCAAACTCCCTAATCCTTCTAATCCTTTTAAATAGTGCCACACCCTGGTGACTGAGCATTCAAATACCTATGGGTGTCATTTTTATTCAAACCACCATATATTCTCTTAGGAAAAACATTCAAATATGGGTCTATCCATAACTACCTACTAATGTTTACATTATTAAATATTAAACATTGCCACAGGAAAATGTTTGCACACATATGTAAAATATACAAATAATAAACAAATTGGTAGTTCTGACTTTTCCTAAATAAAATCTTGTCAAGAAGGATTTTCCCATTTTTTATTAACAATTTTGCTTTTCCTCAGCTTTCTTCACTTCTTCGATTAGGTTTTTCAGCCTCTACATTGGCTCTCAAGCTCTTTAACAAAACTCTCTATTATCAGTAAATGACCTTACTGTGTGATTCACAGAAAATGTTAGTTTCTTAAACAAAATTTCTCTTTCTCCATCTCTTCTCCACACCAAATAGCTTAATAATTCTATATTAATACTGTAATATAATCAGTTGTTTACTGTACCCTTAGATGAAAACACTTCCTCCAAAGGCATCGTTTTATTAGAAGAGACATTTAAAATTATTGACCTTAGTGCTGGAGAGATGGCTCAGCTGTTAGGAGCACCTACTGCTCCTCCAGAGTTCCTGAGTTCAATTTCCAGCAACCACATGGTGGCTCACAAACATCTGTAATGGGATCTGATGCCCTCTTCTGGTATGTCTGAAGAGAGCAATGATATAGATAGATAGATAGATAGATAGATAGATAGATAGATAGATAGATAGATAGAAAGATAGATAGATGATAGATAGATAGATAGATAGATAGATAGATAGATAGATAGATAGAGAGCAAGCAAGCAAACAAAGAAACAAAAACCCCAAACAAACAAAAATTCTTGACCTTAGATGCTAACTCTTGAATAAATAGACAATAATCTTGCCAAAACCAGCTTTCTCTTCCCATCTTTAGTTATTGAATCCCAGCCTCTAACTAAAAGAGTGCCTTCTTCCCATAACCAGACTGCTTCAAATAATCCTTCAACTCCACAAATTTGTTTACCAGATTAGAATACTTTGATATTTGCAGAAATTCTCTAATAATGGGTTAGAATATCAAGTCCAGATTATTGGACCAAAAGTGAGGTCATTTTCATGCTTGCTATGACAACAAGGATAAGAACTCTGCCATAAAGAATAAAATAGACCATGCTGAGCAGGTGAATACTGGGGCTGTCTGTACAATGAGAAGGCAGAGGACCCTTTTAAAGCTCCATCTTTCTAACTCCAGATAAGGAAGTTTCTGATTCTACCTATAAAGTCTCTATCAATAACTCGTGCTGTGCTGAAATTTGTTCTGATTTCCTGAAGTGTAGAATACAGGTGTGATAGATAACACATTTGGCATGACAAAAGCCAAAACTTCTTAAGTTTTTGACACCTAGGTTTCATTGTCTTCTTTGTACTCTCCTTTGATTTTATTTCTGTAACTTATTCATTAACACATCTCTTAATATTCTGTAACATTTAACGTGTGTGTGTGTGTGTGTGTGTGAAAGAGAGACTGTGTGTGGATATATGCATTCTAAAGTATTCTTTAGAACATCCCAATGTTCTTCTCTACAGAATAAGGCCATTCACAAACATCTGCAACTTTACAACCCTTTCATTCTTAAAATCATTCTGTGTGTTTGCTTATGGCTCTCTTTAACCCTGTAGATTTCTGTGTTCCATGACTTACAGGTTAAGTTGGTCAATGCTACTTGTAAATAGTGCTTAGAACAATCCTTACTGCATAGTAAGTAGGCCAAAGTTCTTACTCATGGAGCAGTTTTCTCATAGTTCTCAACATCCATAGTTCCCTACTACATTGATGCCACAGCTATAGATCCTACTCCCTTGTGTTTTATTTTCCTATGTCTTTCGACTTAAATTAAAAGGGATTCTGTGCTCAAATTAGCAGAATATTATACCAAGACAGGACAGGCTGGGGATATGAGTGATAAAATTTCTTTGGCAGTCTAAGACCGGTTGAACAATACATATAAAACATACATTAAAGATACATTCACAAGTCTTTCAATATAAAAAGACTAATAAACCAAGAATCCTTAATTCTAACAAATTAAATCATTATACTGATATTAGCCCAGAAACTTAGAATACCCAAGATACAAGATACAATTTGCTAAACACATGAAACTCAAGAAGAACGAAGACCAAAGTGTGGACACTTAGCCCCTTCTTAGAACTGGGAACAATACACCCATTGAAGGAGTTACAGAGACACAGTTTGGAGCTGAGATGAAAGGATGGACCATCTAGAGACTGCCATATCTGGGGATCCATCCGATAATCAGCTTCCAAACGCTGACACCATTGCATACACTAGCAAGATTTTGCTGTAAGGACCCAGATATAGCTGTCTCTTGTGAGACTACGCCGGGGCCCAGGAAACACCTAAGTATATGCTCACAGTCAGCTATTGGATGGATCACATGGCCCCCAATGGAGGAGCTAGAGAAAGTAACCAGGGAGCTAAAAGAGATCTGCAACCCTATAGGTGGAACAACAATATGAACTAACCAGTACTCCCCAGAGCTCTTGTCTCTAGCTGCATATATATCAGAAGATGGCCTAGTTGGCCATCAGTGGAAAGAGAGGCCCATTGGTCGTGCAAACTTTATCTGCCTCAGTACAGGGGAAGGCCAGGGCCAAGAAGTGGGAGTGGGTGGGTGAGGGAGTGGGTGGGGGAGCGTGTGGGGGATTTGGGGATAGCATTGGAAATGTAAATGAAATAAATACCTAATAAAAATAATTAACCAATCAGATTTATGTATCAATTAAAAAAAAGAATTAATATATGTGGGCTCAACTTTATGTTTAGTCTGATGAGAACTCCTCCATAAATTGAGACATGGCTCAATTGTTAACTTATGACTGCCATAAGAAAAATGTTTCAATACTTTGTGATATTAATTTTTATCTTTCATAACCTCAGCTCAGTTATCAGCATCTCAAAGAAGCCCTGCTTGTAATTTAGCCCCTCATCTATAGTTACTTTTGCTCATGGTAAAAATTTGGTTAAGTTTTATCGATTTTGATCCTTGTATTTCCATCAACTCGGTGCCCTGAAGATGAGAATATACTAGAATAAAGGAGATAGTATTCCAGGTGGCAATTAGATACATGAGATGGAGGTCGATGGGAGAAGTGGGCTGAATGGGGTGTGCATGTGAGATGCATCTTGATATACATAAGGAGAAGACTATATAGGGAAATGTTGTTGAATGGAATAAACCAGTAGTCCAATGATTACTGATGTATACAGAACACCCACTACCCAATAGGCTAACAAGAAATGAAAAGAAAATATGGAGTATGGCATAGAAATAATGAATGATCCCCTTTAAGAAGGTGGGAATAGCCTGTTCTGCCACAGGGTTCTCAGAGATTAAGATCAAAATGACTTGTTGTTTATCAAGGAAGGCTCAGAGTTTAGAACAAGTAGCTCTAACAATTAACAGAAGCGAGTATTTCCTGACATATTAAGATGATAATTCAAATGTGCAGGGAAGATGAGAAAGTGAGATATGAAGGAGGAGATGATGCCAAGGACTAAAGAAAACCACAGGAAAAGATGAGAAACACACGCATGGAAAGCTGTGCGTGCATCTGTGCATGTGTAAGCATTCTTAATTAGCTATAGCATGCACTGTTTAGCAAAAAAAAAAAAAAAAAGAAAAAAAAAAAAAAAAAAGAAGAAGAAGAAGAAAAAAGAAAATAAACCTGGCCATCACTTTGGCTTGTCCTTGAAAAAATCTAAACGAAAGAACTTGTTATTTTAACTTGTTAAAGTCAGGTATATAATTTGTTATGAAATTGTACATGATTTTCATAGCTTGCTTGCCATATTTATGACTATTTAAATCATTTATGTCTTAACTGAGTAACTATATCATACATTTCTAGGCTTATACTTAATGTACATAATGATTTAAAATTATCAGTATTTATGAGTCTATTGCCCTTTAGAAAATAGCAAATATCAATACGTAAAAGACAAATATTGGCCTCACGAATTAAAACATGTCAGTGGGGGGAATTTCTTGTGAAGTTTCTTCTTCTAATGAAGAAAAATACTAGTTTAAGGGAATATTTGAAACAAATGAGAATAAATTTAATTTCCCAGCCTTATTTTTCTTAACACTCTCCATCCTTACTGACTTCATGTTTCTTATCAGTCATGCCATCATATACAAAGTATCATTTTGATTTAATATAATTATTCAAGACAATTTTAAAGTACCTTAACTGAAATGTTTACCTGACTGGTGCATGCTTTGCTATCTTACAGCAAAGTCAAAGGATGTACTCATGGCGCGTGTCAAGGATATAACCCAGGCCTCCACCTGTGACCCTAACTTAATCTTCCCAATGGGAATATCACTTCTCACTTGAAAAGCAATCAGCATTAGTTGTTTTTGTTTTTATAGGATAGTGTTCTCTGTAGTAGTTTAAAACTCTGAAAAGTCATGCTAACCCATGAGTAATACCTCATACTAATAAAAGAACTATTGATTTCAAACTAACAATCAAGTCAGACATAAAACCTGTGTGACATTCTCCATTTATTTCACATTTGAAGAATGACTACACTTTATTAACTACTAGTATATTTTAATGAGTATTTCAAAAGCATTATTGCTATACTGTGTAACCTTGTATTTATAACTTGTTATAATGTGCAGGACTTTGACTTTTAACTATGGTTTAGGTATTACACTCACCACTGTTATATGAAGTAGTTTTAAAAATTCAAGATAATTGGAACTGTGAGCCAGCTCATTTGAGTCATAGGCATTATGTCGTGCTTCTATATTTGGGTTCTTTTTTATTTAATAAACTTGAAAGCCTATGAGTTGGTATTATCATAAAACTCTAAAATGTGAGCTTGGAAAGGGACTCTTGGACATCTCAAAGTTAATTTCTACCAAGACATGTTATCCAACAGTGCTGGTGAGTGCACTACAACACGAAACCTCACACACGTATGTCAAGTCAGGCCTTACGCGTGTTAGACAAGTGCTGCACTACTGAGCCCTATCACTGGCCCTCATGTTTTTTCTTCTGTAGAATGAACAGTGTGTGAGGTTTCATGATAGAGAGCTTGTCCAGGATGTAGCAGTTCCTGAGTTCTATTCTCAGCACTATAAAAATGATGAATGATGGTGTTGATGCTCATGATGCTGATGTTGATGGAACGATGCTGATGATGGTATGACGATAATTATTATGATGACTATGATGGTGATAATGATGATAAAACCCTTAATACCGACCTTTCTTCAGGGATCATGTAACACTACACTCAAAGTGGATCTCAGTATCCACTATTAAGTTATTTTTGTGATTATTTTCCTTTCCATAAAAAAATTGGATGGTTATATCCACTGTATAATTATGTTATGAGCCTAATACAGATACTGAGACTATTAGCCCTAGAAGCCATGACAAAACTAATGACTACTAATTCCTTTCCATAAAAAAATTGGATGGTTATATCCACTTTATAATTATGTTATGAGCCTAATACAGATACTGAGACTATTAGCCCTAGAAGCCATGACAAAACTAATGACTACTAATTCCATTAATATAGTTATCAGAACACTTTCATATTCTTGTTCATAAATGTTAGGCACTGGTGGCATAAAACAATACAAATTATGAAAAAAAATAAGAAACAAAGAATTTGGGTGATTCAACAAAGAAAAAGTGAGCAAATTCAACCCTGATTGATCACTTTGCATGTTCAAATTTTGAAAACCTCTTTCAAGAAATCATGGATATTCTCAATACACTTCTTTTTTTTTTTTTTTTTTTTTGTGGTACTGTTGTTTTTTTTTGTTTTTTTTTTTTTTTTTTAATTAGGTATTTAGCTCATTTACATTTCCAATGCTATACCAAAAGTCCCCCTTACCCACCCACCCCCACTCCCCTACCCACCCACTCCCCCCCTTTGGCCCTGGCGTTCCCCTGTACCGGGGCACACAAAGTCTGCGTGTCCAATGGGCCTCTCTTTCCAGTGATGGCCGACTAGGCCATCTTTTGATACATATGCAGCTAGAGTCAAGAGCTCAGGGGTACTGGTTAGTTCATAATGTTGTTCCACCTATAGGGTTGAAGATCCCTTTAGCTCCTTGGGTACTTTCTCTAGCTCCTCCATTGGGAGCCCTGTGATCCATCCATTAGCTGACTGTGAGCATCCACTTCTGTGTTTGCTAGGCCCCGGCATAGTCTCACAAGAGACAGCTACATCTGGGTCCTTTCAGTAAAATCTTGCTAGTGTATGCAATGGTGTCAGCATTTGGAAGCTGATTATGGGGTGGATCCCTGGATATGGCAGTCTCTACATGGTCCATCCTTTCATCTCAGCTCCATACTTTGTTTCTGTAACTCCTTCCATGGGTGTTTTGTTCCCACTTCTAAGGAGGGGCATAGTGTCCACACTTCAGTCTTCATTTTTCTTGAGTTTCATGTGTTTAGGAAATTGTATCTTATATCGTGGGTATCCTAGGTTTTGGGCTAGTATCCACTTATCAGTGAGTACATATTGTGTGAGTTCCTTTGTGATTGTGTTACCTCACTCAGGATGATGCTCTCCAGGTCCATCCATTTGGCTAGGAATTTCATAAATTCATTCTTTTTAATAGCTGAGTAGTACTCCATTGTGTAGATGTACCACATTTTCTGTATCCATTCCTCTGTTGAGGGGCATCTGGGTTCTTTCCAGTTTCTGGCTATTATAAATAAGGCTGCTATGAACATAGTGGAGCATGTGTCCTTCTTACCAGTTGGGGCTTCTTCTGGATATATGCCCAGGAGAGGTATTGCTGGATCCTCCGGTAGTACTATGTCCAATTTTCTGAGGAACCGCCAGACTGATTTCCAGAGTGGTTGTACAAGCCTGCAATCCCACCAACAATGGAGGAGTGTTCCTCTTTCTCCACATCCTCGCCAGCATCTGCTGTCACCTGATTTTTTGATCTTAGCCATTCTCACTGGTGTGAGGTGGAATCTCAGGGTTGTTTTGATTTGCATTTCCCTGATGATTAAGGATGTTGAACATTTTTTCAGGTGCTTCTCTGCCATTCGGTATTCCTCAGGTGAGAATTCTTTGTTCAGTTCTGAGCCCCATTTTTTAAGGGGGTTATTTGATTTTCTGAGGTCCACCTTCTTGAGTTCTTTATATATGTTGGATATTAGTCCCCTATCTGATTTAGGATAGGTAAAGATCCTTTCCCAGTCTGTTGGTGGTCTTTTTGTCTTATAGACAGTGTCTTTTGCCTTGCAGAAACTTTGGAGTTTCATTAGGTCCCATTTGTCAATTCTCGATCTTACAGCACAAGCCATTGCTGTTCTGTTCAGGAATTTTTCCCCTGTGCCCATATCTTCAAGGCTTTTCCCCACTTTCTCCTCTATAAGTTTCAGTGTCTCTGGTTTTATGTGAAGTTCCTTGATCCACTTAGATTTGACCTTAGTACAAGGAGATAAGTATGGATCGATTCGCATTCTTCTACATGATAACAACCAGTTGTGCCAGCACCAATTGTTGAAAATGCTGTCTTTCTTCCACTGGATGGTTTTGGCTCCCTTGTCGAAGATCAAGTGACCATAGGTGTGTGGGTTCATTTCTGGGTCTTCAATTCTATTCCATTGGTCCACTTGTCTGTCTCTATACCAGTACCATGCAGTTTTTATCACAATTGCTCTGTAGTAAAGCTTTAGGTCAGGCATGGTGATTCCACCAGAGGTTCTTTTATCCTTGAGAAGAGTTTTTGCTATCCTCGGTTTTTTGTTATTCCAGATGAATTTGCAAATTGCTCCTTCTAATTCGTTGAAGAATTGAGTTGGAATTTTAATGGGGATTGCATTGAATCTGTAGATTGCTTTTGGCAAGATAGCCATTTTTACAATGTTGGTCCTGCCAATCCATGAGCATGGGAGATCTTTCCATCTTCTGAGATCTTCTTTAATTTCTTTCTTCAGGGACTTGAAGTTTTTATCATACAGATCTTTCACTTCCTTCGTTAGAGTCACGCCGAGATATTTTATATTATTTGTGGCTATTGAGAAGGGTGTTGTTTCCCTAATTTCTTTCTCAGCCTGTTTATTCTTTGTGTAGAGAAAGGCCATTGACTTGTTTGAGTTAATTTTATATCCAGCTACTTCACCGAAGCTGTTTATCAGGTTTAGGAGTTCTCTGTTGGAATTTTTAGGGTCACTTATATATACTATCATATCATCTGCAAAAAGTGATATTTTGACTTCCTCTTTTCCAATTTGTATCCCCTTGATCTCCTTTTGTTGTCGAATTGCTCTGGCTAATACTTCAAGTACTATGTTGAAAAGGTAGGGAGAAAGTGGGCAGCCTTGTCTAGTCCCTGATTTTAGTGGGATTGCTTCCAGCTTCTCTCCATTTACTTTGATGTTGGCTACTGGTTTGCTGTAGATTGCTTTTATCATGTTTAGGTATTGGCCTTGAATTCCTGATCTTTCCAGAACTTTTATCATGAATGGGTGTTGGATCTTGTCAAATGCTTTTTCTGCATCTAACGAGATGATCATGTGGTTTTTGTCTTTGAGTTTGTTTATATAATGGATTACATTGATGGATTTTCGTATATTAAACCATCCCTGCATCCCTGGAATAAAACCTACTTGGTCAGGATGGATGATTGCTTTAATGTGTTCTTGGATTCGGTTAGTGAGAATTTTATTAAGAATTTTTGCATCGATGTTCATAAGAGAAATTGGTCTGAAGTTCTCTATCTTTGTTGGATCTTTCTGTGGTTTAGGTATCAGAGTAATAGTGGCTTCATAAAATGAGTTGGGTAGAGTACCTTCTACTTCTATTTTGTGAAATAGTTTGTGCAGAACTGGAGTTAGATCTTCTTTGAAGGTCTGATAGAACTCTGCACTAAACCCGTCTGGTCCTGGGCTTTTTTTGGCTGGGAGACTATTAATAACTGCTTCTATTTCTTTAGGTGATATGGGACTGTTTAGAAGGTCAACTTGATCCTGATTCAACTTTGGTACCTGGTATCTGTCCAGAAATTTGTCCATTTCGTCCAGGTTTTCCAGTTTTGTTGAGTATAGCCTTTTGTAGAAGGATCTGATGGTGTTTTGGATTTCTTCAGGATCTGTTGTTATGTCTCCCTTTTCATTTCTGATTTTGTTAATTAGGATTTTGTCCCTGTGCCCTTTAGTGAGTCTAGCTAAGGGTTTATCTATCTTGTTGATTTTCTCAAAGAACCAACTCCTCGTTTGGTTAATTCTTTGAATAGTTCTTCTTGTTTCCACTTGGTTGATTTCACCCCTGAGTTTGATTATTTCCTGCCGTCTACTCCTCTTGGGTGAATTTGCTTCCTTTTTTTCTAGAGCTTTTAGATGTGTTGTCAAGCTGCTAGTATGTGCTCTCTCCCGTTTTTTCTTGAAGGCACTCATAGCTATGAGTTTCCCTCTTAGAAATGCTTTCATTGTGTCCCAAAGGTTTGGGTACGTTGTGGCTTCATTTTCATTAAACTCTAAAAAGTCTTTAATTTCTTTCTTTATTCCTTCCTTGACCAAGGTATCATTGAGAAGAGTGTTGTTCAGTTTCCATGTGAATGTTGGCTTTCTGTTATTTATTTTGTTATTGAAGATCAGCCTTAGTGCATGGTGATCTGATAGGATACATGGGACAATTTCAATATTTTTGAATCTGTTGAGGCCTGATTTGTGACCTATTATGTGGTCAATTTTGGAGAAGGTACCATGAGGTGCTGAGAAGAAGGTATATCCTTTTGTTTTAGGATAAAATGTTCTGTAGATATCTGTCAGATCCATTTGTTTCATCACTTCTGTTAGTTTCAGTGTGTCCCTGTTTAGTTTCTGTTTCCATGATCTGTCCATTGGTGAAAGTGGTGTGTTGAAGTCTCCCACTATTATTGTGTGAGGCGCAATGTGTGCTTTGAGCTTTACTAAAGTTTTTTTAGTGAATGTGGCTGCTCTTGTATTTGGAGCATAGATATTCAGAATTGAGAGTTCCTCTTGGAGGATTTTACCTTTGATGAGAATGAAGTGTCCCTCCTTGTCTTTTTTGATGACTTTGGGTTGGAAGTCAATCTTATCAGATATTAGGATGGCTACTCCTGCTTGTTTCTTCATACCATTTGCTTGGAAAATTGTTTTCCAGCCTTTCATTCTGAGGTAGTGTCTATCTTTTTCTCTGAGATGAGTTTCCTGTAAGCAGCAAAATGTTGGGTCTTGTTTGTGTAGCCAGTTTGTTAGTCTATGTCTTTTTATTGGCGAGTTGAGACCATTGATGTTAAGAGATATTAAGGAAAAGTAATTGTTGCTTCCTGTTATTTTAGTTGTTAAAGGTGGCATTCTGTTCTTGTGGCTGTCTTCTTTTAGGTTTGTTGAGGGATTACCTTCTTGTTTTTTCTAGGGCGTTGTTCCCGTTCTTGTATTGGTTTTTTTCTGTTATTATCCTTTGAAGGGCTGGATTCGTGGAGAGATAATGCGTGAATTTGGTTTTGTCGTGGAATACTTTGGTTTCTCCCTCTATGATAATTGAGAGTTTGGCTGGGTATAGTAGCCTGGGCTGCAGTTTGTGTTCTCTTAGTGTCTGTATAACATCTGTCCAGGCTCTTCTGGCTTTCATAGTCTCTGGTGAAAAATCTGGTGTAATTCTGATAGGCTTGCCTTTATATGTTACTTGACCTTTTTCCCTTACTGCTTTTAGTATTCTATCTTTATTTAGTGCATTTGATGTTCTGATTATTATGTGTCGGGAGGAATTTCTTTTCTGGTCCAGTCTATTTGGAGTTCTGTAGGCTTCTTGTATGTTCATATGCATCTCATTCTTTAGATTTGGGAAGTTTTCTTCAATAATTTTGTTGAAGATGTTTGCTGGACCTTTGAGTTGAAAATCTTCATTCTCATCCACTCCTATTATCCGTACGTTTGGTCTTCTTATTGTGTCCTGGATTTCCTGGATATTTTGAGTTAGGATCTTTTTGCATTTTCCATTTTCTTTGATTGTTGTGCCGATGTTCTCTATGGAATCTTCTGCACCTGAGATTCTCTCTTCCATCTCTTGTATTCTGTTGCTGATGCTCAAATCTATGGTTCCAGATTTCTTTCCTAGGGTTTCTATCTCTAGTGTTGCCTCGCTTTGAGTTTTCTTTATTGTGTCTACTTCCCTTTTTAGGTCTAGTATGGTTTTGTTCATTTCCATCACCTGTTTGCATGTTTTTTCCTCTTTTTCTGTAAGGACTTCTACCTGTTTGATTGTGTTTTCCTGTTTTTCTTTAAGGACTTGTAACTCTTTAGCAGTGTTCTCCTGTATTTCTTTAAGGATTTATTAAAGTCCTTCTTGATGTCCTCTACCATCATCATGAGATATGCTTTTAAATCTAGGTCTAGGTTCTCAGGTGTGTTGGGGTTCCCTGGACTGGGCGAAGTGGGTGTGCTGGGTTCTGGTGATGGTGAGTGGTCTTGGTTCCTGTTAGTAAGATTCCTCCATTTACCTTTCGCCATCTGGTAATCTCTGGAGTTAGTAGTTATAGTTGACTCTGTTTAGAGATTGTTCTTCTGGTGATTCTGTTACCGTCTATCAGCAGACCTGGGAGACAGATTCTCTCCTCTGAGTTTCAGTGCTCAGAGCACTCTCTGCTGGCAAGCTCTCTTACAGGGAAGGTGCGCAGATATCTTGTATTTGGACCTCCTCCTGGCCGAAGAAGAAGGCCCAAAACAGGACCTTTCTCAGACACTGTGTTGCTTTGGCAGTTCCCAGGTGGTACAGACTCTCACCTAAGCAGACTAAATTCCTAAGTTCCTTGGAGTCCCGGGACCAAGATGGCGACCGCTGCTGCTGTGGCTTAGGCCGCCTCCCCAGCCGGGTGGGCACCTGTCCTCCGGTCCGGAAGGTGGCCGGCTGTCCCCGGCCCACACAGGGTGCTGCCTCAGCGCCTCTGTGCTTCTGCCTGTTCCAGAAGCTGTCAGGTTCTCTGGCGCACCCTCTCACCTGTTCAGACTAATTTCCTAAGTTCGGCGGGTCCCGGACCAAGATGGCGACCGCTGCTGCTGTGGCTTAGGTCGCCTCCCCAGCCGGGCGGGCACCTGTCCTCCGGTCCGGAAGGTGGCCGGCTGTCCCCGGCCCACACAGGGTGCTGCCTCAGTGCCTCTGTGCTTCCGCCTGTTCCAGAAGCTGTCAGGTTCTCTGGCGCACCCTCTCACCTGTTCAGACTAATTTCCTAAGTTCCTCAATACACTTCTTGAGTACATGAACATTGGTTCTTTAGCTAAATAATAAAAATATTCATGATTACCCTGTCAACAAAATCATTAGCATTTTATCTACTATTTTGTCTATTTATTCTAGTCCATACCTATACTTATTCTATTATTATACTATTCTACCTACTATTTTATCTACTTATTTTACTTTTTAGAAATTTAGATTACACTTTGTCACACTATCACTGAAACTATACAAATAGCCCTCTTAGAAAATTATGGAGTGATATATTTAGTTCATAATTTCACTGAATTCAAAGCTCAATATATCAGAGATGACACAGGTCATTGGTTCTGTTTATAAGTAAAACTTTGTTTCTATTTGTTAAGTAAAATCTATCACTCAGATGAAGGCCAAAATAGGCCAAATTATCTCTCCTATTCTATGTCATCTCCTCTGCTCTCTTTTCTCAGTACCAAAGCATGTTAGGACCATGTCCAAGGCATTCTCTCCTCATCTTTTCTCAGTGCCAAATGCATTTCTTCAAACCTCAGGATGCAGCATAAAAGCAACAGATATATGAACAAGAGTAGGGGGACCCAGAGCTTCTCTTCATGTCACCAGATAAGAAAAGAAAATGTCAAACAGCACAGCCAGCCTTCTTTCCCTACTTTTTCTTCAGTCGCTGTGACCTGAAGATGTTAGCAGTTACTTGTCAAAATGACACTGTTCAGGGAAGTGCCGCTGCTTTAGAACTACAATCGTTTCATTTATATCGTGTCTTACTCTGATTTTATAAATTAATAGAGCAACCCCAAATCTCATCAAATAAAGTAGTGGGTTTTCACTTTGTGTTTTGGGGGTTCACAGTGATTGGAAACTGATCATTCTTATGCTTGGAATATTGACATCCCCCATGGCTATGAATAAAGTGCGTTTTACAATTTTAAATAAGTGCTTTTGCTTGAGTTCCTTTTTCTCAAGGTTCTGTCATCGAGTGCATGTTTCTAACATGATGCCTTTCAGCCCACACTCTCCTTGGGCTGCTTTCCTGTGCATTCTCTAGGATTCCTCCTTCATTCCACTGCCTGACTCAGACAGATGCTGTCAGAACAATTTACATCCATTTTTTCTTTCCTTCCTTCTTTCCTTCCTTCCTTCCTTCCTTCCTTCCTTCCTTCCTTTCTTTCTTTCTTTTCTTTCTTTCTTTCTTTCTTTTGCCCAGAAATGACCAAACACTTAATGTTCAGCAAAAAATGTATTTTGACTCAGTAGCTAATTTAGCACATACCCAGGATAATCTGCTCATTTCCTAACACACTGTACTACACTTTAAAGAGGTCTGGTAGTACATGATGGAAACAATGAGGAATAAAGAGGATTTGATGGTGATCTTCAATTCTATATTGCTCATGGACATGTTGTTGCTTTAAGAGAGGAAGTTTCTAGAAACACACATTAGAAACTTTTTTTTTCCATTTTTTATTAGGTATTTAACTCATTTACATTTCCAATGCTATACCAAAAGTCCCCCATATCCACCCACCCCCACTCCCCTGCCCACCCACTCCCCCTTTTTGGCCCTGGTGTTCCCCTGTACTGGGGCATATAAAGTTTGCAAGTCCAATGAGCCTCTCTTTCCAGTGATGGCCGACTAGGCCATCTTTTGATATATATGCAGCTAGAGTCAAGAGCTCCGGGGTACTGGTTAGTTCATAATGTTGTTCCACCTATAAGGCCATTGCATGAAAGCAGGATGACACGTCAGAGCAGACCTCAATCCTGAGATCATGTGGATAGTACCAGTGATATTTGAAGGATAAATAAATAAATAAAGGAATCTCAACTTTGAGTGGAAAGGAAAGGGAGGAATGAAGAGAGGGTGAAAGTGAGGGAGGAGTTGAAGGCAAATATGTTCAAAGTACTTTACATAGAATTCTCAAAGGAAAAAATACTGTAAAAAATAAAACAATGAATATTTCAAACTTATCCTTATTTCTGAAGCTTATAATACTCCTTTTGATTTCTTTGACAATATAAATATTGTTCTAACTGTACATAGAATATGAGTACATTCTACCATATGCATGCAGACACATAGAAACACATGTACATGGAAACATGTGTACTAACTCATGCCTACCACATTCATAGAGAAATAACCAGAAAAGTAGGGGGTGAAGAAGCTTTCTAATTTATGAATTAGCCATTCTAAATGTAGACTATCCTACCAAGAGACTAAAAGTTGAAATTGCCTAGAGGGTACATTGAATTTTTCTGTATTAAAGTAAATGGGCACTATTTGTAAGCCCTTCAATGTGTCTTCTGACGTTGATGTTATCATCCTCCTGTATATTGCTAACACATTGGTCACTGAGCAGGTTCAATCAATCTAATCCAGAGATTGTGATATAGATGACCTTATAATGACTATGTACTTTGCACTATGGGTCACACCTCTGCCTGCTAAGGCTTAAATTACAAATGGGTCACTACATCCACCCATCCTTTTACCCTCATACATGCTGGGCATGTGCTTTAACTATTCAGCACATATCCTGGGCCCAACTTAGATAATCAGAACAGCCCAGTTGCCTACAATTTGTAACACTGGAACTATTGCTTTTATGTGAAATATAATAATTATATTAAATAAATATATTATTTAAATATTATTGTATAAATAATTATATTATTATTAATAATAATAATTTTAAAAGCAAAAGTATTTAGGTAATATGAAAATAGGATGAGAAACATGATGACCAAAATATCATTTCATAACCTCAGAATATATCATATTTCTTCTTGGCAACACACAGAATGATTCACAGGAAATAGAAAATGCTGACATAGCTCACTCTACCATGTTAAGTGGACATACAGAGCAAGTTCTAGAAGATTGTGACATTTCACTTATATATGTATATATAATTTAATACTATGTTATATATATACATATATACATATATACATATATACATATATACACATATACACATATACACATATACATATATACATATATACATATATACATATATACACATATACACATATACACATATACACATATACACATATACATACATACATACATACATACATACATATATATATACATATATACATACATACATACATACATACATACATACATATATACATATATACATACATACATACATACATACATATATACATATATACATATATACATATATACATATATACATATATACATATATACATATATACATATATACGTATATGCATATATACGTATATACATATATACATATATACATATATACATATATACATATATACATATATACATATATACATATATACATATATACATATATACATATATACATATATACATATATACATATATACATATATACATATATACATATATACATATATACATATATACATATATACATATATACATATATACATATATACATATATACATATATACATATATACATATATACATATATACATATATACATATATACATATATACATATATACATATATATATATATAGATCCACAGTCAACATGGAATGAGATGTGGAATTATTTGGATGCAGATCACTTTGTTGATGCCAAAAGATCATAAGATTTCACTCCAATGGGATGGAATCAACAGGAAGAAACAGGAAGGCAAAAGAGAGAATATAGAGGAAACATGAGAGAAACACTATTTCATAAGCTTAACTAAAGGAAAGAGCTGCTGTTAGGTAGGCATGAAGTCAAAAGAAGCAAAGGATCTGGTACTACCACATAAACTAAACTTGCAGTAATGAATGTAAAGACTACCCACAAGTAGAAGATGAAGGCTTCTTTAGCATTTTGGTGAGACCAATGAACACCACCAACATCATAATCTAAAAGAGCCATATGCTCAGATAGTAAGTGGAAGGACTGGGTTCAATTCCTTTTACTGAAAGAAAGAAAACAGAAACAAAAGCAGGAACTTAACCATAGGGGGATTACAGGTTTTAAATGAGGGTCACATGGTGAATCTGAAAAACACTTTTTCTGGATTCATTGAACAAAAGTATCCAAAGTAACAAAAAAGGATAGGCTTAGGAGAAGGACAAGCAATCTCTGAGTCACAGGGCAGCCACTTATGTTAGCACACAGGTGCAGAATGTATGTATCTTGCATTCTCATTGACAACTATGGATGTCTTTTTTTTTTTTTTTGCTACAACAGAAAAATGGAGTGTTTGCAACAGATAACAACAAAGATCTGAAGTTCTTTCAAGCTACTTTTCGTATTTGCAGACAAGTAGGAAAATTAAAGTAATAGTAGAGAATTGCTACCCAAGTATTTAGAAACTCACACAGCAGTGCATGCATGTAATAAATGTATGATAAGTGGTGAGAAAAATCAGCAGAGGTTAGGGGGATCTGCTCCCACAAGCACAACAGAAAACTGTATGATTCCAGCCCACGTAGTAAACGAAGTACTTGGAAGTGGGTTGCCATAATGAGCGTGGGACTGAACAATGCTTTCCGTTTACATAGAAAGAAATTAAATGTAAGGTCTCAAAGGATGAACCTAACTACAAATTTCTTAAATGTTTTCTAGAATAAAGTTCAGTAATGTTTAGATGAATCAAAAGTAGTCAGTACTGCAAAGGTTAAAATATGATTTGAATAGTGACTGGGTTCTGAATGTGGTGAGATTTTGCACTCACTGTGTG